>NC_134354.1:580179179-580485769 GCF_048569485.1 Anomaloglossus baeobatrachus | reverse complement strand
GCCCATGGTCCCTATAGATCGCACAAGTCCCCCTGTGTTAGATATCGCCCCCATAGTGCTGCCCATGGCTCCTATATAGATCGCACAAGTCCCCCTGTGTTATATATCGCCCCCATAGTGCTGCCCATGGTCCCTATAGATCGCACAAGTCCCCCTGTGTTAGATATCTCCCCCATAGTGCTGCCCATGGTCCCTATAGATCGCACAAGTCCCCCTATGTTAGATATCGCCCCCATAGTGCTGCCCATGGCCCCTATATAGATCGCACAAGTCCCCCTGTGTCAGATATCGCCCCCATAGTGCTGCCCATGGCCCCTATAGATTGCACAAGTCCCCCTGTGTCAGATATCGCCCCTAGGCTGCTGCCCAAAGTAAAATAAAACCCTCTTTCCTTATCTCCTCCAGCGCTGAGCTCCCTCCTGTCTGGCTCCGTGCTTCTGTTCTTCCACTTCCTGGTTCTCAGTGCGGTCATGTGATCGGCACAGCAGGCTGAGCTCTCTGCCTGCCTGATCACAGTGGAAGCAGGGACACGGGGAGAAACGCTGCAGGGGTAAGTAAAGCTTTTTTATTTTAGAATGAGCAGCAGCCTGGGGGCCAAATCTAACACAGGGGTGGGCATGTGCGATCACACTTGGACGCAGGCTCATAGAATATGCACCGCTGCCCCAGCCCCTCACTGCATGCGATTTCAGCACCATTGGAGATGGACAGCGGCTGTGCATATTATATGAGCGGGTGCAGGAGATCAAAGGCTGCAGCCCGCAGCGTTCCCCTGTGCTCCAGAGCTGCTGCCCCCACCTCCCCTGGACGCTGCAGTGTACATATATATATACACACCCCCCCCCCGTATATCCGGCGTATAAGACGACCCCCCACTGTAGCCATTATTTTAAGGGGGTAAAAAGTCGTCTTATACGCCAGTATATACGGTAGTTTTCACTCAATTTGCCCAATAACAATAATAAATTAAATAAATATATAAACATAGAATTATAATAAATTATAATATGTTAACTAGTATAAAAAAATTGAACACAAAATTATTATGCACCTTGCCCGAGGATAACCATGAATAACTTACATAAATTATCTGATTATCAAATCCAGAAATATATATAAATTACTCGCAAAAAGGTATAAAAACACCAGAATCCAAATAATTATCCATAAATTAATTCTTAAATCTGTACTTATAAATAACTGAATCAAAGTTGTAATATGAATTTAATAATTGAATCACAATAGGAAGAAAAACTTCCTTGTGAAGACAAATTTATTAATCAATTATATAAAATGGAGACCGGAGTACTCTAAATATACACCAATTGCAAACCTCACAATATATTAAACTGGATCATGTCATCAACATCATAATCCACAGCTATAATTTATGCCATGAAAGTGCTAGTGCAAAGCATCACAAGACATGAATTAATGCAAAAACATGATAGCATGGTATAACCGAAGGTATCCCACCCATGTGTTATCTGTATCCACGTGGAACCACAAACATTCCCTATGCGCATTTCAGCCCTCTGCCTTCTTCTGGGGAAGTGGCAATATCTCAAACTCAGAATGTTTTCTAGTGCCATTGACCAATCACGCTGAGATAATAATGTGACGTTCACGCTCAGAGTAGCGCATGTGACCTCCGTCATCACCGCTACCAAGTAAACCTCCTGAAGCGTCCAGAGCAGCTGACTCCCCAGCCCCCTCTTCCAAAAGAGCCCAGCTGTCATGTCAGCTGCCTACAAGGATTTTATTAGTATATACTTTATTAATATTAAATAAAAGTAAACAAAATAACAAATAGTAAATATTCCAGATTGGATACACTAGTAGCTGGCACAAAGGTTACAATAGGCATCAATACCTACACCATTACAAAGTGTCAGGATACTCAATTAGAGAAGGGTGGTGAATATAGGGAAGATGTAGAAAATGAATGAATAATATCACTAAACACTATGCTGGCATCTATCCATCATGGTTTCTTGTGGTGAACTACCCCTCAATGCTCTTATTGAAGCACTATGCATCATGGAAAAAAGCGTTAAGGTGGCGGTGGATTTGTGACTATATGGGGTTTAATTTCCTTATGAATGATATCCTTGTTCTTGTTGAATGCAAGTATTATACCAATTGCTGAATATCTCTGCATCATTTTTTATTTATTGAGCAATTATTGAGCATTTATTTCACTGTAATACATTCACTTGTTGTATAAGAGTTATTGTTTATTAAAAAGCCTAGGGATTTCTAGGGTGTGACAACCGTGATTGGGGGCACCTATCTTGTGTGGTTTTTAGGGTGCCAACCTCCACAGATATGTAGGGTGATTTGTAGAGATTTCTGAATGAATAGGGAAAGTGTATAGTTATATTACTCATTAGGTCTCTGCTTCTTCCCAATATTTACCATTACTCTCTAATTTAGTATCCTGTACTGGTATAGGTATATGCCAGGTATTAGTTTATTTCATCAGGAAATTTTCATTATCATCAATAAAATATAGATTTTATATGTTTTTTTATTAGTATTTTAGACAGTTTTTTTATATTTTACAAAAAAACCTGTTTTTTTCTCTTTATCCTGCTAAAAGAGGGATTTTTCAAAGCCACAATCACTGTCTGTGTAATAACCATTAGGTCATGTGATAGTCCCTGGTCATGTGACTAGCAGCAGAAAAAAGGCAAGAGGAGCAGGACACATGGAAATCTGTGATACTTTCCAAAGGGTGTGCTACTAGGTACTAACTAGGTATCTAATGTGATAGTCCACTGTGACCTTGGGATGTAGCAGAGCTGGGATCACTATGGGACCTCATGTGGATTGCGTCGGATCTGCATGGATGTTTTTGGGGAAAATAAATTGGAGAAAGAGGGTGTATGTTTTTTTTCATTGTTTTTTAAATAAACAATTTTTCTGTGTGTTTTTTTGTTAATTTATTTTTACTTATATTGTTAACAATTCAGAGGTTTCATAGACCCCTCCCCATTTGTAACCTCATGCTTAATGGCAGCTATAATTGTTGACAAATAAAAACTGTCATTAACCCTTTATATTACCCCCATTGCCAACGCACCAGGGAAATCAGGATGAACTGGGTAAAGTGCTGCAATTGGCACATTCAATGGATTCAACAATTCTGGGGTGGCTGTGGGCTGTTATTTTAAGACTGGGGAGGCCCAGTAACTATGAGCCTCCCCAGCCCTGAGAATACCAGGCCCAGCTGTCCACTTTAACTTGGCTGGGTATCAAAATTGAGGGAGGGCGCATGCAATTTTTTAAAACGATTAATTCAAATATTTTTAAAAAAGCCCTTGTATTTTGATACACAGGCAAGCTAACACACACAGCTGGGGGTTGCATCACATAGCTGTCTGCTTTATTGCAGTGCATATCACAATATGGGGAACCCTATGCTCATTTTTCCAATTATGTATTTTTTTTTATACTCCCCAACCTATCATGGATACCTGTACGCCGTCAATCTCAAAGAGAGTGGGCAGGGGAAGCAGTGAATATGCATTAGAGCTAATAAGCAGACTCGGAAGTAGTGTGAAAGCCACGCAGGACACTTGATAAGTATATGTCTCCTGCTTTAATCTCTATTTTGCATCCTTTTAACTTTTTCTATTTATATCAGTGTGGCCAAACCCGAACAGTATCACAGACTTCCCTGAGAACTCCGTGTTTGTCGTTTGTGCATTGACACTAGGTGTCCGGCACAGGCCCCAAACTTTATAATTCTGGTTTGCCTATCACTAATGGTGACTGAACATACATATCAGTAGATCTCATCATTAATCAATGTGGTGTGAAGCCACCAACTGTATAATGGATGTATTGCATCATAGTTTCTGATAGAAATGGAAATTAAGGATTCGGATATGAACAGTTTACCTATAATTGTTTCACCTATTGTAGATACACATATAAAAAAATGTATTCTAATACTTTTTTTTAGGACATATTTTATGTACACAGCTACAAAACAATTTACATAAGCTGCTCTTTTTCATTCTGTAGTATAGAAATTTGCTTTTTAATAGCCACATTGTCATAAGAAAATGCAGTCGGTAATCAATGTTTTTACTATTTTATATGCCTTTTTCTGACATTAATTTGCAAGGAAACAGACATTTTTTTTCACCCTTCAAGTCTTTTAAAATAAATTATGTAACATGCTAAACACAAAAGCTAACACAAGAGAAATATTAAATGATTTCGCTGATGGGGAATATTACACTCATGTCTGTGTTTCAGTACGGATAAAGTGAGAAAACGGAGCAGGATTTATGTTTGATTCTATTATTTATGAGATATCTTTACCTAAATACCAATAGTAGTACATTTGGAATATGCTGTATTTATGAAAATGTCATAAGATAATCCATATATTTACTATAACATGAAGCAGAAAAATATCTGTAGGGCACCGTAAGCCTCTTATACAGTATTATATACTAATTTTGTGTCAGGTGCTTAAGCACTGATAGGACTGCAATATCCTTGTGATATGTTATAACTGTGCGGTATCAACTCTACCCATCTTTTTGCTATGTGTTTAATTCATTCTTTTTATATTTATAGTTTAGTACATGAATAACCTGACATTTTGGCTATTCACTTAAGAGCTAAGCTATAGCGTTATGTTTATACAGGATCCTTGATATTTACCCACAACGTTTGTTAATTCATCATAATTCATTGCAGAGTATTAGAATTTGATTTAACTTGTTTGATATTAACATATTTACAAATTTTTGTTAATGATTTTATGATTATATATTAATTTTGTATTGCCGTAATTTAATTAACCATATCAATTGTACTGCATGATGAACTCTGTAAATTAAAATGTGAAAAATAAAAGTAACACAGTTCTGCAATAATAAAATGTAGTCAAAAAGTCCCATTTATGAAAAGGTAAGTGGGCTAAGCTAAACGGAAATTCCTATATAGCAATTAATAATGAGAGCGAGTGCTAGTGGGGTTATTTATCCAGTCACAGTAGGTTGGAAACAACTCACAATGGGTGTCTATGACTTTCAATCTAAATTTTACATGGTTTCTGGTTGAAAACTCACTGAGCATCAGGATTACATCTGACTGTTCACACAGCAAATGATACTCCACATGATACTGCTTTTGGGTTGCACAGACAGGTTCGAGCATTGATCAGCTGTGCTCTTGTTAGTAATTGGGCATGCAGGAGTTAGTTTCTGCTAGCCTATTGATTTATGTATTACAGCAAAGATAGGGTGCAGTGTGTACATCGCCGAGGCCAAAAACTAATGCTCTAGCAAGATACAGCTAAGCCCCCACTAAGGGGAGGCATCACAGGTGCAGGAGGAGCAAATCACGCAGACACTTCCAAACAATGGAGGGGGCGATTGCTAGATGATAAAATGGCACACATGGCTTGCATAGAGTGCTGTTCACACATGCAGATACACAGTCACAATCACGCAGCCTATTAGATGACGCCCATACTATTAGATCAGGTGGGCTGCCAAGCCGTACTCCATCTGTATGTCATACAGGGACAGAAACGCTAATATGCAAGACCTAACAAAAAGGAGCCTGGGTGTATCCAGTACAAAAAAATATGAGGTTTTAGTTGGTATTTATGGCCATAAAATGGAAGCCTTCAACCCTCGTCATGGGAACCTCATGCTTGTAGGTCCCTACACTAAATACAAAATATAAAATATATATAAATATAAAATATATCAGGCATGCAGGAGTTAGTTTCTGCTAGCCTATTGATTTCTGCTTGACTTACATATTCCAGGAGACCTACACAGTCATCTATCCCCATTTTAAGATGTTGAAGCCTGTTCTCCCATGATGATGATAGCTTTATGTGATCAAGGTCCTTGTACTTTGGCATTCAGTTGCTTGTGAACTTCTGTGTGTTGTTGGTGTGTTGCGGTGTACTCTTGTTGTCTGATTATTTCTTCCCTTCCTTTAGTTTCCTCCTGATCACATATTATCTATACCTCTGTGGGTAATTGCTGTGAGTTTGAGTTTTGGTTAACCCTGTCAGTTTATTTGTGTGGGATAAATCACTCCTGTCCTAAGGACAGGAGTGATTAACCCCACTAAAGGAGACTCCATATCTTAAGTAAATAATTAAAAAAATTGGCTTGGGGTCCCCCATTTTTCTTTTAACTAATCTAAGGTAAAGCATGTTGTCACACACTTTGAATAGTCTGAAGGAGGAGGTGTGGGTCACAGAGGAAGAGGAGGAATAAGAGGTGGATGAGGAATGGATGCCATTTCCTGTAAAGTCAGGACAGTCATCGCAAAGGCGGGTGTCATGGGAGGGAGAAGTTCATTGATCGAGGCAAGATCATTGTAAAAGAAACTGGTAGTAAAGGTGCAGGGGCCAAGGAACAAACGGAAGAGGAAGAGGTCATATGCGCAGAAAACTCAGGAGATTAAGATATTGATCCCATCTTTTTTGTCCTTGGCTGATGGGAGGGGATGGAGGAGGAAAGCTTAAGCATTTCCCCGCCATCAGCACAACATGGACTTGGACCTCATGGAAGCGTCCGACACATGAGTGCCTTCTTGCTGCAACATGATGTCTGTATTGTTCATATTAGAAATAGTGCTGACTACTGGGTTGCCACTCTGTTAGATCCACGGTACAAGAGTACATTTAGCAAGATGCTTCCCCCCTGGAAAGGGATGCGTGGATGACGAAGTATTGAAACAACCTCGTAGACCATTTAAACAGTCGTTTTCCCCAAGACAGCAATGAGTGTGCATCGCATTTCTAGAATTACAATTCATACACATTAGCAGTAGTTCAAGTGGAAGAAGCAATTTCTGTGAGGTTTGTCACACATTTTTTACTCCATCGCATGCACTGTCAGAACAGAGTAGAATTCTGACACATAGTGAACGACTGGAGAGGATAGTGGAGGAGTATCTAGAGCTCAATATTGATGCAATAAGGGGGGAATTGGACCTTTTTGCATTTTGGTATTCAAAAATTGAAAAGTGGCTTGAGCTTGCCAGTCACGCCTTGGAAGATTTGGCCAGCCCAGCAGTAAGCGTTCCCTCAGAACGTGTCTTCAGTGATGCTGACAGATAAATGCATCCACCTGTCTGGAAGTGTAGACCGCATAATTTTAATAAAGATAAACAAGTCAAAGCAATTGATGACATGGTTCTGCTGTCTGCCTGAAATGTTTTTAAATATCAAGACTCCAAGATTGGCCTTCAAGTTGTGTCTTGTATGTACTGGTAGGGGTGTGGGAGCAAGAGGCCTAATCATGTAACTCAAACACCTCTTGATTTTTAAAAATGAAATGCCAGGTCACATCCTGTCTGTTGCATGGACTATACTTCACTGCTATTCAAAAAAACTATGTGGAAGTGGGGGGGGGGGGATTGATGCCACTGTCCTGCTGTCTGTCTGAAATGTTTTTCAATCTCAAGACTCCAAGATGGGTCTCCAAGCTCTGTCTTGTCTGTACTGGCGGAGGTGTGCGAGCAAGAGGTCTACTCCTGTCACTCATCACCTTTTGATTTTTAAATTGAAATATGTCAGGCCACATCCTGTGTTTTAGTCAACACAATCAGGCAGTGCTGAAATTAATGTGCATTGGAGAATGCAGTCACACAGCTGCAGAGTTGTAGACCACTATCCAGATTGGGTTTCATCTATGGCTGTGTCCACTGAACCTGAAGCCAGGGAAGACCATGTGCAGTAACGGTTCGAACCTGGTGGTGGCACTACACCTGGGCAACATCACACATGCGCCTTAATGTGCCTTTACAACTTGGTTGTAAAGAAATTTATAGGCCACTATTCCAGCCTGGATGTGCTGTTGCAGATGACTCGATTGCTTGGTTTATTTTTTTAAAATGGAAATGCCAGGCCACATCCTGTTTGTTGCATGGACCATACTTCCCTGCTGTGGAAAGACACTATGGAGAAATGAAGGAGCAATTAATTCCACTGTCCTGCTGTTTGCCTGAAATGTTTTTAAATCTCAATACTTGGGGATGGGTCTTCAAATTGTGTCTGGTCTGTACTGGCAGGTGTGTGGGACAGCCCTCTATCTATCTCTCATCCACCTAAATATTTCTTATGTCAATAGTCTAGAAAGCTAATAACTATGCCAAAACAGTGCGGCTGTGTTGTATAATTTATTTTTGCTATTTTGAAATCTTTTTATCCCCCCCCCTAAAGGTGTTTTCTTTGCCTTAGGTTTGGCCTCCCATTGAATCCAATGGGGCTTGAAAAGGTCAACATTTGGTTCGGCAAACAGTTCGGCATATGTAGCATTTGTTCAACAAGGCTTGACATAATAACTTTGAAAGGTTCACTCATCTCTACTGCTGCCCACAGGAAAAACTGATGTGTTCCCACACAATGTTCTAACCACATTGCACTTGTGATGTGTATGGCCATTGTTACAACCTCCTCCTATAATTATCTCAACTCCTTGCAACCCCTCTGTGATTCCCATGTTTTCCTCAACACAAAATCATTATCATCTTCATTGTCATCCCTGATTTAGTTGACAGATGCCTCATTGTAGTAAATGCCAGCACTCTTTGTCCCCTGCCATTTTCCCAAGCTTTACCTTGGTTCAGAGTGCTACTACCAAGAAAAACGTCTCTGCCACTGCAGCTCATAGAGCATGAAATACAGATTAGTTTCATAATGGGGTTGTACATTTCCTCCAACACCATGTCTTCTATTAACAAAGTTTTCCTGGTGTAGTATGTTCCTTAGTGCTGGATGCCTTGGATTGGTGGACTTTGGGCATAATAGGAGAAGATGTCATTCATGGATTAGAAATATCGCTCTGCACATTATCCATTATGGTGCCAAAGGAGATGAATCTAGCAAAACGCTGACTCCAACTCATAGTCTTGCTATCATAGACTACATCATCTTGCTATGATTGAGATGAGTAATGGAACATATACTTCATTTCTAGAGATGACAGAACCGGATCTGTAAAGTTTGGAGTTCTAACCGAACATCTGGTGTCCAGTTCTCGGATTTGACCACAGGCTTAAAAAAAAAAGTGTTTGGAGTTTAGGTACTGTTCATATGCGAATAAAGAAAATTAAAAAATGAAGTAGGCTCCCATCTATAATTGATTACCGCTGCAGGTAAAACAGACAGCTATGGGCAACAACCCTTTTACCTTGTCTGATTAATAAAAATAAATAAAAATAGCTTGGATCTCAAGTCATTTTTTTTAAATTATTTTTTTAAGCAAGTTTAAAAAATGGAGAGACAGCCCCCTATTTTTGATAACCAGCCATGGTAAAGCAGACAGCTGGGGATTAATATTATGAGGGTGGGAAGGGCCATGGATATTGGGCCTTTCCCACCTAAAAGTAGCAGCCCACAGCTGCCCCAGAAGTGGCACATTCATTAGATGTGCCAATTCTGGCACTTTGCCAGGCTCTTCTCGATTGCCCTGGTGCAGTGGCAATTGAGATAATACGGCAAGTATAGAGTTAAAAAAAACACATTCACTGGGGGAAAAAGTTTATTTGAATAAAGACTCCCTTGGTAGCTCTCTACAGGTGGTTTTGACTCTTGTCAACTCTGCTGGTAATTCTTTTCACATCTCTTTCTGAAATTTTGGGGGAAGCATCTGGTTGTGGCTAAGTTTATGGTGAAATGGTTTTCTTTCCGCTCATGTAATATGTCTCCAACAGCAATTTTTTGCACCTTCAGTAGTTCAGAAATTCTTCTGTAACAAATACCATCAGTTTATTTTGCAAAGATAAGGCTGCAAAGGTCTTCAGACAGCTCACTGGTTTCACCCATTATGAGATGTTTCTGTTTGGTAATGTGACAATTTTTTATAGGTCATCAGTTGAACCAGCTGATATTTTTTCTCCGATTGGAGAGATTGCTTTCTTTTAATCAGATTGTTTGTATTGAAACGTTTGCTGTAAATACACATATATTGAAAAACCATTAAGCATAACCTAATCCCCACACCCCCACCCTTCAATTGCACAAAACAGTGATAGACTTTATATAATTTGTAAAACATAGTATGTCCCGTAAACATTAATATAATACTCAAAAGAACCAACATTCACCTTACTCAAAGTTGAAACATGTAAAAACGTTGTTTACTATCCCGAAAATGTCCATTTAATTCTTATTTAAGATCTTATGTAGGAATAAATAAAGGGGGAAAAGAATATATTAACCAACAGCAAAATTCTTTATGGTAAACCCCGGTTGTTAAGCCAAGGGCCTGAGAACATCAAGAATTTAAAATTGCATTTCTTTTTAAATACATTCCTTTCTTCAGACGTATAGACCCATTAAATATATTAACAAATTCAGTAGATGAGGGTGCATTGGGTTGTTTACAGTAAGAGTCAATTGTTTTCCTCTCTATATAGCAGATTCTGGTCAAACCAATCACCAGAGGATCTTCGTCAGGAATATCAGACATGAGACTCATTATGCAACATTTGGATTCTGGTCTAATGGGTATTCCATAACCCTTATTCATAATATATAGGGCATCATTCCAGAATGAGCCGAGTTCATTACATTCCCAAAACAATTGTATGAGATAGGCATCAGACAAATCGCAACGTGGACAGCTAGAATCAGGCCTCACAGCAATCCTGTGTAAAAATGACAGCGTCCTATATATCCTATGAATCAAGTAGAGCTGAGGTACTGTCACGCTCCCCGGGTCCTCGGCTCCCCTCCCCGGGTCCTCAGCTCCGCTCCCCGGCTCACCTGCCACGCTCCCCTCGTCCCAGCCTCCGGTGCCCGTCCTCCATAGGTCCTCTGGTCGCCGATCCCGGCGTCCGACATCTTCCCAGGCCCTGGCCGGCTCTCCTGCGTCCTCCTCGCAGCCTCCTTCCCTGGCTTCTGGCACCCGAGCCGCGCGCATGCGCATTAGGGCACGCGCGCGGTCACTGACCCTTTCTTAAAGGGCCAGCGTCCAGTAACAGGAAATGAGGTTAGTCAGGTTCAGGGTATAAAGGGGGTTCTTGTCCAAGGGGGCGGGGCCTGATCTTCGTGTTCCCTGAGCTAGGAGTCAGGTCTCCTGGTGTTTATGTGCCTGTACTCACCTATCTCTCTTTGTAGAGCCGTACCTGCCTCGCCATCCAGTCTGCCGTATCCCGAACCCCGCACGCTGTCCGTCTGCCATCCGACAGCACCTGCCATCTCGGATCCCTGCGGTGACCCGTCATCTTGCTCCAGAGGTTCCGGACTCCGCCTGATATCATCTCGGCCTCCGAACCTGAGCTACGTCACCAAGACTACCTTCTGTGACTCCGTGGTCCCAGGGACTCCTCCGCTGTCTTCACTTGCACGGACTATCCTGCTGCCCTTCAGTGCTTCAGCTGCCGGACTCCCTGCCTCCATCTTAGAGTTCGGTCCAGTGGATCCACCTCCTGGGTCTGCCCGACCGCCCGGCCGTGACAGTAAGATCAGGCCATGGATCCCGCTGCTGCACTAATGGCCCTGCAAGAGGAACTCCAACGCCAGCGTGAAGTCCAGACCCGCATGCTGCAATTCATGACCTCCGTGGACACCCGCCTGTACACATTACAAGCATCAATGACGCCTGCGGCACCCAGGTCCCCCGCCAGGCAAGCCATGGCTCCCGTACCAGTGGCAGCCTCTTCAGATGCTTCCCGACTCCGTTTGGCGTCACCTCCTCGGTATGCTGGAGATCCCAAGACCTGCAGGGGCTTCATAAACCAATGTTCCCTTCACTTCACGCAGCTGCCACATCTGTTCGCCTCCGACCAAGCCAAGGTCGCCTTTATAATGTCCCACCTAGAGGGCGAGGCGCTGGCGTGGATGAACCCCTTGTGGGAGAAGGAGGACCCCATGACCAAGGACCTTCAACAGTTCCTACAGGCCTTCCGCAGTACCTTTGACGAGCCAGGACGCGCCTCTGCCTCTGCTTCATCACTCCTCCGCCTACGTCAAGGGACACTGACGGTGGGTCAATACGCCATCCGTTTCCGCACTTTGGCTTCAGAACTCGGGTGGAATAATGAGGCCCTAACAGCCGCCTTCTGGGAAGGACTCTCGAGTCGCATCAAGGATGAGTTGGCGGGTCGGGACGTGCCCTCCACCCTAGATGCACTGATCGCCCTAGCAACTCGTGTGGACATACGTTTTCAGGAGCGCTCCAAAGAGCTATCTCGGGAGAGACGCCCGGTACGGCATTCTCCTCCTCCGCAGAAGTCCTCCGTTCCTCAGTCATCAACAGCTGGGATTCCCGTCCACGAGCCCATGCAGATCGACCGAGTGCGGCAGTCTGAACGACGTCGAGCAGAGCGGCTCGCCCAGGGCCTCTGCTTTTACTGTGGTGAGGACACCCACCTGCTACGCTCCTGTCCAGAGAGGCCGGGAAACTCCAAAGCCTAGGGTTGGTAGGAGAGGCCACCCTAGGTGCAGGGATCCTCTCTGACCCAGTTACATGGACAGTGCAAGTGACCACGGGAGAGACGCGGTTCACGGCTGATGCCTACCTCGATTCCGGGGCAGCAGGCAATTTCATCCAGCAGGCCACGGTGGACAAGTACCGGGTGCCTGTCATGCCACTCGACAAACCCCTAGTGATTGCCTCGGTGGATGGGAGGCCTCTCTCTGATACCATCTCCTTGATCACCAGGCCTGTCGAACTACGCATCGGTGCTCTTCACACCGAAAACATCGCTCTCTACGTTCTCCCACACATGTCCCACCAGATCCTGTTGGGACTCCCATGGTTGCGGACACATGAACCATCGGTTAGCTGGGGTACTGGCGAAGTCACCCGTTGGGGCTCTTCGTGTCATGAGAGGTGCCTAAAGTCCATACCACCCCTCCGACGACCTCCGGTTCCTGAGACCCTAACGGGGCTGCCTTCGGCCTATTGGTCCTTTGCCGATGTCTTTGACAAAAAGGAATCCGAGGTACTGCCGCCACATCGTCCATACGATTGTGCCATTGACCTGCTTCCAGGGACAACCCCACCTAGAGGACGGATATATCCTTTATCTCCAGCCGAAACCAGGGCCATGTCAGATTACATCTCAGAGAGCCTAGCAAGAGGGTTCATTCGGAGATCCTCCTCTCCTGCTGGAGCAGGTTTCTTCTTTGTCAAGAAGAAAGAGGGAGACTTACGCCCATGCATAGACTACCGGGGTCTCAACCAAATCACCGTGAAAAACAAATACCCCCTGCCGCTCATTCCCGAATTATTTGACCGGCTTAGAGGAGCTCGTGTGTTCACCAAGCTGGATCTTCGGGGTGCTTACAATCTGGTACGCATCCGCTCTGGTGACGAATGGAAAACCGCGTTTAATACGCGCGATGGACATTATGAGTACTGCGTGATGCCCTTCGGTCTGTGTAACGCTCCTGCCGTCTTCCAAGAACTGGTGAACGACGTGTTTCGGGACCTTCTCTACATCTGTGTGGTTGTTTATCTAGATGACATCCTTGTCTTCTCTCCGGACCTCCAAACCCACAGAGAAAACGTACAGCTGGTCTTACAAAGACTGAGAGAGAATCGCCTGTACGCAAAGTATGAGAAGTGTGTCTTTGAGCAGTCGTCCCTCCCCTTTCTGGGGTACATCATCTCTGATACTGGACTGCAGATGGACCCCAAGAAGGTCTCCGCCATCATCAACTGGCCTCCGCCTTCTGGACTGAAGGCAATCCAACGCTTCCTGGGATTCGCCAACTACTACCGCCAGTTTATCCCGCACTTCTCTGCCTTGACCGCTCCTCTCTCCGCTTTGACCAAAAAGGAGGCTAATCCTAAGGACTGGTCACCTGCGGCAGACGCCGCATTTTGTTCTTTGAAGCGAGCATTCGCCTCCGCCCCTGTACTCCACCGACCGGAGTTAAACCGCCAGTTCACCTTGGAGGTGGATGCCTCCTCCTCAGGAGCCGGAGCAGTGCTCATGCAAAAATCCTCCTCCGGGAAGATGGTGACCTGCGGTTTCTTCTCTAAGAGCTTCTCAGCACCCGAACGTAATTACACCATCGGTGACCGAGAACTACTGGCGGTCAAACTGGCTCTGGAGGAGTGGCGCTACCTCCTGGAAGGAGCAGTGTACCCCGTGATTATCTACACGGACCACAAAAACCTGGAATACCTGCGGTCCGCTCAGCGACTGAACCCACGGCAAGCCAGGTGGTCCTTATTCTTTGCCAGGTTTGACTTCCAGCTCCACTTCCGACCAGCGGACAAGAACGTACGCGCTGATGCCTTGTCTAGGTCTCTCATGCCCATGGAACAGGAGGAAGAGACTATCCAGCCTATCATCTCTCCTAGCAAGATTGTTCCGGTGGCTCCTGTCACTCTGGCCCAGATACCACCTGGGAAGACCTATGTCTCGGAGACCGACAGGCTAACGGTCTTACACTGGGGTCATACCTCAAAAACAGCCGGCCATGCAGGCCAGAAGAGAACATGGGGTGCGATTGTACGCCATTACTGGTGGCCATCTCTTCGCACGGACGTCGCCGCCTTTGTCTCTGCCTGCTCCTCTTGTGCCAGAAACAAGACGCCCAAACACCTCCCACATGGCCGCCTTCTGCCTCTGCCGATACCTTCGATTCCGTGGCAACACATAGCAATGGACTTTATTACGGACTTGCCATTGTCATCCGGGCACACAGTCATATGGGTCGTGGTGGACCGGTTCTCAAAAATGGCCCATTTCGTTCCTATGGCTGGACTGCCCTCTGCTCAGGAACTCGCGGACGCTTTTATACAACACATCTTCCGCTTGCATGGCTTTCCATTACACATCGTATCAGACAGAGGAACTCAGTTCACCTCCCGCTTCTGGAGGGCTCTCTGTAACCATCTGGGAGTGACTCTGGACTTTTCATCTGCATACCATCCTCAGTCTAATGGCCAAGTAGAGAGGGTCAATCAAATCTTGACCTCATTTCTACGTCACTATGTTAACGCCCATCACGACGACTGGTCCGCTCTTCTACCTTGGGCTGAATTCTCCCACAACCACCACATCAGTGAGTCGTCCTCCAGCTCTCCCTTCCATGTTGTTTACGGACTTCAGCCTTCCATCCCATTGCCTGTATCCCCCTCTTCGGATGTCCCTGCTGCAGATACAGTAGCCCGTGACTTTGCCACCATTTGGGACTCTGTCAAGGTGTCTCTAGGACGTGCTTCCCTGCGGATGAAGAGACACGCAGACAAGAAACGCCTGGATCCTCCGTGTTTCTCTCCTGGAGACCTCGTCTGGCTTTCTTCCCAGTACGTCCGCCTGAAGATACCTTCATACAAGCTGGGTCCTCGCTACATTGGGCCGTTTAAAGTCCTCACCAGGATCAATGAGGTCTCCTACAAGCTGCAGCTCCCGGCCACGATGAAGATACCCAACTCGTTCCACGTCTCCCTGCTCAAGCCGGTGGTCCTTGGTCCCTTCTCCGCTGCTGCCAGTCCAGCTCCTCCACCTATTGCCGATGATGACATCTATGCGGTAAGGGATATCGTGGCCATGAAGACCGTACGAGGTCGGCAGTTCTTCCTGGTGGACTGGGCAGGGTATGGTCCTGAGGATAGGTCCTGGGAGCCCAGGGAGAACGTAGGCACTCCTCTTATCCGTGCCTTCATGTCCCGGTTGCGGGGAGGGGGGCGTGGGGGGGGGGGTACTGTCACGCTCCCCGGGTCCTCGGCTCCCCTCCCCGGGTCCTCAGCTCCGCTCCCCGGCTCACCTGCCACGCTCCCCTCGTCCCAGCCTCCGGTGCCCGTCCTCCATAGGTCCTCTGGTCGCCGATCCCGGCGTCCGACATCTTCCCAGGCCCTGGCCGGCTCTCCTGCGTCCTCCTCGCAGCCTCCTTCCCTGGCTTCTGGCACCCGAGCCGCGCGCATGCGCATTAGGGCACGCGCGCGGTCACTGACCCTTTCTTAAAGGGCCAGCGTCCAGTAACAGGAAATGAGGTTAGTCAGGTTCAGGGTATAAAGGGGGTTCTTGTCCAAGGGGGCGGGGCCTGATCTTCGTGTTCCCTGAGCTAGGAGTCAGGTCTCCTGGTGTTTATGTGCCTGTACTCACCTATCTCTCTTTGTAGAGCCGTACCTGCCTCGCCATCCAGTCTGCCGTATCCCGAACCCCGCACGCTGTCCGTCTGCCATCCGACAGCACCTGCCATCTCGGATCCCTGCGGTGACCCGTCATCTTGCTCCAGAGGTTCCGGACTCCGCCTGATATCATCTCGGCCTCCGAACCTGAGCTACGTCACCAAGACTACCTTCTGTGACTCCGTGGTCCCAGGGACTCCTCCGCTGTCTTCACTTGCACGGACTATCCTGCTGCCCTTCAGTGCTTCAGCTGCCGGACTCCCTGCCTCCATCTTAGAGTTCGGTCCAGTGGATCCACCTCCTGGGTCTGCCCGACCGCCCGGCCGTGACAGGTACCTTCTGGGCTTTCAGGTAAATAAAGAGGAGGTACCTAGCTTTGAACAGAGCCTCATTGATCTTTTAATAACATCCCACCATCAGATTTCCATTTTCTTTTAATTCTAAGGGGAAATGTTTAAACATACATATTAAGTAAAAGTTTATACAGGTTAGAAATAAGATCTCTCCTAGAGCCCTCCCCATCCACTCAATCACAGGATCATAAGGATTTATATTAAGGTCTTTGAATTTAAGCTTTGCTACATAGGCAAACTATAGCTGCAAAGATCTATAGAACTGACTGTCGATGTGGTATCTCAAATTCACTCCGCAATTGTTCAAATTGTTTTAGAGTATTACCATTCTGGATATGAACTATTGTATGCAGACCACTCCCCTCCCATTCAGAGGAGACGTCTAACTTGATACATTCTGGCAGTAAAGAATTATGTCACAGTGGCTTATATATAACAAACCCTGACTAACCAAGCAGGGTTTTCTCTCTGTCCCACACTTAGCATATCATAGCTAACATTGGAAGTTGAGATGTCATATCCCCATCCCCTCCAGCTTCCCCCAAGTACATGGCAATCTGCAAAGGACCTGTCTGTACAGCTGATTCACCACTTTTCACTTACCTATTTATTTGGTCTCAACCCTTAAGTTGCTGGATTTGCACAGCCATATAGTAGATCCATGTATTAGGATGGTTAGCCCCTAATTCATTTTCTCTCTCTGAAGGTACTTCAGCTGAATTGTGGTCTGCTATTTTTTTTGCAGCAACAGTCTGAAAAGACTATGACCATTTCTCCACCCTAGAGAATTATGCAATAAGCATAGTAATTGGGGCATTAACACCCTTTTTATGAGGTTAACTCTCCCAAAGACCAATACGGCAAGGCAGCACCACGTGTTGATCTTACTTACAAACCCATTAAAAAGCAGTGTTAAATTAACCCCTTTACCCATGAGCCTGGTTTTCACCTTCATGACCGGGCCATTATTTTCAATTCTGACCAGTGTCAATTTATGAGGTTATAACTCTGAAACACTTCAACAGATCCCTGTGATTCTGATATTGTTTTTTCATGACATATTGTACTTCATGATAGTGGTAAATTAAGGCAATATTTTTTGCATATACTTGTGAAAATATCAAAAATTTTGTGGAAATCTTGAAAAGTTGGCTATTTTCAAACTTTAAATTTGTATGCCCAGCGAGCTATGTCACACAAAATAGTTAATAAATAACATTTCCCACATCTCTACTTTACATCAGCATCATTTTTGAAATATCATTTTTTGTTAGACTGGTTTAAAATATATCAGCAAGTTCTCATTTTTTTTAAAGCAATTTACAAAAATCCATTTTTTTTTTAGGGACCACATTGTACTGGAAGTAACTTTGAAAGACCTTGGTGACAGAAAATACCCCAAGATGACTCCATTCTAGAAACTGCATGCTGCAAGCTGCTAAAAACCACACTCAAGCATATTGAGTGTGCTCAACCACACATAAGCATATTAACCCTTTAGGTGCTTCACAGCAATTAAAGAAATGTGGAAGGAAAAAATAAAATTGTAACTTTTTCCCACAAAAATGTTAATTTAGCCTCAAATTTTGCATTTTTACAAGTGCATGGCGGGTCTCTGAAGGAAAGAAGTGCCATTTAACTTATTGAATGCAAAATTAGTTGGAATCGTTAGCGGATGCAATGGTGTGGCTGGAAAGCCCCTGATATACCTAACCAGTGAACCTCCCTCTCAAGTGACCAAATTTTATAAACTAGACCGCTCATGCAATTTATCTAGATGTTTATTAAGCCCCTTGAACCCACAAGTGCATTGTACAATTTGTTGTGCAAATGTGACGTCCTGGACTAGCCACGTAGTCACAGGTAGACCCCCAGCACAAACACCAGCTCCTAATAAGGTGACAGCAGCCAACCTACCAAACCCTGTCACCTCCCTCAGGGTTTGATGTTCACACCAGGAGGCGGAGCCAGGCAGTTGGCCCCGCCCACCGAGGAGTTCACAGACCCTGAGGCAGGAAAAACAGTTTAGTTGAGTTTGGACAGTGAAGTGGAGTGAAGTTCAAGTGCAGACCTGTGTCAAGGTCTGCCACAGTCTAGCACCAGGTGTCTGGGTTGGAGCCCAGTCATCTCTGGCAAGGAGGCAGATGATGGTGGCCGCCTGCAGGAGCTGGGATTACAGCTGGTGGAACCGTAAGGGACCGGGACCGGGTAGTGGCCCGCCGGTACTGAACCGGGGAACCGATTGGAAACCGGAGCACCAGGAGGGGTACTCAGACCCAGAAACTACTAGACCAAGACAAATCCACTGATTGAAGACTGGACTTTAGGCACTTTCCTACCTAAGACCCGACTGAAGACAACAGCCCAACCATAGGGGTAGAAAGCCACTGCCTAGTCATCGAGACCCTACGGGCCAGCGTCTGCAGGCAAACAGGCTCTACAGGCACACACCAGGTTGGAGACACGCCAGCACGCATCCATTCCCCCACCTAAGCACCTCCCTCGGGCCCCCGGGACCATCATCCCCCTACCCACGGAGGGGTCAGCACTAAGCTGCACAACACCGGCCCCGAGAGCCTAGTCAACGGCAGCTCGAGCCACCCACAGACAAGCACGGATTCGAGCGGCTCGGCAGCCGGCCGAGCCCTGGGGCGGTACACAATTTCTCTTGAGTCTGCCAATACCCCATGTGAGGGTAAAAACTACTTTTGGGGCACAGTACAAAGTAAAAAAGGAAAGGAGCACCATATTTAAATTCAGATTTTGTTGGACCTTTTTGCGGGTGCCATGTCACATTGGCAAAGTCGCTGAAGTGTCTAAACATTGCAACTCCCCAAGTGTCATACTAGGTTGAAAAAAGACCTAGGTTCATTTAGATCAATCTTCCTCCACCAATTATATATTTTGTCACTAAATCATTTATAACCGACAATGTTTTGTGTACTGAGGAAATCATCCAGCCCTTTTTCAAAAGCTGTTGTAGTATCTGCCATTACTACCTCTTGTGGTACGGCATTTCCCAGTCTGACTGCTCTACCTGTAAAGAACACTTTCTTATTTAGCTGCAGGAATCACCTTTCTGCCACTTGAAGTGGGTGCCCCCTGGTCCTTAGAATTGTCTTTGGAAGGAATAAGTCATGTGCCAGTCCTTTATATTGACCACACATGTATTTATAGATATAAATGAGATCTCCTCTGAGACGTCTTTTTTCTAACCTATACATATCTATCTTTTTCAACCTGTCATCATATGGGAGCCTTCCATTCCTTGTAGTAGTCTAGTTGGTGATCTTTGAACTGATTCTAACTTCTGAATGTCCTTTTTAAAATGTGGAGCCCAAAACTGAATTCCATATTCTAGATGTGGCCTTACAAGTGATTTATAGAGAGGTAACAATATGTTGGGATCACGGGATCTAATCTCTCTTTTTATTCACCCTAACATCTTGTTTGCTTTTGCAGCTGCTGCTTGACAATTGTCCCTATATGGGAAAATAAACCATTCAAGGAGTTACCTGGATGGGCATTTCATGAGCCTCTTGAATTCCCAGGTGCTTCACAGAATTTTTTTTAACTTTGAGGCTTGAAAATTAAAAAATAATTTTTTCACCACAAAAATGTAGCTTTACCACCATTTTTTTCATTTTCACTAGGGTAACATGAGATAATGGATATTTGTTGTGCAAATTTTCTTGAATACAGTACATCCCATATGTGATCCACAACTACTTTTGAGGCACAGTACACAGTGATGAAGAAAAGGAGCATCATATTTGAGTTGAGATTTATTTGGAATGGTTTGTGGGTGCCATGTCACATTGCCAGAACAGCAGAAATCTATCACAATTGACCCCATTTTACAAACTGCACCCATCAATGAATTTATCTAGGGGTATAGAGAGCATATTGACACTACAGGTGTGTCCCAAAATTTTATACTTTTGGGCAGTGACGAATAATTACAATTTTACAACTCAAATGTTGTTTTAACCCCAGATTTCCGATTATCACAAGGGGAGGAAGTAAAAAATATCCAAATAATGTGTTACACAATTTTTCTTGAATGGGCAATATCCCTCATGTGACTTTACATTTGATATTTGGAGGGCAGATTTTCCTTGAATAGTTTGTGGGCTTTATTTGCAGAGCTCCTAAGTGCCATAACAACAGAAAACCCCTGATGTGGCCAAATTTGGAAATAACACCCCTTTGGAAGTTAGTCTACTGGAGTAATGATGATTCAGTCTTTGGGAAAACACCCATGGAGTCAAATGCAGTGAATGTTGCAGAATTAAAAATTGCAAATAAACCCTTGTTGTGACCCATTTATTGTAGTGCCTGTACATTGTGCCCAGCTCGTGCTTCTGGATACCTGTACAACGCAAATTAAGCAGGCTGTCCATACTAGAAAAATGCCAAACATGTGGATGTTAACTGTGGCTTAGGCACATTGTGGAGCTCAGAAAGGAGGGGTGCATTTGGATTTGGGGGTCGCGCAAATTTTGTTGGATTTCTTTTTTGAGAGGGTGGCATAGCGTTTTTACGGAGTCTTTGTGTTACCAGTAACATAGAAGCTCCCTACGTTTCTATTAACAGATGATGGACATGAGTAAGTACTTGTGTTACAGGCTGGACCTGAGATCAAAGTCACTCCTTTTTCCTCATTACAGTGAATATTGCATTGGGAATTCTGTCTGAATCCCGTTTTTTAGAGATTTATAATAATCCCCGTTGTAAGTACTCAGTGTAGTGCGCAGGATAAATTTGAGCTACTCCGCACTGCAATCTTAGGTAGGCAGAATGAACAAATCAACAGCAGTTGAAGAATTGTTTTGTTTTTGTTTGACACCATTCACCTTGCAGTATAAGTGATTAGACAGCTTTATTCCTCAGGTCAGTACGATAACAAGGTCACCAGTGCACTATTTTTTTTTTCAAATCTAATTTTTATTAGTTTTTCAATATAACAGTACAAAATAGAAATTAAACATTTTCAAATACAAAGAAAATAATGTATACAAATTGCACCATTTGCATATATGATTCCACCACTCAGAGCCAAAAACATGACTAAAATTCAAGCAGTCAGGTATCAATTTCCAGCTTACCCAGAGAGTCACTCAGTTTCTCCATGTGGTACCACACAAAAGTCCTTAAAAGGTATAATTATATATGTTATCTCTTCTGAAGAACAATATTTTTCATTATAGGGAACAAATCACCAGGATTTTCATATATAAGCTAAAGCCAGTGCTATACTGGAACTATCAGGCTGCTTATCTACATACCATTAGTGGTCAGCTCGGATGTTTAGCCATTCAAATCCAAGAAAGTGACGTTTATAAATTCAGCAGCTTCTTAAGTGACAGTTGCATCTAAGCAGATAATCTCTGGGTGGGTATTCATATGGATTCCCGCCCCCCTGCCACCTGTTCCTCCCTCTATGGTAAGTATTATACAAACTATACACTTTTTTGAAGGACCTGTGTGAGGTCATACCAATGTGATCTGGTATCCAGCTTTGTTGGCTGAGGCCCCGCCCCTTCTGGTCACATGGGTATGACCTCACAACAGGTCCTTCAAAAAAGTGAATTGCTTGTGTTTTTTCTTTTTAAAACATGATGACAAACAAAAACATCCAAATGACCCTGATCAAAAATTCACATACCCTGGTGAGTTTGGCCTGATAACATGCACAGACGTTGACACAATGAATGGATAATAAAGCTAACATCCTCACCTGTGACCTGTTTGCTTGTAATCAGTGTGTGTTTCATAAATGCTGAGTGAGTTTCTGGGATCCAGACAGACTCTTGCAGCTTTCATCCAGCCACTGACGTTTCTGGATTGTGAGTCATGGGGAAAGCAAAAGAATTGTCAATGGATCTACAAGAAAAGATAGTTGAACTGTATAACACAGGAAAGGGATACAATAAGATATCCAAGGAATTGATAATGTCAGTCAGCAGTGTTCAAACTGTGATTAACAAATGGAAAATCAAGGTATTTGTAAAAACTAAGCCCCGATCAGGTAGAGTAACAAAATTTTTTAGCCCCAACTGCCAGGAAAATTGTTTGGGATGCAAAAAGCCACACAAATAACATTAGCTGAATACAGGACTCAAATTAGCGGGGTGGCTGTTTCAAAATACACATTAAGGAGGCACTTGAAGAAAAGAGGTCTGCATGGTCGAGTCGCCAGAAGAAAACCATTACTGCACAAATGCCAAAAAGTATCTTGCCTAAAATATGCCAAACAGCACAGAGACAAGGCTCCAAACTTCTGGAACAAGGTAATTTGGAGTGATAAGACCAAAATCGAACTTTTTGGCCACAACCATAAATGTTACATTTGGAGAGGTGTCAACAAGGCCTATGATGAAAGGAAGACAATTCTTACTATAAAGCATGGAGGTGGATCGCTGATGATGTGGGAATGTATGAGCTAGAAAGTCACAGAAACTTGGTCAAAGTCAAAGTAAAGATGAATGCAGCACGTTATCAGCAAGTACTGGAGACATATTTCCACTCATCAGCCCGGAAGCTGCGCATGGGATGTACTTGGACATTCCAACATGACAATGATCCAAAACATGTGGCCAAGAAGACCTGTTATTGACTACAGCAGAACAAAGTGAAGGTTCTGGAGTGGCCATCTCAGTCTTCTGACCTCAATATCATTGAGCCGCGAAATCCCAGGAATGTACAGGAACTGAAGGCTTTTTGCTAAAAAAAAATGGACAGCTTTACCATCTGAGAAAATAAAAAGCCTCATCCACAACTACCACAAAAGACTTCAAGCTGTCATTGCTGTTACAGGTATTAAGAACTAGGGTATAAACTTTTGATCAAGGTCATTTGGTTGTTTTTGGTTGTCATTATGATTTAAATAGAGAAAACACAGTAGTTTGATGAAAAATGGCTTCACCCAATCACTAACCATGAGTGGAAAAAAAAATTGTTTATCTGTTATCATTCAAATTCTATGAAAAAAGGCCAAGAAAGCAAAAAAAACTTCTGGGGTATGTAAACTTTTGAGCATAAACTGTATCGCCTTTCTTGCCCTGTTCTAATTCTCTTCTTCTACCACAGCACAGCCATGACATCCATATCTCCTGTTTTCTAAGTGTTTTACAGTAGTAGAGCATACTCCAGCCACTAGGGCTTCCTTTGATGGCCCTATACTACCAGACATGTCCTTGCTTTCTATGTCCTTGTTCTTCTCTACTGAGCACCATCTGCCATTGCGATTGCATAGCCATGCCAGCCACACATCTCCTGGCTGCCTACCCACTGTGTTTTATAGGGATAAATAGTATTAGTGATGTGAAATGTATTAGGATCTTCAGTCATTAAACAGCTCCTAGTAAAGGGCACTTTTTTGAAAGACTTGTTGACAACAAGCCGTAGCTTCTTTAATTTAAAAACAGTTAGCCTGTTCATGTTCTCTCAATAAAAGGGATAACTTTTGGACAGCTTGATAAAAAGCCTATGCAATTATAAATTCATTTTTAGAATAGCAAACTTGTTGCAGATTCCTAAAACAGGATAATTTTTCTTACCAGTATTTGAGAAGCCATTATTTCTCCACATTCAAAAATGCTGAGCACAGTTTTGCTCTCTAAGTAAAGCAATACATTTTGGACAACTTGTGAAAAGTTATTTTTATTTCATTTATGAAACTGCACTTAAACTCCCCACAGAAAAAATTTGCATGACCCCACATTTATACACCAGCAAGGTAAGCATCTTCCTCCAAAAAGGACTACTTTCTGGATCATTTCTACTATGTAAGTAGCCTAATATTATATAATATACAGTATGATACTGCAGTGTGTTGTTAAATAGCTGTTAGTTATCATCAGCTACCATCCGTTTCACTTTGCCAGATAGTTTGTATTTATGTGGGCACTAATTAGCTCACTAATGAGCTCAAAGGTAGAGGTAAGTGGATCTGACATAACGCAAATTAATTTGTTCTCAAAACTGATTTTACAGCGAAATTTGTTTTGCAAAGAATTTTTTCTTCATGTAATAAATGTCCCAGAATCCAGAGCATAATAAACACAAGATGGCATAATAAACATAAGATGTACAAAATAAATAAAATACTTATACTCACTTCACTGTTCACCTCTCCCGTTGGTTCCTGACTGCTGCTCAGGCCTCCGACACACATCCATGCTGCCGGTACGAGTTTGCCATTTTTTGCACATACCGGCGGCACGGAGACACGTTCAGCAATGCTACCCTAGTGTAGCAGGCACACACACGTTAAACCACATGAAACGTGTGTCCATGTGCGTTTGTACGTGTGTGTGTTTTTCTACACGCTGACATGTCTACGTTTTCTCCGGCAGCACGGGTGTCACACGGCTCGCACCCATACCACACGGATGTAGTGTGGATGCGGTCCCGTGTGACACGCGCCGGAGAAAACACACGAGTCAGTGAAAAAAAAAAACCATTTACTCACCTTCTCCAGCCCTCCTGTTTCTGCTGCTGCTGCCACTTGCTGCCGACCGCCGTTCATTATGCTCATTTAATATTCACTTCACTGCGGCCGGCAGCAGCAGCAGCAGGGAGACGGCAGGGCTGGAGACCGAAGATCAGCACCACGGACAGCAGCGCGAACGACGTGAGTATGCAAATTACCGGTTCTACGTGTGCTATCGCGGATAGCACACGTAGAACACACGTAGACCACACGTACCCGAGACACGTACTTACCACACGCAACACGCAAGGTAAATACGTGTCTCGCGGCTAGTGCGTGTTTTTAATGGAAGTGTGTTTCAGGCCTCACATGCAGTGATCTCCAGGGTCTTCTCAAGGCCAGAAACAGTAGCCTACAGTATACACTGTTCCAAGGAAGGGGTCCAGTGGTGGACAGGACAGATGGCAGGGAGCAGTGGGGAGCACCAGACAGATAAATGGCCAGCAAATCATTAAAGTAAAATACCCTGCTATTCCCCTTTTCAGCTGTGCCTGCAGATCACTGTCTGCTATCTTGCTCTCTGTGGCACTGTTTTATCGCATTTCTGGCATGCTGTTAACTCCAGGCCGGGGTTACCAGCTGCAAAATGGCCCCTGGTAATCACTGTGCATGTGTAGTGGTCTCTGGCTCAAGTCACCACCCTGTAGTAAGCCAGTCCTTCTTGTTGTTAGAAAGCCATTGTAGCATACACAATAAATTCCATGGCTTGTCTATAGACGGAGCCAGATATCCAAAGTGATAGAGGAGTAGAAGACCAGATAGTGGGCAGGGAGCAGCGGGACAGCCTAGAGAGGTTTTTTTTTAATAATTATTTTAACCTTTTTGCCAGCCCTCTATTGTTCAGCAAACTGGCTTCTACAAGCGGTCACCATTTTGCTACATTGGCACCAAGCGAATGACAAAAAATCCATATTTTATAGTATGAGAATTCTTGTACAATTCTAATAGAACTAATTCCATCAAAATAAATTCACTCATCTCAACTACAAACGGGTTTAATAGACTCACGTGAAACCTCATAGTGTATACATTTATTTTCATGGCAATTAGATGCTTTGTAGTATTGTGATTTGCCATTAATCATATTACTTGAGAAAATTTGTTGAGGTCAGTGAATTCATACTTTACAAGTTTTTATTATATCTATTATTTAGGGTCTTTATTTAACACATGACATGGATAATGTAGTAAGGCTATGAATGGGTTAAAGATTTTATCTGATCATTAACAAACTAATATCCCCACAGTTCTCCTTCTGTGGAAGTTTAGGAATTAGTAGACATCCACTTTCTTCTAGACATTTACTGAGACTTACCTGCGGGAAATCTCAAATAATTACAATAGAAATAAGCAGAATTTAAGTCAGCAACTATCAGTAAGTTTATTGGTTAATTGCTTCCAGGTAGAAAGAAATATTTTCCTTTCAATTCTTCAATATATATCAGTATAGTAGTAGCAGGAGGAGAAAATATACAATACATATGCTAGATTTTACTGGTAATATAATATGTTATTTTTTGGTGGAAATGTTATACTCCATTCACATAAGGATATCTTATACATGTATTAGGCTATTGACGCACTATGTTTACGGCCACTGTTGTTGTATATGTTCAGGAAGCATACGCCTGACAGTTTCAACAGTCTGGATGGATGCCGAGTAGTGATGAGCGAGCATGCTTGTTACTACTCGGTACTCGCACGAGTATCACTGTACTCGGTCTACTCGGCGGGGACCGAGTAATCTCGCGATACTCGTGCTGTACTCGTGGTCTTCATTTCTGCATGTTGGCGCTCTTTTGAGAGCCAGCCCTCATGCAGGGATTGGCTGGCAGACCACTGCAATGCCACAGCCCTGTTAGTTGTGGAATTGCAGTGATTGGCCGGCCTGCACAGCGTGACCGAGCCTTTATACCGGCCGGCGCGCTGTGCTCTGCTCACAGCTATCCAGACAGTCAGTGCAGGGAGAGTGTCGCTGATTCAGGGAAAGCTTTGCGGCCCTTTATAGTTAGTTCCGGAGCAGGGCTGCAAACAGTGTGACCAGAAGTCCTTCTCAGGACTATTCTAGTTGTATACAGGCAGGCAGGGTATAGCCAGGTCGGAGTACAGTAGCAGAGTCCTTCTCAGGACTATTGTTGCTATATACAGGCAGGGTATAGCCAGGTCGGAATACAGGCTAGTGACCAAAAGAGTCCTTGTCAGGACTATTGTAGCAGTATACAGGCAGGCAGGCAGGCAGGCAGGGTATATAGCCATTCCTAGTGGTGACCGTATACCAGCCTTCATCATATCTGGGGCTGGTGTACACAGTGTAAAACAGTCCAGATAGTGTCAGACTTCTCAGTAATTGTCGCTCCTAAAAACCAGTTAGGTTCTTATTGCGTCCGTGCTTGCATTTAAAAACAGCACGTGTGTGTCTGTCAGTGGCAGCGTACAGGTGCGCGTTTTGCACAAACTATTATATAACGCACAAGTCTAGTGTATAATACACGTCAGTCAGCAGTGTCTGATAGTGTCAGACTTCTCAGTAATTGTCGCTCCTAAAAACCAGTTAGGTTCTTATTGCGTCCGTGCTTGCATTTAAAAACAGCACGTGTGTGTCTGTCGGTGGCAGCGTACAGGTGCGCGTTTTGCACAAACAATTATATAACGCACAAGTCTAATGTATAATACACGTCAGTCAGCAGTGTCTGATAGTGTCAGACTTCTCAGTAATTGTCGCTCCTAAAAACCAGTTAGGTTCTTATTGCGTCCGTGCTTGCATTTAAAAACAGCACGTGTGTGTCTGTCGGTGGCAGCGTACAGGTGCGCGTTTTGCACAAACTATTATATAACGCACAAGTCTAGTGTATAATACACGTCAGTCAGCAGTGTCTGATAGTGTCAGACTTCTCAGTAATTGTCGCTCCTAAAAACCAGTTAGGTTCTTATTGCGTCCGTGCTTGCATTTAAAAACAGCACGTGTGTGTCTGTCGGTGGCAGCGTACAGGTGCGCGTTTTGCACAAACAATTATATAACGCACAAGTCTAGTGTATAATACACGTCAGTGAGCAGTGTCTGATAGTGTCAGACTTCTCAGTAATTGTCGCTCCTAAAAACCAGTTAGGTTCTTATTGCGTCCGTGCTTGCATTTAAAAACAGCACGTGTGTGTCTGTCGGTGGCAGCGTACAGGTGCGCGTTTTGCACAAACAATTATATAACGCACAAGTCTAGTGTATAATACACGTCAGTCAGCAGTGTCTGATAGTGTCAGACTTCTCAGTAATTGTCGCTCCTAAAAACCAGTTAGGTTCTTATTGCGTCCGTGCTTGCATTTAAAAACAGCACGTGTGTGTCTGTCGGTGGCAGCGTACAGGTGCGCGTTTTGCACAAACTATTATATAACGCACAAGTCTAGTGTATAATACACGTCAGTCAGCAGTGTCTGATAGTGTCAGACTTCTCAGTAATTGTCGCTCCTAAAAACCAGTTAGGTTCTTATTGCGTCCGTGCTTGCATTTAAAAACAGCATGTGTGTGGCAGTCGGTGGCAGCGTCAGGCTCCATATTGTCCCTGGATAGAGACGTGCATGATGGCCTGTAAACATGAAGTGCCCATTGTAAGGAAGTGGGTCTATTGTAGTATAGCCCTTAGGCAGGGCAGCCAAAAATTGGGAGGCTCCACATTGTCCCTGGATAGAGATGTGCATGAGGGCCTCAAAACATTGTTCCCATTGCAAAGGAGCGGGTCTCCTGTCGTTGTAATGCCCATTCAGAAAGAATGGGCGAAAAAATTTACCACTGGGGGTATACCTGAAACAACGGCTTAACTATTGTAACGGTCACCATGATGGCGCATGAGGAGAAGGAGGAGCAGTCCAGCGATTAGCCAAAGTCCAGAAGTGTGTTACCATGGGTGAGTGGAGGTACATGGCAAATTCCCGTTACAAACTTTAAATTCCGCTGTAATTTGCTGTTGGTGTGTGTGGTGAAGTCTGGCCAAATCCAACCCTTGTTCATCTTGATCAGAGTCAGCCTGTCAGCATTTACAGTTGACAGGCGGGTGTGTTTATCTGTAATGATTCCACCTGCGGCACTAAAAACACGCTCTGACAAAACGCTAGCGGCAGGGCAGGCCAGGACTTCCAAGGCGTAGAGAGCCAATTCATGCCACATGTCCAGCTTGGATACACATTAATTGTAAGGCACAGAGGAATGTCGGAGTACAGTTGTTTGATCTGCAAGGTACTCCTTGAGCATCTGGCCAAACTTAGGATTTCTTGTGTCACTACCCCTCACCTCAGGGGCTGTGGTATGTGAGGGGCTGAGAAAACTGTCGCACATCTTAAAGACTGTTCCCCTACCTCTGGCGGATTGGACTTGTGCCCCTCTCGGGTGTACGCCTTGGTTGTCCAGTGATTCCTGACCTATGCCGCTAGCGTTTTGTGAGGGGAATGCTTTGCCTACTTCCGTGACTATGGCCTTCTGGAACTGCTGCATTTTGCCTGACCTCTCCGCCTCGGGAATAAGAGACATAAAGTTCTCCTTTTAGCGTGGGTCTAACAGTGTTACCAACCAGTAATGATTGTCGGCCAAGATGTTCTTAACGCGAGGGTCACGAGACAGGCAGCTTACCATAAAGTCAGCCATGTGTGCCAGACTCTTAACAGCCATCACTTCAGTATCCTGACCAACACGATGACTGAACATGCTGTCCTCCTCCTCCTCCTCCTCATCATCTACCCTGTCCTCTGGCCAGCCACGCTGAACCGAGGATATGACTGCATGTCATATCCTCAATTTGGCCAGAGAGTTGCTCCATGTCTTCATCCTCCTCCTCGTCATAGTCCTCCACTGCACGTTGTGATGAGACGAGGCTGGGCTGTGTGTTATCATCACCCACACCCACTACTGTTTCTTGCTCAAACTCATCGCGCTCCGCCTGCAATGCATCATGGTTGTTTTTTGAGCAGAGACCATTTTAGAAGGCAGAGAAGCGGTATGGTGACGCTAATAATGTCGTCATCGCCGCTCACCATCTTGGTGGAGTCCTCAAAGTTTTGGCGGATGGTGCATAGGTCGGACATCCATCTCCACTCCTCAGGTGTTATGTGTGGAGTTTGACCCATTTCCCGACGGCTTAGGTGATGCAGGTACTCAACAACTGCCCTCTTCTGCTCACATATCCTGACCAACTTGTGCAGAGTTGAATTCCAACGCGTGGGGACATCACACACCAGTCTGTGTGCCGGAAGATGCAAACGGCGTCTTAAGCCGGCAAGGCCGGCTGAAGCAGTAGGTGACTTTCGAAAATGTGCAGACAGGCGGCGAACTTTTACCAGCAGATCAGACAGCTCTGAGTATGACTTTAGAAACCGCTGAACCACGAGGTTGAGCACATGGGCCACGCATGGAACATGTGTCAGCTGGCCTCGCCTCAAAGCCGCCACCAGGTTCCGGCCATTGTCACACACGACCTTTCCTGGCTTTAGGTTCAGAGTTGTGAGCCAGTGATCTGCCTGCTGTTTCAGAGCTGTCCACACCTCTTCTGCATTGTGGGGTTTGTCACCTATGCAGATTAGCTTCAGCACTGCCTGTTGCCGCTTCGCCGAGGCAGTGCTGCAGTGCTTCTGTGTCGCCCTGGACAAGCCAGGGGCCACAGAGCACAACACTTAAACACCCCACACTCCCTGCAGGCATATCATAGTCAAAACACAAAATCCTTGTTGCCTTCCCCAGGGGCTGTTGTCCACACCAGGGTGTGGAGCCAGGCGGTTGGTCTCCACCCACCGAGGAGGAGGGAAAACACAGGCAGTGAGAGTTAAGCTAAGGAAGTGGAAGGAAGAAAGTAGTAGAGAGGAGAAAAGTGACAGCAAAGAGCCTGAAGTTGGTCCGGGTGTGTGGCCCGGACAGGACAGCAAGGTTGGCAGGATGTGGTGACCGTCTGCAGTGGAGGCCGATTGGAGTCTGCCGTAAGGACCGTGGACGGGTGGTGACCCGGCCGTACCGGACCGGTATACAAAGAGAAGCCAGCACCATTGGCAGAGGACTTTCGGATCCCGGCAAGGCTTGGTGTCGCCGTGAATTTGCCAAATCCGTTAGTGAAGGGAACCTCAGGGTTTCCAAACAGCCAAGTCCAGATAGAAGGCAACCGTACAACCGTGAAGGGGAGACACCGCCACCGCTAAGGGCAACCGTCTCCCAGGGCCAGCGCCTTTGGGCAAAAGGGGCTCCTCCGGCCCATATCCAGGTCGGGGAGCGGGTTACCGTTGGGAAACCATCACTACCAACACTTAACTTAGGTGCAGGGAGAGACAGTCATCACTAACCTGCAGGGAGGAACAACCGCAGCCGTCCGAGTGACCCGTCCATCCAGCCACTTGTTTTACCGTGAACTGTGTCATCATCATTGGGCTGAGTGAGTACCTCCGTGCCGTGCGGCACAGCGCTGCCCCTGCGACCCTGCACCTCATCAGGCCCCGCAACCCGCCTGTCATCCATCTCTACCCCATCACCAGGCCCCGGGACAACCAACCCCCCTACCCACGGAGGGGAGAAATAACAACAAAGCTGCTCCCTGTCACAGGCTCCCGGGATCCCCGTCCAGAGCAGCGTTGGTGTCCACACACAATCACCTCAACCGTGGGTGGCGTCACGGACAATATCCCCAAAACCCAAACCACCCCTTTTCACTCACGGGCGAGTAGCGCCGCTCGAGTCCCCGGGATCCGGCCATTGCTCGAGCCAACGAGCAGCAGCAGCCGTAGAGCAGCGTCAGCCGGACCCGAGCAGTGGGAGAGCGCACCGTCCCCTCCTCCGCCCGCGACACTTCCAGCTTGGGACTGGTGTGGAGGGTAAAGTGGATCAGGATGCGCAGGAGGAGGAGGAGGCTGAGGAGCATGACATTCCGGAGCTGTAGAGTGTGTGTGAAACCCTGACTGAGGTAGGGCCTGCAAAACTTGGTGTGTGAAGGACGTGTTCCGTCCCTCGCTCAGACTGGGTCCCAGCTTGCACAATATTAACCCAGTGTGACGTCAACGAGATGTAGCGGCCTTGCCCACATGCACTTGTCCACGTGTCTGTGGTTAGGTGGATTTTGGCTGAAACAGCGTTGTTCAGGGCACGTGTGATGTTTTGTGACACGTGGTTATGCAATGCGGGGACGGCACACCGGGAGAAATAGTGGCGGCTGTGGACTGAGTAACGTGGGACAGCTGCCACCATCATGTCGCGGAATGCTTCTGTCTCAACCAGCCTAAAAGGCAACATTTCCAGCACAAGCAGTCGCGAAATGTTAGCATTTAGAACTGTGGCATGTGGGGTGTTGGCAGTGTATTTGCGCTTGCGTTCAAAGGTTTGCTGAATGGATAACTGAACGCTGCGCTGGGACAAGGACGTGCTTGATGATGGTGTTCTTTCTGCGTAGGCAACTGCAGGTGCAGGAGTGGAGGAGGCTTGTTCGCAGGCAGCATGGACAGGGGATTGGCTCGCATGCACAACCAGCGAAGACGTAGCAGTGACATCAGCAAGCACTGCTCCTCGACTCTGTTGTACTTCCCACAAAGTCGGGTGCTTGGCTGACATGTGCCTGATCATGCTGGTGGTGGTCAGGCTGCTAGTTTTGGTACCCCTGCTGATGCTGGCATGGCAGGTGTTGCAAATGGCCTTTTTAGAATCATCTGGAGCCAACTTAAAAAACTGCCAGTTTCAGAGTTCAGGGTTTTCCAGTTTTCTTTTGAAAGAGCTTGCCCTTTGTTAACATGGAGTTTTCTGTTCTGTTGCCCTACTTCCTGTCCATCTGTTTAAAAGCCGCCCCTAAAGCTTAGTCCAGTTCCTGAGTATACTGCTTCCTGTGTGCTCCTGCCCTGCTGCTTTTGGTTCCTGATTGTTATTCGGATCCTCTTGGAAAACAACCGACACCGACTCTGGACTTCATCTGGTATCATCTAGCTGTGCCCGGTCTCCGTTTGCCGTCTTTGGTCGGCACTTCTGCCCGGTTCCTTCCGTTTAATACCACTCTGGACTCACATCACGTACGGACATTTTTGGACTTACCTATTGCCCTTTTGTGTCCCGGCTGCTGCGCATTTAGGGCTTCTGGGGTGATTGCCAGACAGTCCCTGTATAGGGGTTCGCTCTTGGTGGTCTCCCTGGGGGAGTCCGGTGCGCGGTCCCGGGAATTCCCTTTCGCTCCGTCCCTGGAAGGTATTTCCTGTATTTATATTCTACTGTGTTTTTGTTCCGTTTATGTACATATTTGCTGGTTGCATATTATAAACGTCTTGCACCAAGAACTCGTCTCTGGTTGTCATTGCCCTAACGCAATCGAAATCCTCAATACATACAATAGTATTACAGCCAGACTCGGGAAGACCTAACATTTGTACAGGCACCTTGTGTCGTGTTGTTCCGGGGAACAGTTGCCTGACGTCTGCCTGGGGCCACCACTCTGCTTCTTACTGCCTGTTGGGATGCTACGCCTCCCTCCCCCTGTGCACTGCTGTCCTCGCTCTGCATATCCTCCTGCCAGGTTGGGTCAGTTACTGGATCATCCACCACGTCGTCTTCCTCTTCCGCACCCTGCTCCTCCTCCTGACTTCCTGACAATTGTGTCTCATCATCGTCCACCCCTTGTTGAGACACGTTGCCAACTTCGTGAGAACGTGGCTGCTCAAATATTTGGGCATCTGTACATACAATCTCGTCATGGCCCACTTCAACAGGAGCTGGCGAGAGGCCAGAATTTGTGAATGGAAACGTGAACGAACAGCTCTTCCGAGTGTCCAAGTGTGGGATCAGTAATGTCCGTGGACGTGTACTCGGCCTGGTGGTAGGAAGGAGGATCAGGTTCTGAAATGTGCGGTGCAGTATCACGGCTACTGACACTTGACCGTGTGGAAGACAGAGTGTTTGTGGTGGTGCCAATCTGACTGGAAGCATTATCCGCTATCCAACTAACAACCTGTTGACACTGGTCTTGGTTCAAGAGCGGTGTACTGCTGCGGTCCACAAGAATTTGGGACAGGACGTGCGAGCGACTAGATGTGGCCCTTTGTTGTGACGAAATTAGAGCTTGCACACAACCTCGGTCTCTGCCTGCACCACCATCACGTCCACTTCCTTGTTCGTTGACAACGCCCTTGCGCATTTTGCAATGCTGTGCTGATGTGTATTCACTAGACTTGTGCGTTATATCCAAGTTTTTGCAAAACTCACACAAATGCAGCGGAAAGCTGCCACCAACAGGCACACACGTGCGGTTTTTAAATGCAAGCACGGAGGCACTAAGAACCTAACAGGTCTCTATCCAGGGACAACATGGAGCCTCCCAATTTTTGGCTGCCCTGCCTAAGGGCTATACTACAATAGACCCACTTCCTTCCAATGGGCACTTCAGGTTTACAGGCCCTCATGCACGTCTCTATCCAGGGACAACGTGGAGCCTCCCAATTTTTGGCTGCCCTGCCTAAGGGCTATACTACAATAGACCCACTTCCTTCCAATGGGCACTTCAGGTTTACAGGCCCTCATGCACGTCTCTATCCAGGGACAACGTGGAGCCTCCCAATTTTTGGCTGCCCTGCCTAAGGGCTATACTACAATAGACCCACTTCCTTCCAATGGGCACTTCAGGTTTACAGGCCCTCATGCACATCTCTATCCAGGGACAACGTGGAGCCTCCCAATTTTTGGCTGCCCTGCCTAAGGGCTATACTACAATAGACCCACTTCCTTCCAATGGGCACTTCAGGTTTACAGGCCCTCATGCACGTCTCTATCCAGGGACAACGTGGAGCCTCCCAATTTTTGGCTGCCCTGCCTAAGGGCTATACTACAATAGACCCACTTCCTTCCAATGGGCACTTCAGGTTTACAGGCCCTCATGCACGTCTCTATCCAGGGACAACGTGGAGCCTCCCAATTTTTGGCTGCCCTGCCTAAGGGCTATACTACAATAGACCCACTTCCTTCCAATGGGCACTTCAGGTTTACAGGCCCTCATGCACGTCTCTATCCAGGGACAACGTGGAGCCTCCCACTTTTTGGCTGCCCTGCCTAAGGGCTATACTACAATAGACCCACTTCCTTCCAATGGGCACTTCAGGTTTACAGGCCCTCATGCACGTCTCTATCCAGGGACAACGTGGAGCCTCCCAATTTTTGGCTGCCCTGCCTAAGGGCTATACTACAATAGACCCACTTCCTTACAATGGGCACTTCAGGTTTACAGGCCATCATGCACGTCTGTATGCAGGGGCATTGGTGAACCTCACAATTTTGGACTGCCCTGGCAAAGGAAAATACTACAAAGACTCACTTCCTCAAAATGGGCACATTAGACTCAAGAGGCCTTCATGTACGTCTCTTCTCAGGGACATCGGAGTGCCACACAATGTTTTCACGTAAAATCTTTCATGTATTAATCTCAAAAAGTAACATACACCAGCTCTATCTCACTATTGGGTATGTGCCCTTAACATTTCCGCCATGAAAAATCATTTTGGGGTCATTTTGGAAGGTTTTCTGGTGAGTCCGTAAAAATGGCGTAAAACGCGGACAAAATTGTTCACAGCTGTGACTTTTCAGTGATAAATGCTTCAAGGGGTCTTCCCCATGCTGTTGCCATGTCATTTGAGCACTCTTCTGAGACTTTTGTGACATTTTTAGGGTTTCTCCATGCTGCCGGGGGGTCATTTCACAAAAATACTCGGGTCTCCCATAGGATAACATTGGGCTCGTTGCTCGGGCCGAGTACACGAGTATCTTGGGAGGCTCGGCCCGAGCTTCGAGCACCCGAGCTTTTTAGTACTCGCTCATCACTAATGCCGAGACATCTGTGCACAACAGGAACAAATTGTAAATAAGTCTAGTGTAAAATATACTTATTTTGTGGTGGCTCTCTGGATAGCAAAGTGTAGACCACTGTTTTTTCTATACAGTTAAACTGTATGCACACTATTAGTGAACGGTAAGTGCAAAGAGGAGATGCACAGCAATAAATAATAAACGGGGGCTTCAATGCTGGTAAAAAGCAATGTGATTCAAAAGGGATGGAAAATAACCAGCAATGTGAGAAGCCCAACCTAACAATGGTATAAAATCATAAAATATTTATTACAGAAACATAAAACCAATTAAAAATAACAATGGAACAATGCCCACATGTAAGCCTGAACCCCACAACATGAGCAATGATGCTGTGGCGCCCCTGACCCGGTCAGGCACCACTGAGTATTGCACCCATGCTGGGACAGTACTTCCAGGTAATCCTAAGGGCCAGAATGAGGTGTGTACGCACAGACACATAACAACCAGGTCTCCCACACCATTAGATGGGACCCTTGGGCAGTCTCTGGAGGGGTCTGGCCTTCAATTCTTGTCAAGGGGTGAAGCGGAGGGGCTGGAAGCTAGATAGTGCAGAGGTTGTCAGGAAGAGAGGAGAGACAGTCTGGTGGTGGAGCGCGGCGGACGCGAGGAGATACGCGCGCTCACACTAGTCAGACCCTGCGCACTGTAGTGACAGTTAGTGGGGTAGAATGGTCACCTGGTAGTCAGAGAGAAGTGTTCGGGGTGACTAGGCACGTATGGGTGAGGTCCCTAGAGCAGACTCGAGTTTAACTATCTGCTAATCTTGCTGGTGAGAGGAATTACAAGTACCTCACCAACCTCACAGAGTCCGAGCCTCAGCAGCAACGCAGGGACCCATAAGGAGATAGAGCCTGAAGCCATCTCACCTGGTCCACGCTGCCGGCAAACGGGCCAAACACAGGGGAGAAAAGGCAGTTGCGACTCCCTGGATAGATCCCCCTTATACTTCAAGTCAGCGGGTTATCCGATCACAGAAGTGCTAGGAAGGCGAGCTAACCAGTTACCCTCAGACTGGCCCGAAGGAGCCCCTGGTCCTACCTGGTTGATAACAGCAATGCCTGGGTCAGCTCACAACAACATCAAAGTGAGTAAAAACCAGTTAAAAAGACTTTTCGACTCAGCCTGTGTTATTCCGGACCCGCTACTCTGTTCACCCGAGCCCCTGGGGCCTGCCTCACTCACGGGAGGCTACATCATCTGGCTGCAGACCCCATCAGCCCCAGAAGCTCATAAATACCTGCAGCAGCGGTCATTCACATCCTTGGCCGCAAGCTGTGAGTGGCGTCACGACATATACAAAATTAACATTACCTTTTGTCATCTTAAAGAAACCCTGTGACTCAGCATCCCTGGTGCGTCACAATACAAATCCACAATCACAATAATAATGTATGGCCATAAACGACTGAACAATAGGAAATAGAAATCTAAAGCGCATATATATATATCACTAACAGGCCATGCAGTGTCATATGCTATAACCTCCCAAAATTGGGGCTTAGCAAGAAGGGAAGACCCATATGGAAATGGTCCACCCCCATCACCTAATTCACCTAATTAATATCAGGACTCCTTCTCTGGCTCATATTTTTTTGCTGCTATCATATTTGTCCACAAGCTGGTCAGCCAACCTTTTTCTTGTGCCCTATTTTTACCCATTTCCATACAGGTCTTCTCTTTTTGCTCAGCCTTAACTTTGGGGGGTTATAACATAAGACACTGCATGACCTGTTAGTGATCTATCTATATATATGTGTACTAGAAGGTGGCCCGATTCTAATGTATTGGGTATTCTAGAATTTATTGTGTAGTTATTTTATGATTTTTGTTATATATATATATATATATATATATATATATATATATATATATATATATATATATATATATATGTTGTTGTGTATAGTTGCCAAGTGTTTGTGTAGACCGCTGTAACTGTTCTGGGTGTTGTCTGGGTGTGGGGGTGTGTGACAGCGGTGTTATTTGTGTGTTGCGTTGTGTGTGTTGCGTTGTTTGTGGAGCACTGTGTGTCTGCAGCGTTGTGTGTTTGTGGTGCTGTGTGTGTTGCGCGGTTTGTGTGGGTGTGTGTGTGTGGGGTGCGTGTGTGTGTTTTGGGGGAGGTATGTTTTGTGCAGTGTGTGTGTTGGAGGAGTAGTCCTGGTGAGAGAGGAGAATAATAGGAGGAGTAGTCCTGGAGGTGAGGAGTAAACTAGGAGGAGTAGTCCTGGAGGGAGAGGAGGATAATAGGAGGAGTAGTATTGGGGAGAGAGAAGAGTAAAATAGGAGGAGTAGTCCTGGGGGGAGGTGTCTAATAGGAGGAGTAGTCCTGGAGAGGAGGTGTCTAATAGGTGGAGTAGTCCTAGGGGGGAGGTGTCTAATAGGTGGAGTAATCCTGGGGGGAGGTGTATAGGTGCTCAATGTGTGGGAGGGGGTCTGGCCAAGCGGGTAAAGTGTGCGGGGGGCATGGCCAAGCGGGAAAAGTGTTCAGGGGGCGTGGACGAGTGGGCAAAGTGTGCGGGAGGTGTGGCCGAGCGGGCACAGTGTGCGGGGAGCGTGGCCGAGCTAGCACAGTCTGCGGAAGCGTGGCCGAGTGGGCACAGTGTGCGAGGGTGTGTTTGAGTGGGCACAGTGTGTGGGGGGTGTGGCCGAGCGAGCACAGTGTGTGGGGGGCATAGCCGTGCGGGCACAGTGTGCAGGCGGCGTTGCCAAGCGGGCACAGCGTGCGGGGGGCATGGCCACTGCACAGAGTGTGGCGCTGTACTGTTCTGGATCTGTACATTATCAGGATCAGGGTGGTTGACCCCCACCAGTCCTCTGTTGACAGCGGGGGGCGTGGCCGGGCCGAGCCGAGCGGCCAAAGTGTGGCGCCCCTGAGGCTTCAGATGCCACAGGGCATGGCACCTGATTTTAGGTGCTGTGGTCATCCTGAATTCCTGGGTGATCAGTGTCGGTTCTACACAACATCTATTCTCAACACACACCAATTGTTAGGTCACACATTGGGTCAGGGTTTAAGGCAGGTACTCCATCAATGCTGAGAAGCAGCGACCAGTGTGCCTAGTGATGGAGCCTTAAGTCCCATTCACTGTCCTGAAGGGGTGGAGCCTGGCACAGGGAGTATGGGAGGAGTCAGTAGGAAAGGTGGGAGGAGTCAGTGGGTCAGGAAGAAAGACCAAGAAGTTCAAGTTTTCAGTCAGTGAGGAGTCAGACAGAAAGAGTGAGTGGAGGAGGAGAACTGGTTTGAACCAGCCAGTTCCAGTCTGTCAGAAAGTCTGTGAGGAGAGTTGAGTGAGGAAAGAACTAGAGTAGTAGTGTGGTGTGTGAGCTGGGAGCTGAGCCGGATCGTTCAGCACAGGAAAACACAGTCCACAGTCAGAAAGCCTGTCAGGAGAGTGGCAGTTGAAGGAAAGATCCAGTCAGGTGTGAAGAGTGGTCGGTCTGAGGAGAAGTGAGGGGACAGCTGACAACCCTCATTCTGTTCCAGTCAGAGCTGACTAGAAACTTCGGTGAAAGGAGGAGTACGATCGCTGGAGAGTACAGCAAGATTACTAGAGATGAGCGAACCGGTCCCGGTTCGGCTCGAGGTCGGTTTGCCGAACGGAGGTCCCGTTCGAGTTCGGTTCGTCGAACGTTCGACGAACCGAACTCGAACCGCATAGGAAACAATGGCAGGCATTCACAAACACATAAAAACACATAGAAAAAACCCTCAAAGGTGTCCAAAAGGTGACAAACAACTCACAACACAACACAAACACATGAGAAAGTGACAAGGACATATACTCATGTGAAAACAAAAGAGCAGGACAAGGAAAAAGAGGAGGAGACACAGATATAGGCATGGCACGCCCTTCTAAAATCATGTAAAACACCGCAAGGTGACTCCAAGCGGAGTCTTCCTTTTTTCCAAAAATTGGGCCACACACACACCCACCCATTCAGTGGCAGCAGTTGTGCCCCAGTTGTACAATTCACAGCTAGGTTTGCATCAAGCACATTCAAAAATATGCTATTCTTAACCGTCCCCAGGATGACACCGGGGTAGGTAGCAAAGTCTTTGCTGAAACATGACTTCTTCATCTTGGCTTCTTTTAAAAACAATGTAAGTAAGAGTTACTCCAAGCGGAGTCTTCCTTTTTTCAAAAAATTGGGCCCCACACACACCCACCCCTTCAGTGGCAGCAGTTGTGCCCAGTTGTACACTTCACAGCTAGATTTGCATCAAGCACATTCAAAAATGCGCCATAATTAACCGTCCCCAGGATGACACCAGGGTAGGTAGCAAAGTCTTTCCTGATCCCAGCTCTGTTCATCTTGGCTTCTTTTAAAAACAATGTAAGCAAGGGTTACTCCAAGCGGAGTCTTCCTTTTTTTCCAAAAATTGGGCCCCACACACACCCACCCCTTCAGTGGCAGCAGTTGTGCCCCAGTTGTACACTTCACAGCTAGATTTGCATCAAGCACATTCAAAAATACGCCATAATTAACCGTCCCCAGGATGACACCAGGGTAGGTAGCAAAGTCTTTCCTGATTCCAGCTCTGTTCATCTTGGCTTCTTTTAAAAACAATGTAAGCAAGGGTTACTCCAAGCGGAGTCTTCCTTTTTTTCCAAAAATTGGGCCCCACACACACCCACCCCTTCAGTGGCAGCAGTTGTGCCCCAGTTGTACACTTCACAGCTAGATTTGCATCAAGCACATTCAAAAATACGCCATAATTAACCGTCCCCAGGATGACACCAGGGTAGGTAGCAAAGTCTTTCCTGATCCCAGCTCTGTTCATCTTGGCTTCTTTTAAAAACAATGTAAGCAAGGGTTACTCCAAGCGGAGTCTTCCTTTTTTTCCAAAAATTGGGCCCCACACACACCCACCCCTTCAGTGGCAGCAGTTGTGCCCCAGTTGTACACTTCACAGCTAGATTTGCATCAAGCACATTCAAAAATACGCCATAATTAACCGTCCCCAGGATGACACCAGGGTAGGTAGCAAAGTCTTTCCTGATCCCAGCTCTGTTCATCTTGGCTTCTTTTAAAAACAATGTAAGCAAGGGTTACTAAAAGCGGAGTCTTCCTTTTTTTCCAAAAATTGGGCCCCACACACACCCACCCCTTCAGTGGCAGCAGTTGTGCCCCAGTTGTACACTTCACAGCTAGATTTGCATCAAGCACATTCAAAAATACGCCATAATTAACCGTCCCCAGGATGACACCAGGGTAGGTAGCAAAGTCTTTCCTGATCCCAGCTCTGTTCATCTTGGCTTCTTTTAAAAACAATGTAAGCAAGGGTTACTCCAAGCGGAGTCTTCCTTTTTTCCAAAAATTGGGCCCCACACACACCCACCCCTTCAGTGGCAGCAGTTGTGCCCCAGTTGTACACTTCACAGCTAGATTTGCATCAAGCACATTCAAAAATACGCCATAATTAACCGTCCCCAGGATGACACGAGGGTAGGTAGCAAAGTCTTTCCTGATCCCAGCTCTGTTCATCTTGGCTTCTTTTAAAAACAATGTAAGCAAGGGTTACTCCAAGCGGAGTCTTCCTTTTTTCCAAAATTTGGGCCCCACACACACCCACCCCTTCAGTGGCAGCAGTTGTGCCCCAGTTGTACACTTCACAGCTAGATTTGCATCAAGCACATTCAAAAATACGCCATAATTAACCGTCCCCAGGATGACACCAGGGTAGGTAGCAAAGTCTTTCCTGATCCCAGCTCTGTTCATCTTGGCTTCTTTTAAAAACAATGTAAGCAAGGGTTACTCCAAGCGGAATCTTCCTTTTTTCCAAAAATTGGGCCCCACACACACCCACCCCTTCAGTGGCAGCAGTTGTGCCCCAGTTGTACACTTCACAGCTAGATTTGCATCAAGCACATTCAAAAATACGCCATAATTAACCGTCCCCAGGATGACACCAGGGTAGGTAGCAAAGTCTTTCCTGATCCCAGCTCTGTTCATCTTGGATTCTTTTAAAAACAATGTAAGTAAGGGTTACTCCAAGCGGAATCTTCCAATTTTCCAAAAATTGGGCCCCACACACACCCACCCCTTCAGTGGCAGCAGTTGTGCCCCAGTTGTACACTTCACAGCTAGATTTGCATCAAGCACATTCAAAAATACGCCATAATTAACCGTCCCCAGGATGACACCAGGGTAGGTAGCAAAGTCTTTCCTGATCCCAGCTCTGTTCATCTTGGCTTCTTTTAAAAACAATGTAAGCAAGGGTTACTCCAAGCGGAGTCTTCCTTTTTTCCAAAAATTGGGCCCCACACACACCCACCCCTTCAGTGGCAGCAGTTGTGCCCCAGTTGTACACTTCACAGCTAGATTTGCATCAAGCACATTCAAAAATACGCCATAATTAACCGTCCCCAGGATGACACCAGGGTAGGTAGCAAAGTCTTTCCTGATCCCAGCTCTGTTCATCTTGGCTTCTTTTAAAAACAATGTAAGCAAGGGTTACTCCAAGCGGAGTCTTCCTTTTTTCCAAAAATTGGGCCCCACACACACCCACCCCTTCAGTGGCAGCAGTTGTGCCCCAGTTGTACACTTCACAGCTAGATTTGCATCAAGCACATTCAAAAATACGCCATAATTAACCGTCCCCAGGATGACACGAGGGTAGGTAGCAAAGTCTTTCCTGATCCCAGCTCTGTTCATCTTGGCTTCTTTTAAAAACAATGTAAGCAAGGGTTACTCCAAGCGGAGTCTTCCTTTTTTCCAAAAATTGGGCCCCACACACACCCACCCCTTCAGTGGCAGCAGTTGTGCCCCAGTTGTACACTTCACAGCTAGATTTGCATCAAGCACATTCAAAAATACGCCATAATTAACCGTCCCCAGGATGACACCAGGGTAGGTAGCAAAGTCTTTCCTGATCCCAGCTCTGTTCATCTTGGCTTCTTTTAAAAACAATGTAAGCAAGGGTTACTCCAAGCGGAATCTTCCTTTTTTCCAAAAATTGGGCCCCACACACACCCACCCCTTCAGTGGCAGCAGTTGTGCCCCAGTTGTACACTTCACAGCTAGATTTGCATCAAGCACATTCAAAAATACGCCATAATTAACCGTCCCCAGGATGACACCAGGGTAGGTAGCAAAGTCTTTCCTGATCCCAGCTCTGTTCATCTTGGCTTCTTTTAAAAACAATGTAAGCAAGGGTTACTCCAAGCGGAGTCTTCCTTTTTTCAAAAAATTGGGCCCCACGCACACCCACCCCTTCAGTGGCAGCAGTTGTGCCCCAGTTGTACACTTCACAGCTAGATTTGCATCAAGCACATTCAAAAATACGCCATAATTAACCGTCCCCAGGATGACACCAGGGTAGGTAGCAAAGTCTTTCCTGATCCCAGCTCTGTTCATCTTGGCTTCTTTTAAAAACAATGTAAGCAAGGGTTACTCCAAGCGGAGTCTTCCTTTTTTCCAAAAATTGGGCCCCACACACACCCACCCCTTCAGTGGCAGCAGTTGTGCCCCAGTTGTACACTTCACAGCTAGATTTGCATCAAGCACATTCAAAAATACGCCATAATTAACCGTCCCCAGGATGACACCAGGGTAGGTAGCAAAGTCTTTCCTGATCCCAGCTCTGTTCATCTTGGCTTCTTTTAAAAACAATGTAGGCAAGGTTTACTCCAAGCAGAATCTCCCTTTTTTCAAAAAATTGGGCCCCACACACACCCACCCCTTCAGTGGCAGCAGTTGTGCCCTAGTTGCAAACAGGATGTTTTGATTTGCATCAAGCACATTCCAAATCCACAAGCATTTACTCTCCCCAGGATGACACAGGGGTAGTAAATTCCTTCTGGATCCATGACTTGTTCATTTTGATGAACGTCAGTCTGTCCACATTGTCACTGGACAGACGCGTGCGCTTATCTGTCAGCACACACCCAGCAGCACTGAAGACACGTTCAGAGACAACGCTGGCAGCTGGACACGACAAAATCTCGAAGGCGTAACTGGAGAGCTCTGGCCATTTTTCTAGATTTGAAGCCCAAAAGGAGCAAGGCTCCATTTGCAAAGTCATGGCATCGATGTTCATTTGGAGATACTCCTGTATCATCCTCTCCAGCCGTTGACTATGTGTCAGACTTGTTGTCTCTGGTGGCCTTGCAAAAGAGGGTCTAAAAAAATTATGAAAAGATTCCATAAAATTGCTGTTACCAGCACCAGATACGGTCCTACTGGTACGGGTAGACTGTTGAAGATGACGAGACCGTCCCATGTTTGTCAAGTTACAACTGGGAGATTCACTCCCTGCACCTGCACGGTTGTTTGGTGGAAAAGCCGAGCTAAGATCGAGTAACAGCTTCTGCTGATACTCCTGCATACGTGCGTCCCTTTCTATGGCTGGAATTATGTCACAAAATTTGGACTTGTACCGGGGATCTAATAGTGTGGCAAGCCAGTAGTCATCATCACTTCTAATTTTGACAATACGAGGGTCATGTTGGAGGTAGTGCAACAAGAAGGCACTCATGTGTCTTGCGCAGCCATGCGGACCAAGTCCACGCTGTGTTTGTGGCATAGAGGTGCTAACCGTTCTTTCTTCCTCTGACATCTCCCCCCAACCTCTTTCAACTGAAATTTGACCAAGGTCTCCCTCATCTGCTGAGTCTTCCATGTCCATGGACAGTTCGTCCTCCATTTCTTCATGTTCTCCTGCACCTTCCTCAACATCTCGCCTGCTACCATGCGCCCTTGTTGATCCCTGTCCCCCATGGTCCCATGCCTGGCGCCTTGGTGATGATGAACGTCTGGACCTTGGTGATGTTGTTGTGTCTTGCGCATATGAATCCTCCTGTAGTTCATCCCCTTCCTGTTGTCCCACCCCCTGACTCCGAATAGTGTTTAGCGTGTGCTCCAGCATGTAAATGACTGGAATTGTCATGCTGATAATGGCATTGTCAGCGCTAAACATATTCGTCGCCATGTCGAAACTGTGCAGAAGGGTGCATAGGTCCTTGATCTGAGACCACTCCATCAGGGTGATCTGACCCACCTCTGCATCTCGTTGGCCCAGGCTATACGTCATGACGTATTGCACCAGGGCTCGGCGGTGCTGCCACAGTCGCTGTAACATGTGGAGAGTTGAATTCCAGCGTGTCGCCACATCGCATTTCAGGCGATGAACCGGCAGGCCGAAAGACTTCTGGAGCGATGCAAGTCGCTCAGCTGCGGCGCTTGAACGGCGGAAGTGAGAAGACAGTTTTCGTGCCCTGTTCAGAAGGCCATCTAGGCCGGGATAGTGTGTTAAAAATTGCTGGACGACAAGGTTCAACACGTGAGCCATACAAGGTACGTGTGTCACCTTGCCCAGGCGAAGGGCCGCACCCAGGTTTGCAGCATTGTCGCACACGGCCTTACCAGGCTGCAGGTTGAGTGGAGACAACCATTTATTAAACTCGGACCGCAGAGCTGACCACAACTCCTCAGCTGTGTGACTCTTATTCCCAAGACATGTCAAGCTAAAGACCGCCTGATGCCGTTGCGCTCTGCTGCCAGCATAGTAATGAGGGGTGCGTGATTCCTTCTGCACAGTGAGAACGCTGGTGGCCTGACCAGGCAGGCTTGGGGCGGAGGTGGAGGACCCAGATGAGGTGGAGGATGCAGAAGCAGTGGCGGAACTTGGACAGACAGAGGATTGACACACAAGTCGTGGGGACGGCAAGACTTGTGCAGCAGACCCTTCACCATCTATCACCATAGTTACCCAGTGCCCAGTCAGCGACATGTAACGTCCCTGTCCATGTTTACTGGTCCAAGTATCGGTGGTGAAATGCACCCGTTCACACACAGAGTTTCTCAAGGAAGCGGTGATGTTGTGTGCGACATGCTGGTGTAGCGCGGGCACACCTTTCTTAGAGAAGTAGTGGCGACTAGGCATCTGGTACTGGGGCACAGCGACAGACATAAGGTCTCTAAAATCCTGTGTGTCCACTAGGCGGAAAGGCAGCATTTCGGTAGCCAACAGCTTACAAAGGGATAGAGTCAACCTCTTAGCTTTGTCATGGGTCGCAGGAAATGGCCTTTTATTTGACCACATCTGAGGGACAGAGATCTGGCTGCTGTGTGTAGACGGTGTTGAAAAACGCAGGTTTGTGAGGAAAGTGCAGGCGGAGACATGATGTTGCCTTCATCCAACGTTGGTGCTATCGATGTCTGAGAGAGCTGTACACACTCACTTGTTTCCCCTTCCAAAATAACTGACGACCTACCAAGCAAACTGCCTGTTGCGGTTACAGTGGTGGAAGTTGTGGGTGGAAAAACAGGTGTGACAGCTGTCCCCACAGTCCTAGAAGATGAAGAGCGCGCGGATGCACTGGAAGGGGCAGGCGGTGGATGGTTCGCTCCGCTAGGCCGCATTGCAGCACGGTGAGCTTCCCACCGGGACATATGATATTTATTCATGTGACGATTCATGGAAGAAGTTGTCAAACTGCTCAGGTTTTGACCTCTACTAAGAGAACCATGACAAATTTTACAGATCACATAATTTGGGCGATCTTTTTCTATGTCAAAAAAGGACCAGGCTAGGCAAGGCTTAGAGGCCATGCGACCTGTTGATCCACCCCGAATAATGCTCAGAGGCAGAGTGGTGGCTGAGGATGCAGTTGTAGACGTGCTACCAGTACTCCGACTGTGTCCAGGAAGGCGCAAGGTAACTTCGTCATCAGTTGCATCCTCCTCCACCACCTCTGTTGACCTCCTCGAGTGCCTGACTGTGGGTTGACAGTAGGTGGGATCTAGAACTTAATCATCAATTGTTGTGTTTGCACTTACCTCCCCCTCAGACCGAGCCTCTTCTTGCCCTGACCGAATATTTAAGTTGTCGTCCCAATCGGGTATCTGCGTCTCACCTTCATCAGTATGTTCCTCATTGTCTATAACCACAGGTGTTACAGTTTGTGACAAAGGGTCAACATTATGCTCAGAAACTTGGTCCTCACGGCCTGAATCAGAGTCACAAAGGTTCTGGGCATCACTGCAGACCATTTCCTGTTCTGTACTCACTGTAGCTTGTGAGCAGACCTCTGATTCCCAGACTATAGTGTGACTGAACAGCTCTGCAGACTCAGCAATCTCAGTTCCACCATACTGTGCGGGGCTGATGGAGACTTCAGAGCTGGGAGAAAGCAAGTTTGATTGGGATGACAACTCAGAGGACTGGTGTTTTTTGGATGCGGTACTTGAAGTGGCTGAGAGGGCACTTGTTGGACCACTTGAGATCCATTCAAGCATTTTCCTTTTTTGGCCATCATCACCTTTGTTCCTGTTGTTCGTGTCCGTAAAAAAGGGAGCACATCGGATTGTCCACGGTAAGTAGTAGACATCTTACTTTTGCTGGTAGATGGTCTCTCTTCAGATGATAATGGAGCTTTGCCACCTTCCCCACGGACAAACCCTTTTTTTCCTTTTCCACCACACCTCTTCCCCTTTCCACCAGCATCTGTCATTTTGCCACTCATGTTGATTGCGACAAGATTGTGCACTGAAAATGTGGTAGTAAAAATTGAGAGGTGGTGTAGATTGCAGCGGTGGTCTAGCTTTATTAACAGCAGAATAATAAAGAATAAATATCCCTGACAATGCAACTACGGCCCTTAAACTGGCAGCATCAATTGCTAGTATAATGGCTTAGTTATAATGAGTTGGAGTGTGCAATGCAGGAAGAGGTGCTGCAAATATCTTTGCACTAGTGGGACTAGACAAAAGTCCAATAGCCACGTTTAGGATGCCACTAGGTACACTGAGTGTTTGCTAGTATAATGGCTTAGTTATAATGAGTTGGAGTGTGCAATGCAGGCAGAGGTGCTGCAAATATCTTTGCACTAGTGGGACTATAGCAAAGTCCAATAGCCACGTTTAGGATGCCACTAAGTACACTGAGTGTTTGCTAGTATAATGGCTTAGTTATAATGAGTTGGAGTGTGCAATGCAGGCAGAGGTGCTGCAAATATCTTTGCACTAGTGGGACTAGACAAAAGTCCAATAGCCACGTTTAGGATGCCACTAGGTACACTGAGTGTTTGCTAGTATAATGGCTTGGTTATAATGAGTTGGAGTGTGCAATGCAGGCAGAGGTGCTGCAAATATCTTTGCACTAGTGGGACTAGACAAAAGTCCAATAGCCACGTTTAGGATGCCACTAGGTACACTGAGTGTTTGCTAGTATAATGGCTTAGTTATAATGAGTTGGAGTGTGCAATGCAGGAAGAGGTGCAGCAAATATCTTTGCACTAGTGGGACTAGACAAAAGTCCAATAGCCTTGTTTAGTTTGCCACTAGGTACACTGAGTGTTTGCTAGTATAATGGCTTAGTTATAATGAGTTTGAGTGTGCAATGCAGGAAGAGGTGCTGCAAATATCTTTGCACTAGTGGGACTATAGCAAAGTCCAATAGCCACGTTTAGGATGCCACTAGGTACACTGAGTGTTTGCTAGTATAATGGCTTAGTTATAATGAGTTGGAGTGTGCAATGCAGGCAGAGGTGCTGCAAATATCTTTGCACTAGTGGGACTATAGCAAAGTCCAATAGCCACGTTTAGGATGCCACTAGGTACACTGAGTGTTTGCTAGTATAATGGCTTAGTTATAATGAGTTGGCATGTGCAATGCAGGAAGAGGTGCTGCAAATATATTTGCACTAGTGGGACTAGAGCAAAGTCCAATAGCCACGTTTAGGATGCCACTAGGTACACTGAGTGTTTGCTAGTATAATGGCTTTGTTATAATGAGTTGGAGTGTGCAATGCAGGCAGAGGTGCTGCAAATATCTTTGCACTAGTGGGACTATAGCAAAGTCCAATAGCCACGTTTAGGATGCCACTAGGTACACTGAGTGTTTGCTAGTATAATGGCTTAGTTATAATGAGTTGGAGTGTGCAATGCAGGCAGAGGTGCTGCAAATATCTTTGCACTAGTGGGACTATAGCAAAGTCCAATAGCCACGTTTAGGATGCCACTAGGTACACTGAGTGTTTGCTAGTATAATGGCTTAGTTATAATGAGTTGGAGTGTGCAATGCAGGAAGAGGTGCTGCAAATATCTTTGCACTAGTGGGACTAGACAAAAGTCCAATAGCCACGTTTAGGATGCCACTAGGTACACTGAGTTTTTGCTAGTATAATGGCTTAGTTATAATGAGTTGGAGTGTGCAATGCAGGCAGAGGTGCTGCAAATATCTTTGCACTAGTGGGACTATAGCAAAGTCCAATAGCCACGTTTAGGATGCCACTAGGTACACTGAGTGTTTGTTAGTATAATGGCTTAGTTATAATGAGTTGGAGTGTGCAATGCAGGCAGAGGTGCTGCAAATATCTTTGCACTAGTGGGACTATAGCAAAGTCCAATAGCCATGTTTAGGATGCCACTAGGTACACTGAGTGTTTGCTAGTATAATGGCTTAGTTATAATGAGTTGGAGTGTGCAATGCAGGCAGAGGTGCTGCAAATATCTTTGCACTAGTGGGACTATAGCAACGTCCAATAGCCACGTTTAGGATGCCACTAGGTACACTGAGTGTTTGCTAGTATAATGGCTTAGTTATAATGAGTTGGAGTGTGCAATGCAGGAAGAGGTGCTGCAAATATCTTTGCACTAGTGGGACTAGACAAAAGTCCAATAGCCACGTTTAGGATGCCACTAGGTACACTGAGTGTTTGCTAGTATAATGGCTTAGTTATAATGAGTTGGAGTGTGCAATGCAGGCAGAGGTGCTGCAAATATCTTTGCACTAGTGGGACTATAGCAAAGTCCAATAGCCACGTTTAGGATGCCACTAGGTACACTGAGTGTTTGCTAGTATAATGGCTTAGTTATAATGAGTTGGAGTGTGCAATGCAGGCAGAGGTGCTGCAAATATCTTTGCACTAGTGGGACTATAGCAAAGTCCAATAGCCACGTTTAGGATGCCACTAGGTACACTGAGTGTTTGCTAGTATAATGGCTTAGTTATAATGAGTTTGAGTGTGCAATGCAGGCAGACGTGCTGCAAATATCTTTGCACTAGTGGGACTAGACAAAAGTCCAATAGCCACGTTTAGGATGCCACTAGGTACACTGAGTGTTTGCTAGTATAATGGCTTAGTTATAATGAGTTGGAGTGTGCAATGCAGGCAGAGGTGCTGCAAATATCTTTGCACTAGTGGGACTATAGCAAAGTCCAATAGCCACGTTTAGGATGCTACTAGGTACACTGAGTGTTTGCTAGTATAATGGCTTAGTTATAATGAGTTGAAGTGTGCAATGCAGGCAGAGGTGCTGCAAATATCTTTGCACTAGTGGGACTATAGCAAAGTCCAATAGCCACGTTTAGGATGCCACTAGGTACACTGAGTGTTTGCTAGTATAATGGTTTAGTTATAATGAGTTGGAGTGTGCAATGCAGGCAGAGGTGCTGCAAATATCTTTGCACTAGTGGGACTATAGCAAAGTCCAATAGCCACGTTTAGGATGCCACTAGGTACACTGAGTGTTTGCTAGTATAATGGCTTAGTTATAATGAGTTGGAGTGTGCAATGCAGACAGAGGTGCTGCAAATATCTTTGCACTAGTGGGACTAGACAAAAGTCCAATAGCGACGTTTAGGATGCCACTAGGTACACTGAGTGTTTGCTAGTATAATGGCTTAGTTATAATGAGTTGGAGTGTGCAATGCAGGCAGAGGTGCTGCAAATATCTTTGCACTAGTGGGACTATAGCAAAGTCCAATAGCCACGTTTAGAATGCCACTAGGTACACTGAGTGTTTGCTAGTATAATGGCTTAGTTATAATGAGTTGGAGTGTGCAATGCAGGCAGAGGTGCTGCAAATATCTTTGCACTAGTGGGACTATAGCAAAGTTTAATAACCACGTTTAGGATGCCACTAGGTACACTGAGTGTTTGCTAGTATAATGGCTTAGTTATAATGAGTTGGAGTGTGCAATGCAGGCAGAGGTGCTGCAAATATCTTTGCACTAGTGGGACTATAGCAAAGTCCAATAGCCACGTTTAGGATGCCACTAGGTACACTGAGTGTTTGTTAGTATAATGGCTTAGTTATAATGAGTTGGAGTGTGCAATGCAGGCAGAGATGCTGCAAATATCTTTGCACTAGTGGGACTATAGCAAAGTCCAATAGCCACGTTTAGGATGCCATTAGGTACACTGAGTGTTTGCTAGTATAATGGCTTAGTTATAATGAGTTGGAGTGTGCAATGCAGGCAGAGGTGCTGCAAATAACTTTGCACTAGTGGGAATATAGCAAAGTCCAATAGCCACGTTTAGGATGCCACTAGGTACACTGAGTGTTTGCTAGTATAATGGCTTAGTTATAATGAGATGGAGTGTGCAATGCAGGAAGAGGTGCTGCAAATATCTTTGCACTAGTGGGACTAGACAAAAGTCCAATAGCCACGTTTAGGATGCCACTAGGTACACTGAGTGTTTGCTAGTATAATGGCTTAGTTATAATGAGTTGGAGTGTGCAATGCAGGCAGAAGTGCTGCAAATATCTTTGCACTAGTGGGACTATAGCAAAGTCCAATAGCCACGTTTAGGATGCCACTGGGTACACTGAGTGTTTGCTAGTATAATGGCTTAGTTATAATGAGTTGGAGTGTGCAATGCAGGCAGAGGTGCTGCAAATATCTTTGCACTAGTGGGACTATAGCAAAGTCCAATAGCCACGTTTAGGATGCCACTAGGTACACTGAGTGTTTGCTAGTATAATGGCTTAGTTATAATGAGTTGGAGTGTGCAATGCAGGCAGAGGTGCTGCAAATATCTTTGCACTAGTGGGACTAGACAAAAGTCCAATAGCGACGTTTAGGATGCCACTAGGTACACTGAGTGTTTGCTAGTATAATGGCTTAGTTATAATGGGTTGGAGTGTGCAATGCAGGCAGAGGTGCTGCAAATATCTTTGCACTAGTGGGACTATAGCAAAGTCCAATAGCCACGTTTAGGATGCCACTAGGTACACTGAGTGTTTGCTAGTATAATGGCTTAGTTATAATGAGTTGGAGTGTGCAATGCAGGCAGAGGTGCTGCAAATATCTTTGCACTAGTGGGACTATAGCAAAGTCCAATAGCCACGTTTAGGATGCCACTAGGTACACTGAGTGTTTGCTAGTATAATGGCTTAGTTATAATGAGTTGGAGTGTGCAATGCAGGCAGAGGTGCTGCAAATATCTTTGCACTAGTGGGACTAGACAAAAGTCCAATAGCCACGTTTAGGATGCCACTAGGTACACTGAGTGTTTGCTAGTATAATGGCTTAGTTATAATGAGTTGGAGTGTGCAATGCAGGCAGAGGTGCTGCAAATATCTTTGCACTAGTGGGACTATAGCAAAGTCCAATAGCCACGTTTAGGATGCCACTAGGTACACTGAGTGTTTGCTAGTATAATGGCTTAGTTATAATGAGTTGGAGTGTGCAATGCAGGCAGAGGTGCTGCAAATATCTTTGCACTAGTGGGACTATAGCAAAGTCCAATAGCCACGTTTAGGATGCCACTAGGTACACTGAGTGTTTGCTAGTATAATGTTTTAGTTATAATGAGTTGGAGTGTGCAATGCAGGCAGAGGTGCTGCAAATATCTTTGCACTAGTGGGACTATAGCAAAGTCCAATAGCCACGTTTAGGATGCCACTAGGTACACTGAGTGTTTGCTAGTATAATGGCTTAGTTATAATGAGTTGGAGTGTGCAATGCAGGCAGAGGTGCTGCAAATATCTTTGCACTAGTGGGACTAGACAAAACTCCAATAGCCACGTTTAGGATGCCACTAGGTACACTGAGTGTTTGCTAGTATAATGGCTTAGTTATAATGAGTTGGAGTGTGCAATGCAGGCAGAGGTGCTGCAAATATCTTTGCACTAGTGGGACTATAGCAAAGTCCAATAGCCACGTTTAGAATGCCACTAGGTACACTGAGTGTTTGCTAGTATAATGGCTTAGTTATAATGAGTTGGAGTGTGCAATGCAGGCAGAGGTGCTGCAAATATCTTTGCACTAGTGGGACTATAGCAAAGTCCAATAGCCACGTTTAGGATGCCACTAGGTACACTGAGTGTTTGCTAGTATAATGGCTTAGTTATAATGAGTTGGAGTGTGCAATGCAGGCAGAGGTGCTGCAAATATCTTTGCACTAGTGGGACTATAGCAAAGTCCAATAGCCACGTTTAGGATGCCACTAGGTACACTGAGTGTTTGCTAGTATAATGGCTTAGTTATAATGAGTTGGAGTGTGCAATGCAGGCAGAGGTGCTGCAAATATCTTTGCACTAGTGGGACTAGAAAAAAGTCCAATAGCCACGTTTAGGATGCCACTAGGTACACTGAGTGTTTGCTAGCATAATGGCTTAGTTATAATGAGTTGGAGTGTGCAATGCAGGAAGAGGTGCTGCAAATATCTTTGCACTAGTGGGACTAGACAAAAGTCCAATAGCCACGTTTAGGATGCCACTAGGTACACTGAGTGTTTGCTAGTATAATGGCTTAGTTATAATGAGTTGGAGTGTGCAATGCAGGCAGAGGTGCTGCAAATATCTTTGCACTAGTGGGACTATAGCAAAAAGTCCAATAGCCACGTTTAGGATGCCACTAGGTACACTGAGTGTTTGTTAGTATAATGGCTTAGTTATAATGAGTTGGAGTGTGCAATGCAGGCAGAGGTGCTGCAAATATCTTTGCACTAGTGGGACTATAGCAAAGTCCAATAGCCACGTTTAGGATGCCACTAGGTACACTGAGTGTTTGCTAGTATAATGGCTTAGTTATAATGAGTTGGAGTGTGCAATGCAGGCAGAGGTGCTGCAAATAACTTTGCACTAGTGGGAATATAGCAAAGTCCAATAGCCACGTTTAGGATGCCACTAGGTACACTGAGTGTTTGCTAGTATAATGGCTTAGTTATAATGAGTTGGAGTGTGCAATGCAGGAAGAGGTGCTGCAAATATCTTTGCACTAGTGGGACTAGACAAAAGTCCAATAGCCACGTTTAGGATGCCACTAGGTACACTGAGTGTTTGCTAGTATAATGGCTTAGTTATAATGAGTTGGAGTGTGCAATGCAGGCAGAGGTGCTGCAAATATCTTTGCACTAGTGGGACTAGACAAAAGTCCAATAGCGACGTTTAGGATGCCACTAGGTACACTGAGTGTTTGCTAGTATAATGGCTTAGTTATAATGAGTTGGAGTGTGCAATGCAGGCAGAGGTGCTGCAAATATCTTTGCACTAGTGGGACTATAGCAAAGTCCAATAGCCACGTTTAGGATGCCACTGGGTACACTGAGTGTTTGCTAGTATAATGGCTTAGTTATAATGAGTTGGAGTGTGCAATGCAGGCAGAGGTGCTGCAAATATCTTTGCACTAGTGGGACTATAGCAAAGTCCAATAGCCACGTTTAGGATGCCACTAGGTACACTGAGTGTTTGCTAGTATAATGGCTTAGTTATAATGAGTTGGAGTGTGCAATGCAGGCAGAGGTGCTGCAAATATCTTTGCACTAGTGGGACTATAGCAAAGTCCAATAGCCACGTTTAGGATGCCACTAGGTACACTGAGTGTTTGTTAGTATAATGGCTTAGTTATAATGAGTTGGAGTGTGCAATGCAGGCAGAGGTGCTGCAAATATCTTTGCACTAGTGGGACTATAGCAAAGTCCAATAGCCACGTTTAGGATGCCACTAGGTACACTGAGTGTTTGCTAGTATAATGGCTTAGTTATAATGAGTTGGAGTGTGCAATGCAGGCAGAGGTGCTGCAAATATCTTTGCACTAGTGGGACTATAGCAAAGTCCAATAGCCACGTTTAGGATGCCACTAGGTACACTGAGTGTTTGCTAGTATAATGGTTTAGTTATAATGAGTTGGAGTGTGCAATGCAGGCAGAGGTGCTGCAAATATCTTTGCACTAGTGGGACTATAGCAAAGTCCAATAGCCACGTTTAGGATGCCACTAGGTACACTGAGTGTTTGCTAGTATAATGGCTTAGTTATAATGAGTTGGAGTGTGCAATGCAGGCAGAGGTGCTGCAAATATCTTTGCACTAGTGGGACTAGACAAAAGTCCAATAGCCACGTTTAGGATGCCACTAGGTACACTGAGTGTTTGCTAGTATAATGGCTTAGTTATAATGAGTTGGAGTGTGCAATGCAGGCAGAGGTGCTGCAAATATCTTTGCACTAGTGGGACTATAGCAAAGTCCAATAGCCACGTTTAGAATGCCACTAGGTACACTGAGTGTTTGCTAGTATAATGGCTTAGTTATAATGAGTTGGAGTGTGCAATGCAGGCAGAGGTGCTGCAAATATCTTTGCACTAGTGGGACTATAGCAAAGTCCAATAGCCACGTTTAGGATGCCACTAGGTACACTGAGTGTTTGCTAGTATAATGGCTTAGTTATAATGAGTTGGAGTGTGCAATGCAGGCAGAGGTGCTGCAAATATCTTTGCACTAGTGGGACTATAGCAAAGTCCAATAGCCACGTTTAGGATGCCACTAGGTACACTGAGTGTTTGCTAGTATAATGGCTTAGTTATAATGAGTTGGAGTGTGCAATGCAGGCAGAGGTGCTGCAAATATCTTTGCACTAGTGGGACTAGACAAAAGTCCAATAGCCACGTTTAGGATGCCACTAGGTACACTGAGTGTTTGCTAGCATAATGGCTTAGTTATAATGAGTTGGAGTGTGCAATGCAGGAAGAGGTGCTGCAAATATCTTTGCACTAGTGGGACTAGACAAAAGTCCAATAGCCACGTTTAGGATGCCACTAGGTACACTGAGTGTTTGCTAGTATAATGGCTTAGTTATAATGAGTTGGAGTGTGCAATGCAGGCAGAGGTGCTGCAAATATCTTTGCACTAGTGGGACTATAGCAAAAAGTCCAATAGCCACGTTTAGGATGCCACTAGGTACACTGAGTGTTTGTTAGTATAATGGCTTAGTTATAATGAGTTGGAGTGTGCAATGCAGGCAGAGGTGCTGCAAATATCTTTGCACTAGTGGGACTATAGCAAAGTCCAATAGCCACGTTTAGGATGCCACTAGGTACACTGAGTGTTTGCTAGTATAATGGCTTAGTTATAATGAGTTGGAGTGTGCAATGCAGGCAGAGGTGCTGCAAATAACTTTGCACTAGTGGGAATATAGCAAAGTCCAATAGCCACGTTTAGGATGCCACTAGGTACACTGAGTGTTTGCTAGTATAATGGCTTAGTTATAATGAGTTGGAGTGTGCAATGCAGGCAGAGGTGCTGCAAATATCTTTGCACTAGTGGGACTATAGCAAAGTCCAATAGCCACGTTTAGGATGCCACTAGGTACACTGAGTGTTTGCTAGTATAATGGCTTAGTTATAATGAGTTGGAGTGTGCAATGCAGGCAGAGGTGCTGCAAATATCTTTGCACTAGTGGGACTATAGCAAAGTCCAATAGCCACGTTTAGGATGCCACTAGGTACACTGAGTGTTTGCTAGTATAATGGCTTAGTTATAATGAGTTGGAGTGTGCAATGCAGGCAGAGGTGCTGCAAATATCTTTGCACTAGTGGGACTAGTCAAAAGTCCAATAGCCACGTTTAGGATGCCACTAGGTACACTGAGTGTTTGCTAGTATAATGGCTTAGTTATAATGAGTTGGAGTGTGCAATGCAGGCAGAGGTGCTGCAAATATCTTTGCACTAGTGGGACTATAGCAAAGTCCAATAGCCACGTTTAGGATGCCACTAGGTACACTGAGTGTTTGCTAGTATAATGGCTTAGTTATAATGAGTTGGAGTGTGCAATGCAGGCAGAGGTGCTGCAAATATCTTTGCACTAGTGGGACTATAGCAAAGTCCAATAGCCACGTTTAGGATGCCACTAGGTACACTGAGTGTTTGCTAGTATAATGTTTTAGTTATAATGAGTTGGAGTGTGCAATGCAGGCAGAGGTGCTGCAAATATCTTTGCACTAGTGGGACTATAGCAAAGTCCAATAGCCACGTTTAGGATGCCACTAGGTACACTGAGTGTTTGCTAGTATAATGGCTTAGTTATAATGAGTTGGAGTGTGCAAAGCAGGCAGAGGTGCTGCAAATATCTTTGCACTAGTGGGACTAGACAAAAGTCCAATAGCCACGTTTAGGATGCCACTAGGTACACTGAGTGTTTGCTAGTATAATGGCTTAGTTATAATGAGTTGGAGTGTGCAATGCAGGCAGAGGTGCTGCAAATATCTTTGCACTAGTGGGACTATAGCAAAGTCCAATAGCCACGTTTAGAATGCCACTAGGTACACTGAGTGTTTGCTAGTATAATGGCTTAGTTATAATGAGTTGGAGTGTGCAATGCAGGCAGAGGTGCTGCAAATATCTTTGCACTAGTGGGACTATAGCAAAGTCCAATAGCCACGTTTAGGATGCCACTAGGTACACTGAGTGTTTGCTAGTATAATGGCTTAGTTATAATGAGTTGGAGTGTGCAATGCAGGCAGAGGTGCTGCAAATATCTTTGCACTAGTGGGACTATAGCAAAGTCCAATAGCCACGTTTAGGATGCCACTAGGTACACTGAGTGTTTGCTAGTATAATGGCTTAGTTATAATGAGTTGGAGTGTGCAATGCAGGCAGAGGTGCTGCAAATATCTTTGCACTAGTGGGACAAGACAAAAGTCCAATAGCCACGTTTAGGATGCCACTAGGTACACTGAGTGTTTGCTAGCATAATGGCTTAGTTATAATGAGTTGGAGTGTGCAATGCAGGAAGAGGTGCTGCAAATATCTTTGCACTAGTGGGACTAGACAAAAGTCCAATAGCCACGTTTAGGATGCCACTAGGTACACTGAGTGTTTGCTAGTATAATGGCTTAGTTATAATGAGTTGGAGTGTGCAATGCAGGCAGAGGTGCTGCAAATATCTTTGCACTAGTGGGACTATAGCAAAAAGTCCAATAGCCACGTTTAGGATGCCACTAGGTACACTGAGTGTTTGTTAGTATAATGGCTTAGTTATAATGAGTTGGAGTGTGCAATGCAGGCAGAGGTGCTGCAAATATCTTTGCACTAGTGGGACTATAGCAAAGTCCAATAGCCACGTTTAGGATGCCACTAGGTACACTGAGTGTTTGCTAGTATAATGGCTTAGTTATAATGAGTTGGAGTGTGCAATGCAGGCAGAGGTGCTGCAAATATCTTTGCACTAGTGGGACTAGACAAAAGTCCAATAGCCACGTTTAGGATGCCACTAGGTACACTGAGTGTTTGCTAGTATAATGGCTTAGTTATAATGAGTTGGAGTGTGCAATGCAGGCAGAGGTGCTGCAAATATCTTTGCACTAGTGGGACTATAGCAAAGTCCAATAGCCACGTTTAGGATGCCACTAGGTACACTGAGTGTTTGCTAGTATAATGGCTTAGTTATAATGAGTTGGAGTGTGCAATGCAGGCAGAGGTGCTGCAAATATCTTTGCACTAGTGGGACTATAGCAAAGTCCAATAGCCACGTTTAGGATGCCACTAGGTACACTGAGTGTTTGCTAGTATAATGTTTTAGTTATAATGAGTTGGAGTGTGCAATGCAGGCAGAGGTGCTGCAAATATCTTTGCACTAGTGGGACTATAGCAAAGTCCAATAGCCACGTTTAGGATGCCACTAGGTACACTGAGTGTTTGCTAGTATAATGGCTTAGTTATAATGAGTTGGAGTGTGCAATGCAGGCAGAGGTGCTGCAAATATCTTTGCACTAGTGGGACTAGACAAAAGTCCAATAGCCACGTTTAGGATGCCACTAGGTACACTGAGTGTTTGCTAGTATAATGGCTTAGGTATAATGAGTTGGAGTGTGCAATGCAGGCAGAGGTGCTGCAAATATCTTTGCACTAGTGGGACTATAGCAAAGTCCAATAGCCACGTTTAGAATGCCACTAGGTACACTGAGTGTTTGCTAGTATAATAGCTTAGTTATAATGAGTTGGAGTGTGCAATGCAGGCAGAGGTGCTGCAAATATCTTTGCACTAGTGGGACTATAGCAAAGTCCAATAGCCACGTTTAGGATGCCACTAGGTACACTGAGTGTTTGCTAGTATAATGGCTTAGTTATAATGAGTTGGAGTGTGCAATGCAGGAAGAGGTGCTGCAAATATCTTTGCACTAGTGGGACTAGACAAAAGTCCAATAGCCACGTTTAGGATGCCACTAGGTACACTGAGTGTTTGCTAGTATAATGGCTTAGTTATAATGAGTTGGAGTGTGCAATGCAGGCAGAGGTGCTGCAAATATCTTTGCACTAGTGGGACTAGACAAAAGTCCAATAGCCACGTTTAGGATGCCACTAGGTACACTGAGTGTTTGCTAGTATAATGGCTTAGTTATAATGAGTTGGAGTGTGCAATGCAGGCAGAGGTGCTGCAAATATCTTTGCACTAGTGGGACTATAGCAAAGTCCAATAGCCACGTTTAGGATGCCACTGGGTACACTGAGTGTTTGCTAGTATAATGGCTTAGTTATAATGAGTTGGAGTGTGCAATGCAGGCAGAGGTGCTGCAAATATCTTTGCACTAGTGGGACTATAGCAAAGTCCAATAGCCACGTTTAGGATGCCACTAGGTACACTGAGTGTTTGCTAGTATAATGGCTTAGTTATAATGAGTTGGAGTGTGCAATGCAGGCAGAGGTGCTGCAAATATCTTTGCACTAGTGGGACTATAGCAAAGTCCAATAGCCACGTTTAGGATGCCACTAGGTACACTGAGTGTTTGTTAGTATAATGGCTTAGTTATAATGAGTTGGAGTGTGCAATGCAGGCAGAGGTGCTGCAAATATCTTTGCAGTAGTGGGACTATAGCAAAGTCCAATAGCCACGTTTAGGATGCCACTAGGTACACTGAGTGTTTGCTAGTATAATGGCTTAGTTATAATGAGTTGGAGTGTGCAATGCAGGCAGAGGTGCTGCAAATATCTTTGCACTAGTGGGACTATAGCAAAGTCCAATAGCCACGTTTAGGATGCTACTAGGTACACTGAGTGTTTGCTAGTATAATGGTTTAGTTATAATGAGTTGGAGTGTGCAATGCAGGCAGAGGTGCTGCAAATATCTTTGCACTAGTGGGACTATAGCAAAGTCCAATAGCCACGTTTAGGATGCCACTAGGTACACTGAGTGTTTGCTAGTATAATGGCTTAGTTATAATGAGTTGGAGTGTGCAATGCAGGCAGAGGTGCTGCAAATATCTTTGCACTAGTGGGACTAGACAAAAGTCCAATAGCCACGTTTAGGATGCCACTAGGTACACTGAGTGTTTGCTAGTATAATGGCTTAGTTATAATGAGTTGGAGTGTGCAATGCAGGCAGAGGTGCTGCAAATATCTTTGCACTAGTGGGACTATAGCAAAGTCCAATAGCCACGTTTAGAATGCCACTAGGTACACTGAGTGTTTGCTAGTATAATGGCTTAGTTATAATGAGTTGGAGTGTGCAATGCAGGCAGAGGTGCTGCAAATATCTTTGCACTAGTGGGACTATAGCAAAGTCCAATAGCCACGTTTAGGATGCCACTAGGTACACTGAGTGTTTGCTAGTATAATGGCTTAGTTATAATGAGTTGGAGTGTGCAATGCAGGCAGAGGTGCTGCAAATATCTTTGCACTAGTGGGACTATAGCAAAGTCCAATAGCCACGTTTAGGATGCCACTAGGTACACTGAGTGTTTGCTAGTATAATGGCTTAGTTATAATGAGTTGGAGTGTGCAATGCAGGCAGAGGTGCTGCAAATATCTTTGCACTAGTGGGACTAGACAAATGTCCAATAGCCACGTTTAGGATGCCACTAGGTACACTGAGTGTTTGCTAGCATAATGGCTTAGTTATAATGAGTTGGAGTGTGCAATGCAGGAAGAGGTGCTGCAAATATCTTTGCACTAGTGGGACTAGACAAAAGTCCAATAGCCACGTTTAGGATGCCACTAGGTACACTGAGTGTTTGCTAGTATAATGGCTTAGTTATAATGAGTTGGAGTGTGCAATGCAGGCAGAGGTGCTGCAAATATCTTTGCACTAGTGGGACTATAGCAAAAAGTCCAATAGCCACGTTTAGGATGCCACTAGGTACACTGAGTGTTTGTTAGTATAATGGCTTAGTTATAATGAGTTGGAGTGTGCAATGCAGGCAGAGGTGCTGCAAATATCTTTGCACTAGTGGGACTATAGCAAAGTCCAATAGCCACGTTTAGGATGCCACTAGGTACACTGAGTGTTTGCTAGTATAATGGCTTAGTTATAATGAGTTGGAGTGTGCAATGCAGGCAGAGGTGCTGCAAATAACTTTGCACTAGTGGGAATATAGCAAAGTCCAATAGCCACGTTTAGGATGCCACTAGGTACACTGAGTGTTTGCTAGTATAATGGCTTAGTTATAATGAGTTGGAGTGTGCAATGCAGGAAGAGGTGCTGCAAATATCTTTGCACTAGTGGGACTAGACAAAAGTCCAATAGCCACGTTTACGATGCCACTAGGTACACTGAGTGTTTGCTAGTATAATGGCTTAGTTATAATGAGTTGGAGTGTGCAATGCATGCAGAGGTGCTGCAAATATCTTTGCACTAGTGGGACTATAGCAAAGTCCAATAGCCACGTTTAGGATGCCACTGGGTACACTGAGTGTTTGCTAGTATAATGGCTTAGTTATAATGAGTTGGAGTGTGCAATGCAGGCAGAGGTGCTGCAAATATCTTTGCACTAGTGGGACTATAGCAAAGTCCAATAGCCACGTTTAGGATGCCACTAGGTACACTGAGTGTTTGCTAGTATAATGGCTTAGTTATAATGAGTTGGAGTGTGCAATGCAGGCAGAGGTGCTGCAAATATCTTTGCACTAGTGGGACTAGACAAAAGTCCAATAGCGACGTTTAGGATGCCACTAGGTACACTGAGTGTTTGCTAGTATAATGGCTTAGTTATAATGAGTTGGAGTGTGCAATGCAGGCAGAGGTGCTGCAAATATCTTTGCACTAGTGGGACTAGACAAAAGTCCAATAGCCACGTTTAGGATGCCACTAGGTACACTGAGTGTTTGCTAGTATAATGGCTTAGATATAATGAGTTGGAGTGTGCAATGCAGGCAGAGGTGCTGCAAATATCTTTGCACTAGTGGGAATATAGCAAAGTCCAATAGCCACGTTTAGGATGCCACTAGGTACACTGAGTGTTTGCTAGTATAATGGCTTAGTTATAATGAGTTGGAGTGTGCAGAGTACAGGAGGGTACAGTGCCAGGATTGTGGGGCTCTGGGTAGAGGAATGGAAGCCTGCCTTTCTATTCCCTCCTAATGGGGAAATGCAGCGACAAAATCCCTGACCTTAGCTACACAGACGCTGTCTCTGTTTTCAGGACCTGTCACCTATGGCTCTGACCCTGCCGGTACGAGCCCTTAAAAGGACTGATGGAAAGTGCTATCCCTATGCTGTCCAGCGCTGTGTATGGAGCGCATACAGCAGTATCTGCGATAGGACAAAGGACGGAGCTGCGCCAGTGATGTCTGACACCAAGTACGCAGAAGAGATAATGGCGTCCGGACGGCCAGATACTCGTTTTTATAATGCAGGGACATGTGACATGGACATCCTATCACACATGCCGTTGCTTCTCTGGCTAAAAGTCCACTTAGCTGTGTGTGTGTCTGGGATTGGCTGACATAATGGCCCTCCCCACTACACGCGCGCGCTTAGGGAAGGAAGACAAGGAAAAAAAAAAAAAATGGCGATCGCCATTATACAAACAGGAGTGATCTGAAGGTGCTGTTCACGCACACTATACACTGAAATTTCATAATAGTGTGAGTCACAGAGTGACTTACACTATTACAGCGGAAAGCCAGCTAGGAATTAGCTGGTTTTTTGCTGCTAGAACCGTTCTCGAACGTTTCTAGAACTGTCGAGCTTTTGCAAAAAGCTCGAGTTCTAGTTCGATCTAGAACAGGCCCCAAAATCACTCGAGCCTAGAACTGGAGAACCTCGAACCTCGAACCGCGCTCAACTCTAGTGATTACTACCAGGACCGAGGACCGACAGGGTGTAGAGCCCTAGATTATGGGACGCTTCAAGCCCGCCTTAGAAATCTTACAGGGAGAGAAGATTGCACGTTTCTCCACACTACTACTCGAGTTCTTTCCTCACTCAACTCTCCTCACAGACTTTCTGACAGACTGGAACTGGCTGGTTCAAACCAGTTTTCCTCCTCCACTCACTCTTTCTGTCTGACTCCTCACTAACTGAAAACTTGAACTTCTTGGTCTTTCTTCCTGACCCACTGACTTCTCCCACCTTTCCTACTGACTCCTCCCACACTCCCTCTGCCAGGCTCCAACCCTTCAGGACAGTGAATGGGACTTAAGGCTCCATCACCAGGCACACTGGTCGCTGCTTCTCAGCATTGATGGAGTACCTGCCTTAAACCCTGACCCAATGTGTGACCTAACAATTGGTGTGTGTTGAGAATAGATGTTGTGTAGAACCGACACTGATCACCCAGGAATTCAGGATGACCACAGCACCTAAAATCAGGTGCTGTGCCCTATGGCGTCTGAAGCCTCAGGGGCGCCACACTCCCCGATGGTAAATCCAAGCATGTCCGCGGGCTGCAAAAGAAACAAAAACAGTTAAGCTGCATTTTTAATATGCTATAACAATAAAACATTTAACTTTTCATCCCTTTATGGGAGGCACTATACTTGAATGTTGCATAAAATGTAAACAATTTTTAGAGTCTTTAGTGCACTTTTGCTGTCCAAATGCACAACTTTTCTAGAAGTACATTCCCACCATAATTCTGGTAGGGGGCACAACTGGTGCAACTATGTATAAGGTATAGTCCTGGTCACACATAGTCCTGTGGCCCACATGTCCATCAACTTACTATCATCTTCCTAAAGGGAAACAGGTTAATCAACATGAATCACACACTTCTTACAACTAAATTCCGGCCACTCAAAGGTCAGTGGATCGGTTGTCCATTTTCATCAGAAATACACACAGGGGAAAGAATCAGGGTGTTATCTTCAAAAAAAACATGGGGGTAGGGACATCTTCAAAAAAAACAATGGGCAGAAAGGGGCTATTTACCTAATGGTTCTGACTCTTTACATGCAGGGATCCTGCTCTGGCACGGCTCAAGGTAGCAGGTACACCATTGTCAGGCTGGTCTGAGTCCTTTGGTCCTGGGAGCTTGCTGTGGTGGGGCTGCTGCGGGAAGGTACTACCGGGGCTGCATCCTCCCGGTGGATATGGACGTCCAGGGCATACCCTCCACTTGCACCCATCTGTCGGATGTATTCCACCCTATCACCCGGGTATATGTTAAATAAGCTGCACAGTCTTTCCCTAAAGTCGCTCAGGGTATGCGACTCCCCTGAGTATTGCGGTAACCAGGCCGCTCCCGGGAGGTATGGCATTGTGAGCGGCATAACGGGCACTACTGCTGGGGCTGGAGCGGTGGCGGCTGGGACCGCATTGGAAGGTGCCATGGCATCCTGGGCTACAGCAGCCACCTTTTCCTCCCCTGCGTTGGACATTCTTCTTCCCCCCTTAGTGGACCTTACCAGGCTCCGCTTCTTTTTCACCTCCCTTCCGGGTAGCACAGGGTTAATGAACTGTCGCTCTGATGGCGGGCTTTTCTCGCGCTCTTTATATGTTAACGGGGTCCCACTATTTCCATATACTAAGACCCGTTCTGCTGCTGTCTGAGGTAATTTGTTACCTCTCCCATATGACGGGCTGCGTGGACTGTCAAAGGTGCCGTTCTTTCTATCTGGGCTCCTAGCCCTGGCTTTGCAGCTGCACCTCCGGGTGCAGGGTGGACAGAGACCTGCAGTCCTCTTGTCCTCCGGATGCGACCACCGGTACTCGAGTACTCGAGTGGCCCTGAACTCCGATATTCAATTTCTTTAGCTATGACGGAGTGAGCTGGCTGCGCTCCACTCCCAATGTTCTCCTCCTTTTTGCCTCTCTGTGGATGTGTTTTTTTGGGCCGAGCAATCTGGCTCAGCTCCCAGCTCACACACCCCACTACTTGAGTCCTTGTCTCTCTGAACTCTACTCACAGACTAACTAACTCCTCCCCCAGGTCAGGGCTTAAGGAAGGCTCCCTGGAACTCCAGGTTTAGAGCTCCCTCTGCTGGCCTGGGAGAGAAACTGCATTGAATGATGGTACTTACTGGCCAATGGATTTCCCCAGCTACCTCCAGGCTCAGCATTAACCCTTTTGAGGAGGGCAACACTGCTGTGGCAACCAGACCGCTGGGGCGCCACAAATGCATGCGGGGGGTGTGGCCGGCCGAGCGGCCAATGCGACGGTTGTTACTGTAATGAGGTAATTTTGAAGCAAGACAGACAGACAGAGACAATAAGGTAATTATATATATAGAAATGTGTGTGCCTTAGAGATATCTAGTTCATGTTGCTCAAAGTTGTTTATGGCCATACATTATAATTGTGATTGTGGATTTGTGTCATTACTCATGTGGTGGGGTTTAGTAAGCTCACATGTGGGCATTGCCCCATTGTTGTTTTTAATTGGTTTTATGTTTTTGTACTAAACAAGATTTCTGATTTTATACTATTATCGTGGTGTGCTTCTCACATTGTTGGTTCTTTTCCCTCCTCTTTGAATCTGTTTTAGTGAATGGTGACCTATGGGAACAGTAAACTATATGTCAGGAAATACCCCCAACATACATTTTAGGCTAAACACACAGATGCAGTGCACACTTAGCATTAGGTTGGATTCTCACATTCATGTGTTGCAGTCTGAGAACGTAGAGTGATGTACAGACTGGCCATGGGTCTCCTAAACTTGATATAGATACATAAGAGGCTGGCTTTCAAGTTTTGGTTCAGTGCATAAAGGAATCAGTCATACATGTGTGGATGTGACCTGTGTTTCATATGTGTCTAGCCCTGATCATGGAGCTACTGTGCTACTATATTTCACTCTGAAGAAAAAGAAAAAGGCGAACAAGGTTCAATTTCCATGCAAAACAGTATTTATTATATTAATATTTTTTATTTTTTATGAATAATTTCATGTAGAGCAGTAGGTGAATACACACAATAAAAATCAGTGAAGTGATGAACAATAATCATATCCTGCTGGGTATCGCACGTGTCAAGCAATGAAAAAAAAAATATACAGTAATATATATATATATATATATATATATATATATATATATATATATATATATATATATATATATATATATATATATATGTATATGTGTAAAGCATAGGGACACTAATACATTAGTTAAAGATGGCAGCTACAATTATATCTCCAATTCGGGGACAAATTCCCTGCAGTCGCTGTAAATATATAGTCAAATATTTATATCATAATCCAGGCAGTGGACAGACATTACATAGGCATATAGAAGACTACTGCAACTACCAATATGGGGTATAAATACTAATAAATATAATCAATATAGTCAATATAAATATAATTATCCATATTACTGTAGCAGCAAAGTCCAATAAATGCCCGCATATAATAAGTATGCACAATTTATCAGCATACATCAGTACAATAACCCATTAGATTTAAATGGACAACCACCCAAAACCTGGATGACAATGATATGCACAAAGTGCAAAGATACTGCAGCTTGAGTTGTACAATAGGTAATCCCCAGATTAGCATAAGATGACTAAACAACTAATCGGCAAACAAGATTAGTAGAGAAGAAAAACAAAAAGCCAGCACCAAATGTGCACTTCAGCACTAAAATTCCAAACTGTACTTATTATAAAAAATTTTGAGATTTTTGGCAAAAAATTGCAATTTCTTGAGCTGCCTCGCCACGTCACGGCAAATCTCATTTGAGGCAGTCCTACACTAAAATATTTTTATAAAATGTGCCATACGGCCTCACATATGAATAGTAGAACTGCTCTTAGCAGCACTCACCTGGTCTATTTCAATCCCGTACCCATGACTGAGTCATGGCTGTGGGCGGGACAGGTCCAAGCAAATGCTGCATGAAGTAAATAGCCTGTGGACAAGGCCTGATGACAATGTGAACAGTCACCAACCGCCAAAATCTAGACAGATGGAATACATCCCAAATTGGGGTGCATAGCATGGTGGGGGTCAGCCACCGATAACAATGATATGCACAAAGTACAAAGATACTGCAGCTTGAGTTGTACAATAGGTAATCCCCAGATTAGCATAAGATGACTAAACAACTAATCGGCAAACAAGATTAGTAGAGAGTTAGATAAGAACTTCCCAAGAAACATTACATGCCAGGATGCCATCATTACAAAGCCAAACATAGTGAGATAATCATCATACCTAAGGCTGAACAACACATGGCAGATAAGCAGCAGGAGACAGCCCGACGCCCGTTTCGAACACCTTCGTCACGGGGCGGAAATACCCCCAACATACATTTTAGGCTAAGCACACAGATGCAGTGCACACTTAGCATTAGGTTGGATTCTCACATTCATGTGTTGCAATCTGAATACGTAGAGTGATGTACAGACTGGCCATGGGTCTCCTAAACTTGATATAGATACATAAGAGGCTGGCTTTCAAGTTTTGGTTCAGTGCATAAAGGAATCAGTCATACACGTGTGGATGTGACCTGTGTTTCATATGTGTCTAGCCCTGACCATGGAGCTACTATGCTACTATATTTCACTCTGATCCATTACTATTAATTTACTTAAGAACCATTGATTTGTTCCAAAAAAGGTTAAAAAATTGCCTGTGAAATTTATTACTAAAATGTTTGTACCTTAAAATCAGTTCCACTCATCTGAAAGTACTTTTTGAAATGTATGAGACAGCTGCAGATTGCTTTGGAATGAAATCTGCAGATATTGAATAGTTTTCAATTAAATTACTAAGGCACTTAACTTTCCAAATTTTTGATTTAGAAAACATTTCACTGAGGATATACCTCTATACTCCTATACTAAAAGAAAAAAATCAGACCACTTTAATTTCCTTTAAGGAGGTTGTTCAATATTTGGAAAAATCCTTCACAATTACTATATTCTCGTACGTAAAATAATATCAGCCTGTACTCACCTCCAATACCAGTACTGTTTCAGAGACGTGGGTGTTGGGTCTCCCGGGCCTCATATGATGGTGTTATAGTATGTGAGTCCTGCAGCCAATCAGGAACAGACATCTGGAGGAAGTCATTAAGCAGCAGCATTTCTTATTTCACCCTGATGTGGAGTGGCCCGTGAGCGGCCATTAATTTGCTACAGGACTTGAGACATTGCTATCGGAAATCTGGCAACCAAAGTTGCTGGAATGGAGGTAAGAGGTAGGTACAGGCTGTCATTATTTTACTTGAGGGAATATAGTGATTAAGAAAAAATTGTTCAAGTTATGGGCAACCCCTTTAATAAATGTAAACTTTTCTTAGCACTTAGGTGATACATACAATATTCTAGATTTACTTTTTTCCATGTGATTTATATTCTTTTATTTTTCTGGTATTTCTCTGTTTTTTAACCAAGTCTAACAAAAAAGATTGTGGGCATACAGAGTAAAGCCAGTTCTTTTTATATTTAGCTTCATTGTTACGTTAACAATGGAGATCAAGGCTTTTTTTCCACAGTCACTGGACAAACAGCAGTCTCAGCACTTCATCAGAACATATTTTGCCAGATGGTCCTTGAATGATTCTATGTAGCTGAGCTCACATTTTGTTCTTCATCCACTATGTTATAAAAAGGTTTGAAAAACAATAGTAACAAGCATTTTCATTTTTGCATTTTTGTTTTTTCCTCTCTTTCTTCCAGAGCCATAACGTTTTTATTTTTCGGTCCACATAGACAGGGCTTTTTTATGAGATAAGATGGACTTTTGAATAGCACCATTCATTTAACCACATAGTGTCCTGGAAAAGGTGGAAGAAATTCTAGATGTGGAGAAATTGGGGAAAGAAAAACGCAATTTCAACTTTTTTGGGGGAAATTGTTTTTACGGTGTACATTTTGTGGCAAAAATAACCTAGCAATATGATTCTTCTCATCAGTACCATTATGGTGATACCAAATATGTCTATTTTTATTTTGTTATTTTACTGGTGAAAAAAAGAGAAGTTTGCAAAAAAAAAAAAAAATTGGGGTGGGGGGGTATGTCGCCATTTCCAAGATCAGTAATATTTTAATTTTTTGGTCGATGGAACTGTATAGCTTTTTTGTTGAAAGACATTTGTATTGATACGATTTTGAGATAGATACGATATTTTGATTGCTTACTACAGCATTTTTCTGTATCGCAGCATCCAAAAAACCCCCATAATTTTGGCATTCTTGAATTTACAGTGTTAAATATTTTTATATTTTGATAGCTCAGGCTCTTATGAATGCAGCAATACCACATGTCTATTTTTTCCTTTTTTTATTATACAGTATTTATTTTTAATAAGGCAAGAGGGGAGTGATTTGATAGTTTATTTTTTAAATAATTTTTATATTTTTTTTAAATATTTCTTTAATTTTCACAGTTTTAATAGTTCCCTTAGGGGAACATAACTTGCAATTGTTTGATCGCTTGTGCTATATACAGCAATGCCACAGCATAGCTGAAATCACTGTCTCTGCAGCCCGGCTAAAGGCATACTTTTAAAGGAGTGTTGCTATAACAACAAAGACCCCTGCTGTTATAGCAAGCCATAGACGATCCACAATCATGTCATGAGTGCGCCAATGGAAGCTGAAATTGGGGTGCCCCTATGCTCTCACACGTTAAGTCCCACTATCAGAGTTTGACAGCAGGATTCAACAAATTAACATTAGCGAGAGGAACTTATTTTACATTCCATAGTTAGTGGCAGGTCCTGGCTTGAAAACACAACCATAACCTGCTGGGCATGGAGTGAGCTCACCATGAGCCTGCTCCATACACCCATCTCAGGTTAACCCCCTGAAATACTTTTCTTGCTTTTAGCCAGAATATCAGATAAAGTAAAAACACAACCCACATTTTGCATTGTCATTTTATACCTATACTACTGGAACTTTCATGAATCTCTATTGTTGCAAATTATTTTTATCAGAAACTAGCTGTAGTACCTGGGCATTGCCTGGGATAGTAACGGTCTCTCTGTCTCTCTCCAAGTCTCTATCTGTGTCTGTTTGTCTCTTTCCCTGTCTGTCTCTGTGTCTGTCTCTATCTATGTCTGTCTGTCTGTCTGCGTGTGTGTCTATCTCATTGTCTGTCTCTGAATCAGTCTCTCTGTCTGTCTTTCTCTATCTCTGTGTCTGTCTGTATCGTTGTGTCTGTCTGTCTGTCTCTTTCCCTGTCTGTGTCGTTCCCTGTCTGTCTCTTTCCCTGTCTGTCTTGTACCAGTTCTGTCTTGTACCAGGTCTGTCTCTGTCTCTTTCCCTGTCTGTCTCTATCTATTTCCCTGTTTCTTTCCTTGTCTCTGTCTCTTTCCCTGTCTTTTTCCTTGTCTCTGTCTCTTTCCGTTTTTTCCCTGTCTCTTTCCCTGTCTGCCTGTCTCTTTCCCTGTCTGTCTGTGTCTGCCTGCCTGTGTTTGTCTCTTTAACTGTCTGTCTCACTCTCTGTCTCTTTCCCTGTCTGCCTCTTACTCTGTCTGTACCTGTATGTCTGTATTTGTCTCCCCACCAACATCTTATTAGTTCACACATAAGCGTCTTATACTAACAATTTATTTTGTTCCTATAACAATCAATTACAGCTCCTATTAGTAACTTGTAGCTCGCAGCTCCATTGATTTAATGGAGGCAGGATTTTTGAAGAGTAACTGTAAAGCGCGGGGTTACATTTTCCGGTCAAAACATAGTCTGTGACGTACCCTGAGTAATATGGGGTATCTGTGCACAATTTAATTTCGGGATTGTAAATGTGATGGTGCGGATTCCTTTAGTGGACATACACACATACACACACACACATACACACACACACTTTATATATTAGATATACAAATGTAATTAAACAATAGTATGAGTTAATTAGATATCAAAAATATTAAGAAAAGGCACACCAGTCTTCATAGCAGTCTTCATAGCAGTAGCACATATACAAGTACAAGCTAAAATAAGCCCAGAGTGTACAGTTGTGCTCAAAAGTTTACCTACCTCAGCAGATTTTTTGCTTTCTTGTCCTTTTTTCTGAGAATATGAATGATAACACAAAATCTTTTTTTCCACTCCTGGTTAGTGGTTGGGTGAAACCATTTATTGTCAAAGTACTGTTTTTTCTTAATTAAATCATAATGACAACCAGGCAGGCAATGAGCCCTTGAGTATGGATATTGTGGATGGTTTCTGCACCCTGATTGCCTGCTGGAGCATCCAAACATTAAGTTATGAAGAAAAAAAAATAATAGCCCAGCGCTTCTCTGACCTCTCCCCACCCTCTTCCTTCATCAAACCCTTCAGCCCCACTCATCATACAGCACTACTATCCTAGTCAAAGTGATAATAAGGTAGAAGGTTTGCTTTATTGCAAATTGCGAACAGTTACCGAAGAAAGGAAGAATTTTGAGAAAAGTATTCAGGAATATAAAACTGAATCTAAATGGGGAAGGCTTGTGTCAAATTTTAGATTTTGGAACCTTTTTCGTTCATATTTGCTCATCTCTAGTTATCAGCATATACGGTAAGTGGTATTGGAAGACACGAGACTTTATGAGTAGAGCATTTCTGACTCACATTTAGTTTCTGGGAATAATACTGTCAAAATATTATAGGGATTAAAGCAGAACAGTTAGGGGTACTTTGCACACTGTGACATCGCAAGCCGATGGTAGCGATGCAGAACGCGATAGTCCCCACCCCCGTCGCATCTGCAATATCTTGTGATAGCTGCCGTAGCAAACATTATCGCTACGGCAGCTTCACATGCACTTACCTGCCCTGGACATCGCTCTGGCCGGTGAACTGCCTCCTTCCTAAGGGGGCGAGTCATGCGGCGTCACAGCGACGTCACACGGCAGGCGGCCAATAGAAGCAGAGGAGCGGAGATGAGCGGGATGTAAACATCCCGCCCACCTCCATCCTTCCGCATAGCCGGCGTGAGCCGCGGGACGCAGGTAAGGAGATGTTCCTTGCTCCTGCGGTTTCTCACACAGCGATGTGTGCTGCCGCAGGAACGAGGAACAACATCGTACCTGTCGCTGCTGTGACATTATGGAAATGACCGACACTACACCGATGATACGATTTCGACGCTTTTGCGCTTGTTAATTGTATCAAAAGCAATATACATACTCTGATGTCGACAGCGACGCTGGATGTGCGTCCCTTTCGATTTGACCCCACCGACATCGCAGCTGCGATGTCGTAGTGTGCAAAGTACCCCTTAGTCTTACCAAGATTCTCAGTGGTTGGCACATTACTCCCAGGTCTGCTCACTAGATCTCATACATATGCACTGCTTCCCTCGCTGACCTTTGCTGCCGGTCTCTGTGTTCGGAATAAATAAATAAATAAAATATTGCAGAGTACACTATATATTGATACCTAGCACAGATAAAACATACAGCAACAGGTTGCAGCACCCACTGTGCGTGTTATCTTGGTTGTGTAGCAAAATAAACGGGATTCCATGCGGCTTTTGAAATTATTTAAATAAATATTACAAAAAAAAAAAACTTGCAGTCCCCTTAATTTTGATACCCAACCATAGCTAGCGGCTAGTATTCTCAGGCTCGGGAGGTCCATGATTATTAGCCCCCATGCTTAAAAATAACAGGCTGCAGCTGCCCAGAATTGTCGCATCCATTAGATGTGACAACCCCTGCACTTTACTTGGATCATCCCGATTGCCCTGGTGCGGTGGCAATCGGGGTAATATAAAGGGTTAATGACAGCTCATAACTGCCATTAAGCCCTAGATTAGTAATGAGGAGGGATCTATGAGACTCCCTCATTACTAATCCTGTAAGTAAAAAGAAATAAACACAAAACACAGAGACAAATTTTTCATTTTTTTTAAAAAACACCCTCTTTCTCAAAGTTATTAACCTCAAAACACCCAGGTCCGACCTATTCCACACCACGAGGTCCCACGACAAACTTGGCTCTACTACATACTAAAGTTAGCAAAAGAGAGAGAAATTCTGTACAGCGACTAGATGGTAAAAAAAATATATATATTTTATTGATGAAAATAGCTTAAAAGCAGACAAACAATCTAGGATTAAAATTGCAGAGACAAATGGTGAGTACCAAAAGATGGCGCCCTCACCCCACAATAGGTATACGGTAGCACATGTTGGAGACAAACACACAGCACATAAAGGGCTAAAAAGCCAGGGTTACATACAATTAAAGTGTGCTGCTGATTATTAAATGCCTGTTACTGTTGCATCAAACTACACAGTGTCAAAGTCCTGTAACAAAGCACTAAGTAGACATTGCAACCAAACATACCTATATGGTGGATGAGAGCCCAGATCCCCGACCCATAGGTTTCGGTGTAACTCCTTCTTCCGGGGGTGGTCTCTGATTAAAAAGGCTAACCTTATAAAGGGTAAGTATCCAATCACTATCCGTATTGACCCTGACCAATCAGGCCACAGGATATAGATAGACCCTCTACACGGATAAAGCACGCCCCATGCAGTGACGCTGTGTCAGGAAACCAATAACGTACTTATCACCTCACCAAACTAGGCGGACATAAACAACGTGCAGCACGTGGGGGTGTGGCCAGGACCCCCACGTGCAACACACGTGGAGAACCGCAGCATATTCCCAATAGCTTGGTGACGCCATACCGGAAGTGACATAACGTGAGCCTCCGCGTCACCGCAATGGAAGCGCCCACATCCTGTAACTAATGGAAATGTACCTTCAGTGTCCGCATGTGCGTGCACACCCAATAACAGTGACGCAAGGCAAAATGTTTAGGTGAGTGTCATAGTGACAGGATCGTCACTGATGGGTGCCCACACATCATTATACGTCAAGGACTGTAGTGTCAGTGCACCTATCAGGGTTAGATATAGCACAACGTAAACCACCGCGTCACTGCAATGGAAGCGCCCACATCACGTGACTCAGAGGCGTACCCTCAGTGCCCACGTGTGCGTACATACCTCACAACAGTGACGTAAACCAATATGTTTAGGTGAGTGTCAGAGTGACAGGATGGTCACCAATAGGCGCCCACACATCATTACACGTCACAGACTGTAGTATCAGTGCACCTATCAGGTGTAAGTATAATATAACAATAAAGATTTGAGGGGAGTGGCAAAAATGTAACAGAGCCCAAATATATCCTACAGAACCACATCATACAACCGCAAAAGCCACTGCGGCGCACACACGCATGACCGACAGGACCCGCGCCGCCACGAGCGCGCCCAAGCCACAACCATGGGGACAAAGTCGCCAGGGCGGTGGACAAGGCGGACGCGCACACGGCGGCGCCGGGTCCCCAGGCAAGCGCATGCGCGCACCGGCATCGTGGAGATGAGGGGGCAATAGAAGATCACATGTATTGACAAGCAATTTTAATCCTAGATTGTTTGTCTGCTTTTAAGCTATTTTCATCAATAAAATATATATAATTTTTTTTTACCATCTAGTCGCTGTACAGAATTTCTCTCTCTTTTGCTAAATATCAATCTGTATATGGCTTCATCCATATTGTGAATATGGCACGGGATTGTCCGTGTTTTTTGGTATTGTTTACTTATATCAACTTCTGTGTATTTTCACAGGTTTTCCCTTTACCAACTATGGATTATAAAACCAGGGATATTTCCTGGAAAACGTTATGTAGCAGAGCCTTTGATGGGAACCTGCCGGATGGCATTGGTATTGAGCAGAGGGGACGTACTGAGCTTCAGAGTAATGTGAAACGCCTGCTACACAGGCGTACAAAGGTGTGGTGGAACAGGGCCTTCCTCGAGGGATATATTTCAAAACAAATGATCCCTCGAGGTTTAAGGATGCAGGTTTTTCCTTCCTTTCCTGTGGAAGATACCACTTTTATTAATAAATGGGAGGAAATCTGTTCCATCAGTTCACTAAAATTGATGGAACTATTAGTCGGATATAATTCAAAAAGAGGTAGAGAAGGAGTTGGATTCGACTTATTTAGAATTAAAGACTATTTCCTCGGCTGAGGAGATTGCGGCTTTTGACGCTATGATGGCTGCTAGCTCTGAGGAATGGGAAAAAGCGATCAGAGAGACACATTCGAAAAAGATCATGAGAGATATGACGGATTATCAACAACTTAGAGTGTATAGGTGGCGCAAGTCAGTACCCCGATTTACTCGTGGGAGGTCCACATCAGTATCTACAGTTTCATCTGTGGGTGAGGCATCAGATCAATCCCTGTCCCCCATGACCACAAGGCTGGGTACCAAGAGAAAAGGGGTACAGCAATATAAAATAACTGGAAATTACACCAAGAAAGCTGCAGTGGTGGGGAAATCAGGTGATACCCCTAAGGTAATAAACCTATCTCAACACGTGTTTTCAACACTAGATAATGAAGTTCTTGCTCGGGGTCTTACGTTTTCACCAAGTTCACGATTTGACCCTTTTACAGCCGTGAAGGATCTGCATATTTTCGCCCGGGCACTGATTATGAAGAAGTGGTTCCATGATGATGACCTACAGAGGGCCTTTCCAACAGAAACTGAACAAACTGCTCTTAGGATCCTTGAGGAATTATCAGAGGAACATTCTTCCGGTGCCCTAGGTAAGATCCCTTCGCGGCTGCGGATTAAGTCAAAAAAATACCCCCCCTTTGTCGGCTTGTCCCAATATAGACCTGTTTGTGCGGCTAGTCTCCAATGAGTTTTCTAAATTTCCTACTAACATCTACAAAGATAACCTTACGAGGGAGGAGAGGAGCTGCATTGACAGGATCAGGAGATTGGATGACATAGTAATAAAACCAGCCGACAAGGGTGGGAATATCGTGGTTTGGCCCTGTGCATTATATGAGAGGGAGGCATATAGGCAACTTAGGGTTAGTGAGTGTTACCAGCGCCTCACCTTTAACTCCCTTAGCAAATTTAAGAAAGAACTACAATGTTTGCTGAATAATGCTGTAGACAGTGGAACCATAGAGAAGAGATTGTCTGACTCACTACTCGTATCTGAGCCGAGGGTACTGACGTTATATCTGCTGCCCAAAGTGCACAAAGACACAAATACACCCCCGGGGAGACCCATTGTGTCGGGGGTGGGTAATTTCCTTGATCGGGTGTGTATTTATATTGACTCGTTACTTAAGCCCCTAGTGGAGTCTCTTCCGTCTTACACAAGAGACACGAGCAATTTTTTGCAAAAGATAGACTCTTTACATGTGGGGGAGGGGTTTCTGCTGGTCTCTTGTGATGTCGAATCGCTCTATACGAGCATTCGACATCACGACGGACTACGGGCAATTTCATACTTCTTGTCAATGACCAGCATGTCCGGGACGGAGAGGGATTTTGTCATGGATCTTGTGAACTTTGCATTAACTCATAATTTTTTCTTTTTTGGGGGGTCCCTGTATCTACAGCTCCAGGGCACAGCAATGGGGGCGGCCTTTGCGCCCTCATATGTTAATTTATTCCTGGGGCTGTGGGAGAGGGACCTTCTCCTGTCAGATGTGATGTCATCGGTGGACCGCATTCCCTTTTGGACGCGGTACATCGATGACATCTTTTTCATCTGGCAGGGGAGTGCCCAGGACCTTAATTTATTTATTCAGAGTTTGAATACCAATGAGATCAATATACGATTGACTCATAGATTCAGTGACACATCCCTCGAATTCCTGGACGTGCTGGTCAAACGGGACTCATCGGGCCAGTTGCAGACTGACCTATATCGTAAAGATACATCTGTTAACTCAGTCTTATATGCCACCTCAGCTCATCCTGCCCATGTGATACGGGCAGTTCCTGTGGGGCAGTTTCTTCGGTTGCGAAGGATATGCTCCTCAGATACGTCCTTTGAATCCAGAGCTCTTGAACTTAAACAAAGATTTCGTGATCGTGGGTATAGTAATAGATCGATTAAAAAGGCCTATAATAGAGCCAGAAATTCACCACGTGTGGAGCTATTATTTGGCGGCCAGATGAGGAAGACATCTAATAATGTAGGAATGATTACCAAATATCATTCTCAGTGGGGTCGGATGATGGATGTTATGTCCCGTTTTTGGTCTATTCTTACTATTGATCCCATTCTGCAGAGTTATCTGCCTGATAGACCGTCAGTCGCAGCCCGTAAAGCCAGGAACTTTAAGGACATATTAACATCAAGTTATTATGATAAAAGGGATAATGCCGTTCTTCCATTTCTGTCCCTATCTTCTCTTCCCTTGAGGTCCAGATTTGGCTGTTCACCCTGTGGGTCGTGTATTGCGTGCCCCAATATTGAAACAGCAACTGATTTTGCCTCGTCAGACGGGAAAGTTTTCCCAATTAAGAAGAAAATTAACTGCCTCTCCAAGGCCGTAGTGTATTATGCCAGCTGTCCGTGTCCACTCATATATGTCGGCCTTACCACACGAGCCCTTAAGGTGCGTGTGAGAGAACACGTTCGTGACATTCAGGCCGCCATGGATGATGTGGACATTGAAGGCCTTAAGACTATACCGAGGCATTTTAAGAAACACCATAACTGTAACCATACTTTATTGAAGGTACGAGGAATAGATCAGGTTGTGACTGGGGTTAGAGGCGGCAATATTAGCCGACTCCTTGCACAACGCGAAACAGAGTGGATATGGACATTGAAAACTTTACAGCCTGATGGACTGAATGAGTATTTAAGTTTTGTGTCCTTTTTAGAATAAAGTCTTTTTGATAGCAGCCCCTTTTCCTCTTTTTCTGGGTTTAAGATGATGTGTGGGATTATAGTCTGCGTCCCCGATGTTCTGCTCTAATTTGGTCTTATATTTACTTGTGTTTTATTTTTTACTTTTCAGTTCCTCTCATATCCATATTGTGTTTTGACCTTGTGTACCCTCTATATATGGAGTTGGAGAAGCATATTATCCATCTGGGCCTCTACGACAAACTTGTGGAACCTCTGTCGACGTGATCATCGTGGAACGATTTATATATACTGTACTGGTTATTGGGTTATGTGGGGAATGAGTGCTGATGTATATGATAACATTTATAGGGCCTTCAGGTGTATTGATAATAAAATATGCTTGTCAATACATGTGATCTTCTATTGCCCCCTCATCTCCGCGATGCCGGTGCGCGCATGCGCTTGCCTGGGGACCCGGCGCCGCCGTGTGCGCGTCCGCCTTGTCCACCGCCCTGGCGACTTTGTCCCCATGGTTGTGGCTTGGGCGCGCTCGTGGCGGCGCGGGTCCTGTCGGTCATGCGTGTGTGCGCCGCAGTGGCTTTTGCAGTTGTATGATGTGGTTCTGTTGGATATATTTGGGCTCTGTTACATTTTTGCCACTCCCCTCAAATCTTTATTGTTATATTATACTTACACCTGATAGGTGCACTGATACTACAGTCTGTGAAGTGTAATGAATTGTGGGCGCCTATTGGTGACCATCCTGTCACTCTGACACTCACCTAAACATATTGGTTTACGTCACTGTTGTGGGGTATGTACGCACACGTGGGCACTGAGGGTACACCTCTATGAGTCACGTGATGTGGGCGCTTCCATTGCAGTGACGCGGTGGTTTACGTTGTGCTATATCTAACCCTGATAGGTGCACTGACACTACAGTCCTTGACGTATAATGATGTGTGGGCACCCATCAGTGATGATCCTGTCACTTTGACACTCACCTAAACATTTTGCCTTGCGTCACTGTTATTGGGTGTGCACGCGCATGCGGACACTGAAGGTACATTTCCATTATTTACAGGATGTGGGCGCTTCCATTGCGGTGACGCGGAGGCTCACGTTATGTCACTTCCGGTATGGCGTCACCAAGCTATTGGGAATATGCTGTGGTTCTCCACGTGTGTTGCACGTGGGGGTCCTCGCCACACCCCCACGTGCTGCACGTTGTTTATGTCCGCCTATTTTGGTGAGGTGATAAGTACGTTATTGGTTTACTGACACAGCGTCACTGCATGGGGCGTGCTTTATCCGTGTAGAGGGTCTATCTATATCCTGTGGCCTGATTGGTCAGGGTCAATACGGATAGTGATTGGATACTTACCCTTTATAAGGTTAGCCTTTTTAATCAGAGACCACCCCCGGAAGAAGGAGTTACACCGAAACCTATGGGTCGGGGATCTGGGCTCTCATCCACCATATAGGTATGTTTGGTTGCAATGTATACTTAGTGCTTTGTAACAGGACTTTGACACTGTGTAGTTTGATGCAACAGTAACAGGCATTTAATAATCAGCATCACACTTTAATTGTATGTAACCCTGGCTTTTTAGCCCTTTATGTGCTGTGTGTTTGTCTCCAACATGTGCTACCGTATACCTATTGTGGGGTGAGGGTGCCATCTTTTGGTACTCACCATTTGTCTTTGCAATTTTAATCCTAGATTGTTTGTCTGCTTTTAAGCTATTTTCATCAATAAAATATATATATTTTGTTTACCATCTAGTCGCTGTACAGAATTTCTCTCTCTTTTGCTAAATATCAATCTGTATATGGCTTCATCCATATTGTGAATATGGCACGGGATTGTCCGTGTTTTTTGGTATTGTTTACTTATACATACTAAAGTTGCAGTGCACAGGCATATTAGAAAATATGACCGCCTGAGTTTATGTGCTGTCACAGCTGTAGGTTACCACTGCACCCCACCTGTGACTGCAGGTAAATGAACCTCTGGTGACCTCATTGAAGTCAGTGACCTCACTGCAGGTGAACTCAATACATCTCCTGGCAGAAAAACAAGGTTTTATTTGCCAAGAGATGCAGATTTGTACTGAAATGTATACATTCCTGCACCAAATCTGCATCAACTGGCAAAAAAGTATCAAAAAGCACTACAGTATTGTGTTTTTTTAATTTATTTTTTTTTTACAGGAAATGCAGATTTGGTACAGGAATTTGATTTATAAATTATAAAACGTTTTTGTGCATTTTTTGCGAGAAAGTGCAAATTTTCGTGGTGAAATTTATATACCAAAATTCATGTACCAAATCTGCATCTTTTAGTAAAAGAAATACATCAAAACGTGATGTGGAAAACATTGCAGAAAACTGCAGTTTTTGGCCAGAAGGAGGAGATTTGGTGCAGACTTTTGGTATATAAAATGCAGCACAAAATCTGCCTCTCCTGGCAAAAAAAACAAAACACAAAACCACAGTTTTGACATCGTTTTGGTGTAGTTTTCTGTGAGGAGATGCAAATTTGGTGCAGAAATCTGGTGCAGACATTTCTGCAGCAAATCTGCATCCCCAGGCAGAGAAACCACACTTCAGCTGTGTTTTTTCACCAGGAAATGCAGATTTAGTGCTGAAATTTATACACCAAATTCCTGCACCAAATTTGCATCTTTTGACAAAACCACCCCCGAAAAAAACAAACAAAAAAAAAATGGTATCCAAAGAGCGCTGCAGTTTTGATGTGGTGTTGATGCAATTTTTGCCAGGAAATGCAGATTTGGTGCAGGAATTTGTTGCATAAATTCTAGCCCCACATCTGCATCTCCTGGTAGAACACAGCACAAAAACTGTTTTGACGCTGTTCCGATGCATTTTTCTGCCAGGAGATGCAAATATGGTGCTGAAATATATACACCAAATTCCTGCACTAAATCTGCATCTTCTGGTAAAAAGGATCAAAATAGGATGTGGTTTTGATGTGGTTTTAGGACAAAAGATGCAGATTTGGTGAAGAAATTTTGTGTATAAATTCCATCACAAAATCTGCATCTCCTGGCAAAAAAGCACTAAAAAACCCGCAGTTTTGACACCGTTCCGATGCAGTTTTCTGCAAGGCAATGCAAATCTTGGTGGTGAAATTTATATACCAAGATCCATGCACCAAATCTGCAACTTTTATTAAAAAAAAAAAAAAAATGCATCAAAACATGATGTGGTTTTGATGCAGTTTTTGGCCAGAAGATGCAGATTTGGTGCAAACTTTTGAAATATAAAGTGCAGCACAAAATCTGCATCTCCTGGCAAAAAAAACCTTCACCAAAACTGCAGTTTTGACACCATTTTGGTGCACTTTTCTGCCAGGAGATGAAAATTTGGTGCAGAAATCTGGTGCACACATTTCTGCAGCGAATCTGCATCTCCTGGCAGAAAACCACACCTGAACTGTGTTTTTTTGCCAGAAGATGCAGATTTGGTGCTGAAATTTATACACCAAATTCCTGCACCAAATCTGCATTTTCTTGCAAACAACCACACATCAAAATGCAATGCAGTTTTTTTTGCCATTTGATACAGAATCGGTGTTAAAATGTCTGCAACCAAATACTCAATTTGCGTACAATGTCTAATCTGGCAAACCGGCAGCAGATTCAACTGAGCTCACTGAAAGCAGAGGGGGAGCCTCAGAGCATGAACTCTGGTGACCAGACTATCAGATTGTAGTATTGCGGGACATGACAGCATAGCAGTCCAACAGACTGATAGCTGTGAGGCCCGGAAACCTTAAAGGAGCCTTTAAGAGAGCCTTTAAGTTTCTTGGAGTTGTCAACTTTTGGGCCACCTGGAGGCTGTGACCTGTTGCCAGAGTTCACAGCCTCCAGGTATCACAACAGCTGGGAACTCCAAAAAAACTGAAAGGCTTTGAGGCAAATCGGGTTTGTAGGGTTGGAGAGGATGTGGGATGGTATTTGTCAAGTGGACATTTGGTGAAATGTGATTTGAAGAGAAGACGAGTAAGCTCTGTCTTTCCATGACAGTGGGGAGGAAGGTTATTAGGGGAGAGCATTGGAGGTTTAATTAAAGTGGTTGGGGTTCTTGAATAGTAAAGACATACCTGATTTGGCTGATCTTTTTGAAATATGCTGCATAGTATTCTGTAGAGATGAGAGAGGTCAGAGGGGACAATGATGGTCTGGGAAGAGACACAGAGAAAAAAAAAAAGGAATATGACAACTCCAAACCTACCAAGGCATAGATTTCCACATAAGCTTACAATTCCAAACAAGGAAAGAACTAAATAGAGAGGCAACCAAGAGACCCATGGTCACTATGGATAAACCACAGAGATTCACAGCTCAAGTGAGAGAATCTGTACACAGGACAACTATAAGTTGCATATTCCAAAAATCTGCCTGTTATCTAAAAGTGGCAAAAAGAAAGCTATTTTTTTAAAGCAAGCCATTAGAAAAGCCCCATTTACAGGTTCCAAAAGTTACATAGGTCACACAGCTAGCATATGGAAGAAGGTGCTCTGTTCAGCTGAGACCAAAGTAGAATTAATTGGGCTAAATACAAAATGCTGTATGTAGTGGAAAACTAACACTGCACAGCACCCTGAAAATATGATCTCCACCCACAATCAAACATAGTGGTAACAGCATCATGCTGTTGGGATGTTTTTCTTTAATGGGGACAGGAAAGCTGGTCACAGTTGAAAAAGATAGACAGAGCTAAACACTGGGCAATCCTATTAGAGGCTTCAAAAGACTGCCATCTACAGCAGAACAATGACCCTAAGCATACTTCAAGAGTTAGAATACAATGATTTAGCTCAAAGCATATTTATGCAATTGAATGGACCAGACGAAGAACAGACCTAAGTCCCATTAGGAATTTTCGGCAAGACTTGTATATGGCTATGACGGGGTCCTTCTCCCATATCACACAATCAACAGAGCGAGAGATGGCTGTACAATCCAATAAGCATTTACGACGTCACCGCTGACAGGCGCATTGCTATAGCAACGGTGATCTCCGTTATTGACCGGCTGTGGCAGCCGGTGAATAACTGAACGGGGAAGCAGAACGGGGAGCCGACCATGTGCCAGAGCATCTTGCCGGTACACGGGGATGCACAAGCGAGCACCGCGTACCGGAGAGATGCACTGACAGGACCTAGCAATGACTTCTAGCCATATGACCAGTCTGTAGCCAATGAGATAATAGACATGTGACTGGTCATATGCATTTTTTGACGTCACGGAAGGTCCTATCATCAGTGCTGGTTACCGGGAGGACACAGCGATTATCGGAAGGAAAAGCGGCGGAAGACAGAGTGCAGGATGCGTCGCGGGGACAGGTAAGTGTTATGGCAATGTTTATTAACTGTATGTGTACATTTATAATGTGTTTTTATGTGTTTGTGTTTGCCTGCCATTGGTTTCAATGGGGCTCGAGAGGTTCGTCGAACGGTTCGCCGAACCGAACTCGAATGCGGCGTCCGTTCGACGAACCGAACCGGACTCGAGCCTCTAGAGGCTCGCTCATCACTAGTGATTACCTACAGACAATACAATGTACACACAAGCAATACAAATAATGGACAGTGAATCAAGCGTAAAATATGAACCTACACAACATGATACACAGTACACCATATCCCACCATCACAACCTCTCCCTCCTTCTGAATAAGTGAGTATGCCATGATGAGGTCTTCACAGACCTTTGGCCAGCTCACTTAAGTCCATGTTGCTCAGCTGTGGATAGTCTATATTTCTTCTTGCCAGGACAGTCCATCAGCATTCTGGTGTTGGCTTCCACGCTTGTACTGGACAGAGAAGCTGTAGATAGTCCTTTGTACAGTGGTGAGTTGGGAAGGAAAAGCTTTCCTTTGTGTCCTCCTTCACTCAAACTGTGTTTCCTTCACCCACAAATCGGCATTGTAGATCTCCCGCATCATTTCCTAGGAAAATATATGCAGGCAGGTTGCTCATCACCCTAACCACACATTGCTTGACCCCAAAGCCAAAGTCCAGATCTACAGTTGCCTTTGGGATATTCCTCCTTTGTCCTCCAGCCAATTCAATAACAATCCCTGGTCCATGATGTATTGCCTCTGGCCAAACCACTCGGGGATTAGCTATTGTGAGAAATGCTCCGGAGTCACAAAATCCAATGACTCTCTGTCTATCCAGCACAACCTCCTGTATGCACTTACTTTGATGGTGAGAGGAACTCGGGGCTGTTGCTCACACCCCATAAACCCCTAGCGGTCAACCATGAGTGTCTGATTCATTAGGCAAGTCAAATTGATGGGGTGAGAACTCTTCCCCCATTGTATTTGGCTGTAGAGAACGAACAGGTCGATTTGGTGCAAAGTCTTTCCTTAATCGACCAGCAGGGCAAGTGATTTGCAGAAGCCCAGGCTGTCCACATCGATAACATCTCCTCTGCGTCGTACTCCTTCCAATGTGCATTTTGGAGAAGGCAGTAGGAGAACCTAGTGACAAAGGCCGGAGGCCAAACACTCCAACAGGGGCATCTATGGTGCAGGGGTCAGCGGTACACTCCGGTGGAGTTGGTGGTAGCTCTTCCTCAGGTGGGATGGAGTAAACAAAATGTACCAGATGAGATGGAGGTGCGTGAGGGTTCCTCCGAGTCCTTATGGGAGAACTGGATTGCAGGTGCCCAGGTTGCCCGCACCAATAACATCTCCTCTCTGTGATTCCCACAGGCTGTGGTCGGAACTGTTGGGGTCCAGAATTGTGAGACATGGATGTCATCAGCTTAAAGCTGGGTGGAGGGGCAGATATAACTGGAAAGGGCAGAGGCGCAGAAGGATCAGACTGGGGCTTATTGTCCATAAGGCTCCGCCATTGCGGTCAGATAGTAAGGGCCTCATCAGCCAGGGCTGCAGCTCTATCCAAGGTTTGTGGCGTTCGCTCTCTCACCCATTCCCGTATTTATGAGGGACACTTGTAAAGAAATTGTTCTATAAGAAATACCTCTATAATATCTTCCACAATGAAGGTGTCTTCCGCTTCCAGCCATCTCCGACATGTCTGGGACATCTTATGGGCATACATCCTAAACAATTCTCCCGTGGTGCATTGGAGGTCTTGGAACTGTGCCCTATGTGAGTCTGGGGTGATGGCATGGTAATCCAGGATAGACCGCATTACAATGTTGTAATCTCGGTTCTGCTGTGAGCCAATGGTGCGATAAGCCTCTTCCAGGCTTCTGTTCAGGAATCCCACTAACAAACGCATCTAGCCATCACCGCACACTGCTGCTCAAAGTCCTTGAAGAAGCCCTCCAGATCTCCGGAAGCCTCATCAAATGGCTTGAAGTCCACCCGGGTGATCCGTACAGGCTCTTGGATCCCTGAGTTTATACTCCAACTCCCATTACTCCTCTGTCAGACTGCATTGCTTCTTGTCTCCGCTGTGCTCAGCGAGCATCCTCCTCCTTATACTGCTGAGATACACTGGGGCCAAGAGCTGCCATCTCTTCTTCAAACCACACCAACCACTGGCTTTATTGGGTAGGGATCCCCATCCCCAGTGCTTGTCCGTCAGACATCTGGGAGGAGATGGACTGGCTCGCACCCACCAGTAGATCAATTAAGGCCTCTTTACTCAGTCCATGGTGGTTCAGGCCCAGATCTCTGGCTCTCTCATGTAGACTAGATGCAGTCCAGTCTCTGTGCTCACTCAGTGAGTGGATATCCATTAGGTTGCGCTCTGTTGATCCCACCGCTGCCACCAGTTGTGACAGGGTCCTTCTTCCATATCACACAATCAACAAAGCGAGAGATGGCTGTACAATCCAATAAGCATTTATTCCAAGCAAATCAAACGGTCCATAAGATAATCCACCACTAGTGTTGAGCCACCCCCCTAGTGTTCGAGTTCGGTTCGTCGAACGGCGCCTTAGTTCGGTGAACATTCGACGAACGTTCAACGAACACCTTCGAACCCCATTGAAAACAATGCCAGGCAAACACAAACACATAAAAACACATTATACATATACACATACAGTTAATAAACAATGCTATTACAGTTAGAGCTCCCCGCGACGCATCCTGCACTCTGTCTCCCGCCGCTTATCTTCCGAAATTTGCTGCGCCCTCCCGGTAACCAAAACTGATGATAGCACCTTCCGTGACATCGTCATAGCATGTGACCAGTCACGTCTCTATTATCTCAATGCCTACAGACTGGTCACATGGCTAGACGTCATGCTAGGTCCTGTCAGTGCATCTCTCCAGTATGCGGTGCTCGTTCCAGCATCTCCGTGTACCGGCGAGATGCTCTGGCACATGGTCGGCTTCCCCGTTCCTGCATGTCGGCGCTCTTTACAGAGTCAGCCCACATGCAGGAACTGGCTGCCACAGCCGGTGAATTGTGGCACCAGGAATCATGTGATCGGAGCACCGTTGCTGTAGTAACCCACCTGTCAGATTACTTTAGCAACGATGGCAGCGGTGACGTCACCGCTTACAGCCTGCAGCCTCTGCTCACTCACTGAGTGATTAGACTGCACAGGAGCAGCAGAGTCTTCCTCCCATGCAGTGCTAGAAAAAAAACAAAGAGAAAATTGCATGAAAAATACCCTGACTATAAATAAATAAATTGCAAGTGCTTAATAACAGGGTACTTAGTGTATACATTTTTGCAAAAAGGAAAAAAACTGTCTCACCTCGTCAAGGTGTACCCATCTGAGACAGTCCCTAACCTACTGAAGTTAAAAACATTATCAATACCTGACTTGTGTCATGTCAAACTCCAATATGAATGGTGGCAAGTGGTCAGCTGTGTCCCAGATTAAATACACAGTAAAGTGAGACGCAATTAGTTCTTCAGTCTCAGCATTAGGAGGGCTGCGCCCCCAACTTGCAAGAAAGCAAGATAACATACAAAAAACACAAAAAACCTGAGCTGAAACAATGTTCAGTAAACATGCAACATTAAGCATGTGAATTTTTGTGTCTCCCATGCAGTGCTGCCTGATGTAGCAGAGCTGCATGGGTTGAAAGAGAAAGAAGACAAAAGACCAGGATCGTGGAGGGCTGAGAGGGAGTAATAAACATGGAGTCTCTAAGTGTGTCTGTGTATTTATTTCTATTAAAGTATTTTTTCTCTGTGTGGTGTCATTTTTTTAACCCTTATTGGAGAATCTTAATGGCCGGGTCAAACTTGCCTGACATTAAGAATCTCTGGCTTAATACTAGCTAGTAAAACAAAGCTAGTATTACCCCATTATTACCCAGAGAGCGATCCGTCACCAGGGCTACTAAAAGAGTTGGATACAGCGCCAGATGATGGCGCTTCTATGAAAGCGCCATTTTCTGGGGCGGCTGCGGACTGCAATTTGCAGCAGAGGGGCCCAGAAAGCTCGGGCCAACCTATGGTGCGGATTCCAATGCCCAGCTGCCTAGTTGTACCTGGCTGGACACAAAAATGGGGAGAAGCCCACGTCAGTTTTTCTTTTTTAATTATTTCATGAAATTCATGAAATAATTAAAAAAAAGGGCTTCCCAATTGTTTTGGTTCCCAGCCGGGTACAAATAGGCAGCTGGGGGTTGGGGGCAGCCGTACCTGCCTGCTGTACCTGGCTAGCATACAAAAATATGGCGAAGTCCATGTCATTTTTTTGGGGGGAAAAAACTCCTGGATACAGTCCTGGATGGAGTATGCTGAGCCATGTAGTTCTGCAGCTCTGTCTGCTCTCTTGCATACACTAGTGGATGAAATATGCTGAGCCTTGCAGTTCTGCTCCCCCTGCCTCTCCCTCCAGCATACAGTGCTGGATGGAGGATGCTGAGCATTGTAGTTCAGCAGCTGCTGTCTGCTCTCCTCTATACAGACAGACAGCAGACAGCAGCTGCAGAACTACAAAGCTCAGCATACTCCATCCAGGACTTTATGCAGGAGTTTTTTGCCCCCCAAAAAATTACGTGGGCTTCGCCATGTTTTTGTATGCTAGTTAGGTACAGCAGACAGCTACGGGCTGCCCCAAACCCAGCTGCCTATTTGTACCCGGGTGGGAACCAAAAATATAGGGAAGCCCTTTTTTTTTTAATTATTTCATGAATTTCATGAAATGATTAAAAAAAAATGACAAAAAAAAAGACTTTTGTGTCCAGCCAGGTAAAAGTAGGCCACATCAGCTGATCATCGCCAGGTCTGAGAGAGAGAAAAGAGAGAGAGAAAAGAGAAAGAGAAAAGAGAGAGACAAGAGAGAGAGAAGAGAGAGAGGAGAAGAGAAAGAGAGAAGAGAGAGAGAAAAGAGAGAAAAAAGAGAGAGAGAAGAGAGAGAGAAGAGAGAGAGATAAGAAAGAGGACAGAGAGGAGAGAGGGGAGAGATAGGAGAGAGAGAGACAAGAGAGAGAAAAGAGAGAGAGGAGAGAGAGGGAGGAGAGAAAGAGGCGAGAGAAGAGAGAGAGAGAGAAAAGAAGAGAGAGAGGAGAGAGAGGAGAGAGCAATGCATCCTCAGTACATGAACTGCTTCGATTTTAGAGGTGTGTCCCGCGGCTCACAGCTGATGTCCGGCTCCTCCCCTCAGTGCATAATTAAATTAAATTATAATTATAAATAAATAATAATTATAATTTAAAATGAAAAATAACTTAAATTCTTTACCCGAACAGCCCGGATTCGAACTCGTGAACTAATTCTTCTTAGGTGGGAGCTCTATCCATTGAGCCACTGCCTCTAAAGAAATACATAGGAAGATTTGGTAATCTTGACCTATATACTGCAGTAGAGAATCTAGAAGCAGATTGTTCAGCTGCAAGGATGGATGGATGGTGAAAAGAGGAAACACTGGCACCATTCAGCGAGTGAGTGAGTGCCTTCCATCTCTTTTCACATGGACTGGATGGGAGGATGGATGGGCGGATGGATGGATGGATGAATGGGCAGATGGATGGATGGGCGGATGGATGGGCAGATGGATGTATGGATGGATGGGCGGATGGATGGATGGGCGGATGGATGAATGGATGGATGGATGGGCGGATGGATGGGTGAATAAGCGGGTGGATGGATGGATGGATGGGCGGATGGTCAGATGGATGGGCGGATGGTCAGATGGGTGGGAAAACACCGGCAGCACCGCACTCATCACCGCACACACGCAGGCACTACAACCCCCATCACCACCGCACACGCAGGCACTACGGCACTCATACTCACACACACGCAGGCACTACAACCCCCATCATCACCGCACATGCAGGCATTACCTCAGTGACGTCCCTGCTGACAGCATGGCTCATGTCAGTTGCTCTGTGGATCTGACACAGAGTGCTCGTATTCTACGGCGCTCTTGTCAGCTTCACATAGCAGAGCTGGATGCATCGCGGGACATCTGTGGATTACGCCGGATCTGGAGGGGTGTTTGGGGATTTTAATAAAATGATGAAAGCGGGTGTTTTTTTGTCTTTTATTCCAAATAAAGGATTTTTCGTTATGTGTTTATTTACTTTCACTTACAGATTAATCATGGAAGGTATCTCGGGGAGACGCCTGTTATGCTTAACCCCGTTATTACCCCGATTGCCACCACACCAGGGCAATTCGGGATGAGCTGGGTAGAGTCCCGGGACTGCCGCATCCAATGGATGCGGCAATTCCGGGCGGCTGCTGGCTGATATTGTTAAAGTGGTGGGACCCCCATAACGTGGCGCTCCCCATCCTGAGAATACCAGCCTCCAGCCGTGTGGCTTTATCCTGGCTGGTATCAAAATTGGGGGGAACCGCATTTTTTTTTTTTATTATTATTATTTCTTTATTCATTTTACTTCACGATATAGACCGGCCCGCCGGCGGCTGTGATTGGTTGCAGTGGGATAGCTGTCACTCATCGTGGGGGCATGTTTGACTGCAACCAATCATGGGCGCCTTTGGGCGGGGAAAGCAGGGAATACCTTATTGAATAATGAAGCTGCAGGTATTTTCAAAAGAGGAAAAGCCGCCGGAGCTTTGTGACAGCCATGTAGCCTCGCGCCCGTGATCGGTGAGTAGGAAAGAGAGAGGGATTGTGCTGGGGACGCAGGACGCATGTAGATATGCAACATGTGTGCACATAGCCTTACTGTGAAAAGCCACGCTTTTGGTGATCGAACTGTTATCAAACGGTAACTCCAACTGCCGAACTTGAAGCAAATCGTTCGAGTTCGTCGAACAACTCGAACACCGCCCAAAATCACTCGAATTTGAAATTGGCAAACCATTCAACTCGAACATCGCTCAACTCTATCCACCACATAGAGGGTAAAATAGTTGTAGAAACACGAATATAGACCAGTAAGCAATCAATGTCCAGGTCTCTCTGAGGAGTTGCACCTTCAGCCCAGAGGATAAATCTTCGTCCTTCTCTCTTCAAGTTCTCAAACAGACTGCCAAATCCCCCAGGTAATCAGAGAGTTAGGTGGATCTTAGCCCTCCTTCCTCCAGACTTAGGGACAGGAACACTACAGGGGCTGATTACCTACAGAAAATACACTGTACACACAAGCAATACAAATAATGGACAGCAAACTAAGCGTAAAATATGAACCTACACAACATGATACACAGTACACCATATCCCACCATCACAATGGCTATTCACAGACAGACAGACAGACAGACAGATCACTGTGTATGAAGCCGCAGGAGCGAGGAACATCTCCTTACCTGCGTCCCGCCTGCAATGAGGAAGGAAGAAGGTGGACGGGATGTTTACGTCCCGCTCATCTTCGCCCCTCTGCTTCTATTGGCCGCCTGCCGTGTGACGTCACTGTGACGCCGCATTACCCGCCCCCTTAGGAAGGAGGCGGTTTGCCAGCCGGAGCGACGTCACAGGGCAGGTAAGTGCATGTGAAGCTGCCGTAGCGATATTGATCGCTACGGCAGCTATCACAAGAGATCGCATGTGCGACGGGGGCGGGGACTATCGCGCTCGGCATCGCTACAATCGGCTTGCAATGTCGTAATGTGCAAAGTACCCCTTAGTCTCCTGGTACTTACCTGCACATAACCTCCGATCCTCACAAGATCTCCTTCTCTACTCAACTCTTTTCTACTCCCACAATCGCATACAAGATTTCTCCCATGAATCCCCTATACTCTGGAACTCTCTGCCCCAACATATCAGACACTCACCTACCTTGGAAAGTTTCAAAAAGGAACCCAAAGGCCCATCTCTACTTACAAGCATACAACCTATAAACAGAAGAACGAACCAAAGTACTATAGCAGGGCATATCATATTGTAAAACAAATAGGTAAATAACCCACCACAGGCATAATTCAGCAAAAAAACCCGGAGAATTGTGGTTTAAGGGATAACAATAAATATTTTATTAGCTGGCAAATACCATATTATAACACTCATTATTTGCATATGGAGAGCAGGGGTCAAAAAGGGTATCCAGGTATTCAGTATATAGTTAATTAAATCACATTATTGCTACAAGGAAGTACATGTCCACAGAGGATACAGGGAATAAAGTGTCATGTGCAATACAATTGCTATTACCACAGAAACAGGGGGATTACATGAACATTGCACACAGTCCCATATAAAGTGCTATGCATATACTAGTGGATCAGACAAGAGTTTTAGCAGCACATATATAACAAATCAAGTAACAGTCATATGTATACCAGTACCCAGAGGTGGAGGGGATGCACACCAAGCCTAAGGAACGCACGTTTTCGCGGGTAGGTTTATCAACCAGGCAAGGTAAGAATGGCAGCAATGATACAGGAACAGGACCTTTTGTGAATAACCCACGCGATCACATGGTATGCTTTTAGCCAATGAAAATGTGAATGCTCGCACATGTGCAGTTGCTGCCTGCACGAGTCCTTCTGCATCTCAACCTGGCCAGGATATCATGTGGGGAGTGGGAGGGGACGCGTCACCATCTACACCACTCATTATGTTACCACACGTAACCATGGCAGCAGGGAGACGCTGAGGACTCGGGCACGTGTATAATAATAGCAACACAGAACTCCCCCTAGCTGTGAACTGGAAAAGTGCACATGAAGATCATACCACAAAAAGTAACATATAAACATGTGCACAGTACTTTGGGGAATATACAAACCCCATAGACATATACAGTGTGGTGAATGCAACACTGATATCATATTATATACAGAAGTCCACAATGTCACATGCAGAAGGGAGAGAAACACCAAATAGCAAAATTTACAAAATCATGCATCATTGCACACAAACACAGGGATTAATACATAAGGATTCAGGATGGATGAATCAATTATAGAAAAAGCGGCTTGTACAATAAGGAGAGTAGAAGGGAGGATCCGAATATTATTCGGTTTATCGGGACATTTAATGACCAATGGGACATTATGAGGTCAATAATGAGAAGACATTGGTCTATTTTGCGCTCTGACCCTGTCCTTGGCAAGTGCATCACGGGGGAACTGACTATGACACCGAGGAGATCAAGAAATCTTAAAGACCTCCTGATACAGAGCCATTATGCTCCCGTTTGTAAAAATCCCTTTGGAGCTACTCGTCCCATTAAGTGTTGTTACCCCTGTGGCCATTGTATGGCATGTTCTAATGTACGTAGGACAGGGGTATTGAGGGGTGCGAGAGACGAAAAGGAATTTGCGGTGGATCACTATATATCTTGTGGCACAAAAAATGTCATTTATCATGCAACATGTGCCTGTAACAAGATATATATTGGACTGACGTCCCGGGAGTTCCGCACCCGGATACGGGAACATATTAGAGATATTGAGGCGGCTAAGGTAGAAAAAGATATTACCAAATTAAAAACTTTGCCGGCTCATTTCAAGCGATTCCATAATTGCGACCCACGATCACTGAAATTCATAGGAATCGATGTTATCCAAATGGGGATTCGTGGGGGGGATGTTAAAAAGATACTTGCCCAATGAGAGACACGTTGGATTGTAAGACTGGGCACAATGTCCCCTATGGGCTTGAACGAGAGCTTGAGCTTTGCATCATTCCTGTAGATGGTATCTCTCTCTCTGATGGCTGGCCTCCTTTGCATTTTACCTTGTTTTGCACCTAGTGTGTTTTTATTCACACACAATTTTATTTTTATTAATTAATATTTTAATATTTTTTCACAGTTTTTACTGGCACAATTTTTACCATGAACGGATATTGAAATTTCATCAACCCACAAGCAAACTATCTCTAGCCGCTTTTTCTATAATTGATTCATCCATCCTGAATCCTTATGTATTAATCCCTGTGTTTGTGTGCAATGATGCATGATTTTGTAAATTTTGCTATTTGGTGTTTCTCTCCCTTCTGCATGTGACATTGTGGACATCTGTATATAATATGATATCAGTGTTGCATTCATCACACTGTATAGGTCTATGGGGTTTGTATATTCCCCAAAGTACTGTGCACATGTTTATATGTTACTTTTTGTGGTATGATCTTCATGTGCACTTTTCCAGTTCACAGCTAGGGGGAGTTCTGTGTTGCTATTATTATACACGTGCCCGAGTCCTCAGCGTCTCCCTGCTGCCATGGTTACGTGTGGTAACATAATGAGTGGTGTAGATGGTGACGCGTCCCCTCCCACTCCCCACGTGATATCCTGGCCAGGTTGAGATGCAGAAGGACTCGTGCAGGCAGCAACTGCACATGTGCGAGCATTCACATTTTCATTGGCTAAAAGCATACCATGTGATCGCGTGGGTTGTTCGCAAAAGGTCCTGTTCCTGTATCATTGCTGCCATTCTTACCTTGCCTGGTTGATAAAGCTACCCGCGAAAACGTGCGTTCTTAGGATTGGTGTGCATCCCCTCCACCTCTGGGTACTGGTATACATATGACTGTTACTTGATTTGTAATATATGTGCTGCTAAAACTCTTGTCTGATCCACTAGGATATGCATAGCAATTTATATGGGACAGTGTGCAATGTTTATGTAATCCCCCTGTTTCTGTGCTAATAGTAATTGTATTGCACATGACACTTTATTCCCTGTATGTTCTGTGGACATGTACTTCCTTGTAGCAATAATGTGATTTAATTAACTATATACTGAATACCTGGATACCCTTTTTGACCCCTGCTCTCCATATGCAAATTATGAGTGTTATAATATGGTATTCCGGGTTTTTTTTGCTGAAGCATACAACCTGCAGTAACCCTCAGTCCTCTTTAGCGCTGCATGGCCATCTCTACCCTTACCTACTGTATCCTCACTCATCCCTTTTAGACTGTGAGCCCTCGCGGGCAGGGTCCTCTCTCTTCCTGCACCACTCTGTGCCTTGTATTTTTCCTGATAATTGTACTTGTCTCTATTATATGTACCCCTTTTCATATGTAAAATGCCATGGAATTAATGGCGCTATAATAATAAATAATAATAAAACTGTAAAAAGTCATATCTTCTGCATAAAAAACAGACAAATTGGCAGTGTACCCTGAAAGATAAAAAGATTTCTTTTTTCAAATATTTGTCTTCATTACATAAATAAGCTGCCTTTTCTTCTCTTCTTTCACCTCAACATCAGGCACAGTAGAGTCCTCAGAGGTGGCACCAAAATTTCACTTGTTTCCCCCCACGACACAGGTCTTCAAGAGCCCAACTTATTTTGCAATCCCTATTTAGATTATGAAATAGCAATTTTTAAGTAGACCACACAGGGACACTATTTAGATGATTAATTTTCAAATTTTTGTCTGGTCCACAGATTTTTGCAGTATATAGATGGTGAAATATTAATGTTCAGCTTGATATTTGCACTAATATGATGCTGAAATAGCAATTTTTTAGCTGGACAACAGATTTTATAGTACACTGTGTGCAGAATTATTAGTCAAGTTGTATTTTAGAGGATTTTTTTATTATTGATCAACAACTATGTTCTCAATCAACCCAAAAGAATCATAAATATCAAAGCTTAAGATTTTTGGAAGTTGGAGTAGGGTTTTTTTTAGATTTGGCTTATCTTAGGAGGACATCTGTTTGTGCAGGTTACATAGTTACATAGTTACATAGTTACTTAGGTTGAAAAAAGACCTAGGTCCATCTAGTTCAACCTTCCTCCACCAGTTCTACATTTAGTCACTAAGTCATTTATAACCAACAATGTTTTGTGTACTGAGGAAATCATCCAGCCCTTTTTTAAAAGCTGTTATAGTATCTGCCATTACTACCTCTTGTGGTAGTGTATTCCACAGTCTGACCGCTCTAACTGTAAAGAACCCTTTCCTATTTAGGTGTCGGAATTGCTTTTCTTCCACTCGCAGTGAGTGCCCCCTGGTCCCTAGTACTGTCTTTGGAAGAAATAAGTCATGTGCCAGTCCTTTATATTGACCACACATGTATTTATACATATAAATGAGATCTCCTCTGAGACGTCTTTTTTCTAAGCTAAACATATCTAACTTTTTCAACCTGTTATCATATGGGAGGCCTTCCATTCCTTGTAATAGTCTAGTTGCCCGCCTTTGAACTGACTCTAACTTCTGAATGTCCTTTTTAAAATGTGGAGCCCAAAACTGGATCCCGTATTCCAGATGTGGCCTTACAAGTGATTTATAGAGGGGTAACAATACGTTGGGATCACGGGATCTAATCTCTCTTTTTATACACCCTAAAATCTTGTTTGCTTTAGCAGCTGCTGCTTGACATTGAGTGCTGCTGCTCAGCTTATTTGTAATGAGAATACCCAAGTCCTTCTCCTGTTCTGTAGTCCGGAGTTTACTTCCATTTAATGTATATGCAGCTATAGGATTACTCCGTCCTAGGTGCATTACTTTACATTTATCAACATTAAATCTCATGTGCCAATTATCTGCCCATTCTGACATCTTATCCAGATCTTTTTGTAATATTGTACTATCCAGGTCAGTTTTTAATATCCTACATAGTTTGGTGTCATCGGCAAAGACTGACACTGTACTATCAATCCCATCCACAAGGTCATTAATAAAGAGAGTAAAAAGAATTGGTCCAAGCACAGATCCCTGCGGCACCCCACTGCTGACTATAGCCCATTTAGAGAATGTACCATTTATGACTACTCTTTGTTTCCTATCTTTTAGCCAATTCCTTACCCAGTTGCATATTGTGTCCCCTAGTCCTTGCTTCTGGAGCTTTAGTATAAGGCTATTATGTGGTACAGTATCAAATGCCTTTGCAAAGTCCAAATAAATCACATCAGCTGCATTACCAATATCCAGGTTTGAACTTACCCCCTCATAGAACCCCAACAGGTTGGTTAGACACGACTTATCTTTCATGAATCCATGCTGTTTGTCAGTTATCATATTATTTTCGGCAATATATTTTTGCATGTCATCCCTTAAAATGCCCTCAAAAACTTTGCATACTACTGATGTCAGGCTTACTGGACGGTAGTTGCCTGGATCTACCCTCTTACCTTTCTTAAATATCGGTACCACATCAGCAATCCTCCAATCCTGAGGCACCAACCCTGTTACAAGTGAGTCTAAAAAGATGAGATACAGCGGTCTGTCGATTACGGAGCTCAATTCCCTCAATATTCGTGGATGAATGCCATCTGGCCCTGGGGATTTGTCAATGTTTAATTTACTCAGACGTAGGCGTACTTCATCTTGTGTTAAATTAATTATATCGGGTGGTGGACTTTGATTTTTCACTTGTTGAATGATCCCTGGTACAGTCAGTTCCTTGGTGAGTACAGATGAGAAATGCCTATTTAATATCTCAGTCTTTTGTTTGTCCTCTATAACTAACTTGTTATTATATTTTAAGGGGCCGATACTATCCTTTGTTTTCCTTTTGGCATTAATGTATTTATAAAAGATTTTGGGATTTATTTTAATGTCATTGGCGATTTTTGTTTCAGTAGCTAATTTTGCTTGTTTGATTTCTTTTTTACATTTCCTATTGATACTCCTGCAATGCTATTTCTGAATTCTCAGCCTTTAAGATTTTAAATGCCCTCTGTTTTTGTTTTATTATACTTTGTACAGTCTTATTTATCCATAGTGGTTTCTTTTTATTCCTGGACATTTTATTACCAGAGGGTATACGTTTTTTACAGGACTCTAGCAGTATATCCTTAAACTTACCCCATTTATGTTCGGTATCCCCAGTTACCATGACTTTGTCCCAATCTACACATTTAAGCTCTTCCCTTAATTTGTTGAAATCAGCTTTCCTAAAATTCCAGGTTTTAGCATTCCCCCTTTGAAATGTTCTATTGAATATTATGTTGAAGCTTACCATATTATGATCGCTGGTGCCCAAGTGCTCCCGGACCTGTAGATCTGAAATTGTATCCGGTCTATTTGACAGGACCAGATCTAGCAAATTATCTCCCCTGGTCGGTTCACCTACCATCTGAGAGAGGAAATGGTCTTGAATGGTAGATAAGAACTTACAGCTTTTAGCAGAACCAGAAGATTCTATGTCCCACTGTATGTCTGGATAGTTGAAATCCCCCATAATAAGAACCCGATTATTATTATTAGCTGCCTTTTCAATTTGTTCCAGCATTTCACCCTCTATTTGTTCAGGTATGTTAGGAGGCTTATAGCAAACTCCAATTAGCATTTTTCCATTATTCCCCTCCCCATGTACATTTACCCATACTGACTCTACATTGTTGCTGTTCCCCTCAATGTCATCATACAACCCAGGTTTTAGGTTAGATTTAATAAATATACACACCCCACCACCTTTTTGGCCTTTCCTGTCCTTCCTAAATGTACTATAACCCTGTATGTTTGTCACCCAGTCATGGCTTTCATCCAGCCAGGTTTCCGTAATGCCCACCACATCATAATCCATGGTTGACATAAGAGTCTCCAATTCATTCATTTTGTTTGCAAGACTTCTTGCATTTGCCAGTAGACATTTAATCCTATTAACACCTTTATTACTCCTAGCCTCCCTACGTTCCTTGTATGTCCCATCCCCCCCTAATCTTTCATTGACCCCTACCCTAACTATTACTGTGCAGAATTTTTAGGCAACTTAATAAAAACCAAATCTATTCCCATCTCACTTATTTTCACCAGGTAAACCAATATAAATGCACAAAATTTACAAATAAACATTACTGACATGCAAAAACAAAACCCCCAAAAAATTAGTGACCAATATAGCCACGTTTCTTTATTATGACACTCAACAGCCTACCATCCATAGATTGTCAGTTGCTTGAGCTGTTTACGATCAACATTGTGTGCAGCAGCCACCACAGCCTCCCAGACACTGTTCCGAGAGGTATACTGTTTTCCCTCCCTGTAGATCTCACATTTTATGAGGGACCACAGGTTCTCTATGGGGTTCAGATCAGGTGAACAAGGAGGCCATGTCATTATTTTTTCATCTTTTAGACCTTTACTGGCCAGCCACGCTGTGGAGTAGTTGGATGCATGTGATTGAGCATTGTCCTGCATGAAAATCATGTTTTTTCTTGAACGATACCGATTTCTTCCTGTACCACTGCTTAAAGAAGTTGTCTTCCAGAAACTGGCAGTACAAGGATAGATGTTTCTGTCTGATAGAGCACTATTAGATGGGCTGCCAGTTTTATAAGATGATTAACTTTAATATTAATATAAGCTCCTGTTATTATACAACGCGTATCAGTAAATCCACTGTTGCTTTCCTCAGGTATCTGAGGAAAGCAACAGTGGATTTGCTGATACGCGTTGTATAATAACAGGAGCTTATATTAATATTAAAGTTAATCATCTTATAAAACTGGCAGCCCATCTAATAGCGCTTTATCAGACCGAAACATCTATCCTTGTATATGCCTACTCCCTCTAAGGGAATTCAGAAGAGCTGCTTAGAGCAAAGGACCTGCCAGGTCTAACCTGAACACCCCAGCCGGAGGACGGAGGATCGCACAGGTGCTTCAAGATCCATGGTACCAGTGGATTCAAGGAGCCAGGAGCGATACTAAGCCCGGACTCAGCAACCACACCAGCAGTAACATCAGTGGAGACAGTCCCTTCACCTGGAGGATTTATACACTTATTACTGTGGTTGTGCGGGGGCGCACAACCTCCTAAGGTGAGCGTTTCCATAAATAAACTTCAGACTCACTCCACGGGTGCTTCTCATATGCGCTACCTTTCTTTTCTAGAAACTGGCAGTAGGTCTGGGAGTTGAGCTTCACTCCATCCCCAACCCGAAAAGGTCCCACAAGTTCATCTTTGATGATACCAGCCCATACCAGTACCCAACCTCCGCCTTGCTGGTGTCTGAGTCAGAGTGGAGGTCTCTGCCTTTTAATGATCCAGCTTCTGGCCCATCCATCTAGCCCATCAAGAATCACTCTCATTTCATCAGTCCATAAAACCTTTGAAAAATCAGTCATAAGATATTTCATCATCCAGTATTGACGTTTTATCTTATGTTTCTTGTTCAAAGGTGGTCATTTTTCAGTCTTCCTCACCTTGGCCATGTCCCTGACTATGTGCTTTTTGATGCTCCAGTAACGTTGCAGCTCTGAAATATGGCCAAACTGGTGGCAAATGGCATCTTGGCAGCTTCACGCTTGACTTTCCTCAATTTATGGGCAGTTATTTTGCGCTTTTTTGCCCAATACGCTTCTTGCGACCCTCTTGGCTATTTGCCATGAAACGCTTGATTGTTCGGTGATCACCAGTGGCGTAACTAGAGTTTGATGGACCCCGGTGCAAAGTTCAGACCCAGGCTCCCCCCCCTTTCACGCACACCGACACTTGGGGTACGGGATGACACTGGCACTCGGGGTACGTGATAATTACTCTTACACTTGGCTCTTACCCTCAGCACCCAGGTTTCCCATGACCTAAAAACCCTCTATCAGAACCCAGCTTTTCTTTGTTCTGATATCCAACTTGTCCTCGGCACCCAGCTTTCCCATGCTCTGCTATACATATTTCCCTCAGCACCCAGCTTTCCCATATTAGAGCATGAAAAAGCTGGGTGCTGAGAGAAGATTATAGCAGAGCATTGGAAAGCTGGGTGCTGAGGGAAAGAGCCTTTTTCCCTTAGCACAATACATTCCCATCCCATGCTTGTATCTTTGTCCCCCTCATTTATAGTTCTCCAAATACTGTAATGGCCCCCACACAGCCTTACATAGAGTATAAAGGGTCCCACATAACCTTGATATCATAGAATGCACCTCCATAGTCCTCCATGTATTATAATGAATTTCCCATAGTTCTCCATGTATTATAATTCACCCCATAGTACTCAATAGATTATACTGCATCACATAGTGCTCTATATTTTATAATGCACCCCCATAGTCCATGTATAAGGTAGCCTCCATAGTCCTCCATATATTATAATGTAGCCTCCATAGTCCTATATGTGTTATAATGCAGCCCCATAAAACCTTCCTATTGTATTATGCAGCCCCATACTCCTCCATGTAAATGCCCCCCTATAGTCCATGTATAAGGTGTCCTTCATTTTGTGTAATGCAGCACCCACCAAGCCTCCCTGTGTATAATGTAGCCCCTACCAGGCCTACATGTGTGTAATGCAGCCCCACCAAGCCTCCCTGTGTATAATGCAGCCTCCACCAGGCCTCCATGTGCATAATGCAGCCCACCAAGCCTCCATGTGTATAATGCAGCCCCTACCAGGCCTCCTTGTGTTTAATGCAGCCCCCACCAAGTCTCCCTGTGTATAATGCAGAACCCCCAGGCCCCCTGTGTATAATGCAGCCTCCACCAGGCCTCCCTGAGTATAATGCAGCCCCCACCAAGCCTCCCTGTGTACAATGCAGAACCCCCAGGCCTCACTGTGTATAAGGCTACATTCACATGACCGTTCAGTCTTTGTGTTCTGCAAAAAACAGTCCATTTTTTTCACGGATGCATCCGTGTGGCATCAGTGTGCCTTCCGTTTTTTTTTTTTTGCGGACCGCAAAAAACTGAAGCAGCTAGAAAGATAAATAGATGGGTAGATATAAAGATGGATAGATAGATATAGAGACAGAGAGATAGAGGGATTGATGGATGAATGAATGGAGGGATAGATAGATGAGAAAGACATATATAATGTCCCACCTCCCTGCATATTCTAAGCTGGCACCCTTTATTGACTTTCAGTTGGCACTAAAGGGTGCTTAGCATTGTATTTAGCCAAAAAATAGATAATTAAAAAAAAATGATGTGGGGTTCCCCCTATCTTTTGTAGCCAGCTAGGGTAAAGCAGACAGCTGCAGCCTGCAAACTACAGCTGATAGCTTCACCTTAGCTGGTAATCCAAAACAGAGGGCACCCCACACTGTTATTTTAAATTAAATAAATAATTTAAAACAAAAAACGTTGGGTCCCCCCCAAATTGGATCACCAGCCAAGGTAAAGCGGACAGCTGTGGTTTGGTATTCTCAAACAATGGAGGTCCACTGTTATTGGAAAGTCCCTAGCCTAAAAATAGCAGGCTACAGCTGACCCAGAAGTGGCGTATCCATTAGATGTGCCAATCCTGGTGCTTTTCCCCAACTCATCCCATTGCCCTGGTGCGGTGGCAAACGGGGTAATATATGGGGTTGATGCCAGATGTGTAATGTCACCTGGTATCAAGCCCTGGGGTTAGTCCTGTCTAGAGATGAGCGAACCGGTCGTGGTTCAGATCGAGTTCAGTTCGCCGAACGGGGTCTCGTTCGAGTTCGGTTCGGCGAACCATTTCGGCAAACCACTCGAACCACATAGGAAACAATGGGAGGCAATCACAAACACAAAAAAAACCTAGAAAACACCCTCAAAGGTGTCCAAAAGGTGACAAACAACTCACAACACAACACAAACACATGGGAAAGTGACAAGCACATATACTCATGCGAAAACAAAAGAGCTGGACAAGGAAAAAGAGGAGGAGACACAGATATAGGCATGGCATGCCCTTCTAAAATCATGTAAAACACCGCAAGGTTACTCCAAGAGGAGTCTCCCTTTTTTCCAAAAAATGGGCCACACACACACACCCACCCCTTCAGTGGCAGCACTTGTGCCCCAGTTGTACACTTCACAGGTAGATTTGCATCAAGCACATTCAAAAATATGCCATTCTTAACCGTCCCCAGGATGACACCGGGGTAGGTTGCTAAGTCTTTCCTGATCCCAGCTCTGTTCATCTTGGATCATTTTTAAATACAATGTAAGCAAGGGTTACTCCAAGCAGAGTCTCCCTTTTTTCCAAAAATTGGGCCACACACACACCCACCCCTTCAGTGGCAGCACTTGTGCCCCAGTTGTACACTTCACAGGTAGATTTTCATCAAGCACATTCAAAAATACGCCATCCTTAACTGTCCCCAGGATGGCATCGGGGTAGGTAGCAAAGTCTGTGCTGAAACATGACTTGTTCATCTTGGCTCCTTTTTAAAAATACAGCAAGCAAGGGTTACTCCAAGCGGAGTCTCCCTTTTTTCCAAAAATTAGGCCCCACACACACCCACCCCTTCAGTGGCAGCACTTGTGACCCAGTTGTACACTTCACAGGTAGATTTGCATCAAGCACATTCAAAAATACGCCATCCTTACCGTCCCCAGGATGACACCGGGGTAGGTAGCTAAGTCTTTCCTGATCCCAGCTCTGTTCATCTTGGATCATTTTTAAATACAATGTAAGCAAGGGTTACTCCAAGCAGAGTCTCCCTTTTTTCCAAAAATTGGGCCACACACACACCCACCCCTTCAGTGGCAGCACTTGTGCCCCAGTTGTACACTTCACAGGTAGATTTTCATCAAGCACATTCAAAAATACGCCATCCTTAACTGTCCCCAGGATGGCATCGGGGTAGGTAGCAAAGTCTGTGCTGAAACATGACTTGTTCATCTTGGCTCCTTTTTAAAAATACAGCAAGCAAGGGTTACTCCAAGCGGAGTCTCCCTTTTTTCCAAAAATTAGGCCCCACACACACCCACCCCTTCAGTGGCAGCACTTGTGACCCAGTTGTACACTTCACAGGTAGATTTGCATCAAGCACATTCAAAAATATGCCATCCTCAACCGTCCCCAGGATGACACCGGGGTAGGTAGCTAAGTCTTTCCTGATCCCAGCTCTGTTCATCTTGGATCATTTTTAAAAACAATGTAAGCAAGGGTTACTCCAAGCGGAGTCTCACTTTTTTCCAAAAATTGGGCCACACACACCCACCCCTTCAGTGGCAGCACTTGTGCCCCAGTTGTACACTTCACAGGTAGATTTGCATCAAGCACATTCAAAAATACGCCATCCTTAACTGTCCCCAGGATGGCATCGGGGTAGGTAGCAAAGTCTTTGCTGAAACATGACTTGTTCATCTTGGCTCCTTTTTAAAAATACAGCAAGCAAGGGTTACTCCAAGCGGAGTCTCCCTTTTTTCCAAAAATTAGGCCCCACACACACCCACCCCTTCAGTGGCAGCACTTGTGACCCAGTTGTACTCTTCACAGGTAGATTTGCATCAAGCACATTCAAAAATACGCCATCCTTACCGTCCCCAGGATGACACCGGGGTAGGTAGCTAAGTCTTTCCTGATCCCAGCTCTGTTCATCTTGGATCATTTTTAAAAACAATGTAAGCAAGGGTTACTCCAAGCAGAGTCTCCCTTTTTTCCAAAAATTGGGCCACACACACACCCACCCCTTCAGTGGCAGCACTTGTGCCCCAGTTGTACACTTCACAGGTAGATTTGCATCAAGCACATTCAAAAATATGCCACTCTTAACCGTCCCCAGGATGACACCGGGGCAGGTAGCTAAGTCTTTCCTGATCCCAGCTCTGTTCATCTTGGATCATTTTTAAAAACAATGTAAGCAAGGGTTACTCCAAGCGGAGTCTCCCTTTTTTCCAAAAATTGGGCCACACACACACCCACCCCTTCAGTCGCAGCACTTGTGCCCCAGTTGTACACTTCACAGGTAGATTTGCATCAAGCACATTCAAAAATACACCATCCTTAACCGTCCCCAGGATGGCATCGGGGTAGGAAGCAAAGTCTTTGCTGAAACATGACTTGTTCATCTTGGCTCCTTTTTAAAAATACAGCAAGCAAGGGTTACTCCAAGCGGAGTCTCCCTTTTTTCCAAAAATTAGGCCCCACACACACCCACCCCTACAGTGGCAGCACTTGTGACCCAGTTGTACACTTCACAGGTAGATTTGCATCAAGCACATTCAAAAATACGCCATCCTTACCATCCCCAGGATGACACCGGGGTAGGTAGCTAAGTCTTTCCTGATCCCAGCTCTGTTCATCTTGGATCATTTTTAAAAACAATGTAAGCAAGGGTTACTCCAAGCAGAGTCTCCCTTTTTTCCAAAAATTGGGCCACACACACACCCACCCCTTCAGTGGCAGCACTTGTGCCCCAGTTGTACACTTCACAGGTAGATTTGCATCAAGCACATTCAAAAATATGCCATTCTTAGCCGTCCCCAGGATGACACCGGGGTAGGTAGCTAAGTCTTTCCTGATCCCAGCTCTGTTCATCTTGGATCATTTTTAAAAACAATGTAAGCAAGGGTTACTCCAAGCGGAGTCTCCCTTTTTTCCAAAAATTGGGCCACACACACACCCACCCCTTCAGTCGCAGCACTTGTGCCCCAGTTGTACACTTCACAGGTAGATTTGCATCAAGCACATTCAAAATCTACAAGCATTTACTCACCCCAGGATGACACAGGGGTAGTAAATTCCTTGTGGATCCATGACTTGTTCATTTTGATGAACGTTAGTCTGTCCACATTGTCACTGGACAGACGCGTGCGCTTATCTGTCAGCACACACCCAGCAGCACTGAAGACACGTTCAGAGACAAGGCTGGCAGCTGGACATGACAAAATCTCCAAGGCATAAATGGAGAGCTCTGGCCATTTTTCAAGATTTGAAGCCCAAAATGAGCAAGGCTCCATTTGCAAAGTCATGGCATCGATGTTCATTTGGAGATACTCCTGTATCATTCTCTCCAGCCGTTGACTATGTGTCAGACTTATTGTCTCTGGTGACCTTGCAAGGGATTGTCTAAAAAAAATATGAAAAGATTCAATAAATTGCTGTTACCAGTACAAGATACGGTGCTACTGGTACGGGTAGACTGTTGAAGATGACGAGACCGTCCCATGTTTGTCAAGTTACAACTGGGAGGTTCACTCCCTGCACCACGGTTGTTTGGTGGAAAAGCCGAGATAAGATCGAGTAACAGCTTTTGCTGATACTCCTGCATATGTGCGTCCCTTTCTATGGCTGGAATTATGTCACAAAATTTGGACTTGTACCGGGGATCTAATAGTGTGGCAAGCCAGTAGTCATCATCACTTCTAATTTTGACAATACGAGGGTCATGTTGGAGGTAGTGCAGCAAGAAGGTGCTCATGTGTCTTGCGCAGCCATGCGGACCAAGTCCACGCTGTGTTTGTGGCATAGAGGTGCTAACCGTTCTTTCTTCCTCTGACATCTCCCCCCAACCTCTTTCAACTGAAATTTGACCAAGGTCTCCCTCATCCGCTGAGTCTTCCATGTCCATGGACAGTTCGTCCTCCATTTCTTCATGTTCTCCTGCACCTTCCTCAACATTTCGCCTGCTACTATGCGCCCTTGTTGATCCCTGTCCCCCATGGTCCCATGCCTGCCGCATTGGTGGTGATGAACGTCTGGACTTTGGTGATGTTGTTGTGTCTTGCGCATATGAATCCTACAGTAGTTCCTCCCCTTCCTGTTGTCCCACCCCCTGACTCCGAATAGTGTTTAGCGTGTGCTCCAGCATGTAAATGACTGGAATTGTCATGCTGATAATGGCATTGTCAGCGCTAAACATATTCATCGCCATGTCGAAACTGTGCAGAAGGGTGCATAGGTCCTTGATCTGAGACCACTTCATCAGGGTGATCTTCCCCACCTCTGCATCTCGTTGGCCCAGGCTATACGTCATGACGTATTGCACCAGGTCTCGACGGTGCTGCCACAGTTGCTGTAACATGTGGAGAGTCGAATTCCAGCGTGTCGGCACATCACATTTCAGGCGATGAACCGGCAGGCCGAAAGACTTCTGGAGCGATGCAAGTCACTCAGCAGCGGTGGTTGAATGGCGGAAGTGAGCAGACAGTTTTCGTGCCCTGTTCAGAAGGCCATCTAGGCCGGGATAGTGTGTTAAAAATTGCTGGACAACAAGGTTCAAAACATTAGCCATACAAGGCACGTGTATCACCTTGCCCAGGCGAAGGGCCGCACCCAGGTTTGCAGCATTGTCGAACACGGCCTTACCAGGCTGCAGGTTGAGTGGAGACAACTATTTATTAAACTCAGTCTCCAGAGCTGCCCACAACTCAGCCACTGTGTGACTCTTATTTCCAAGACATTTCAAGCTAAAGACCGCCTGATGCCGTTGCACTCTGCTACCAGCATAGTAATTAGGGGTGCGTGATTCCTTCTGCACAGTTAGAACGCTGATGGCCTGACCAGGCAGTCTTGGGGCAGAGGTGGAGGACCCAGACGAGGTGGAGGAGGCAGAAGCAGTGGCGGAACTTGGACAGACAGAGGATTGACACAAGTCGTGGGGACGGCAAGACTTGTGCAGCAGACCCTTCACCATCTATCACCATAGTTACCCAGTGCCCAGTCAGCGACATGTAACGTCCCTGTCCATGCTTACTGGTCCAAGTATCACTGGTGAAATGCACCCGTTCACACACAGAGTTTCTCAAGGAAGCGGTGATGTTGTGTGCGACATGTTGGTGTAGCGCAGGCACACCTTTCTTAGAGAAGTAGTGGCGACTGGGCATCTGGTACTGGGGCACAGCGACAGACATAAAGTCTCTAAAATCCTGTGTGTCCACCAGGCGGAAAGGCAGCATTTCCATAGCCAAGAGCTTACAGAGGGATAAAGTCAACCTCTTAGCTTTGTCATGGGTCGCAGGAAATGGCCTTTTATTTGTCCACATCTGAGGGGCAGAGCTCTGGCTGCTGTGTGTAGACGGTGGTGAGTAGGGTGTCCTTGGAAAAATGCAGGTTTGTGAGGAAAGTGCAGGCGTAGACATGATGTTGCCTTCATCCAACGTTGGTGCTATCGATGTCTGAAAGAGCTGTACACACGCACTTGTTTCCCCTTCGAAACCAACTGACGACCTACTGGCGGTTACAGTGGTGGTAGTTGTGCGTGGAAAACCAGGTGTGACAGCTGTCCCCACAGTCCTAGAAGATGAAGAGCGTGCGGATGCACTGGAAGGGGCAGGCAGGGGATGGTTCGCTCCGCCAGGCCGCATTGCAGCACGGTGAGCTTCCCACTGGGACATATGATATTTATTCATGTGACGATTCATGGAAGAAGTTGTCAAACTGCTGAGGTTTTGCCCCCTACTAAAAGAATCACGACAAATTTTACAGATCACATAATTTGGGCGATCTTTTGCTATGTAAAAAAAGGACCAGGCTAGGCAAGGCTTAGAGGGCATGCGACCTGCTGATCCACCCTGACTAGTGCTCAGAGGCACAGTGGTGGCTGAGGATGCAGTTCTAGACGTGCTACTAGTACTCCGACTCTGTCCAGGAAGGCACAAGGTAACTTCGTCGTCAGTTGCATTCTCCTCCACCGCCTCTGTTGACCTCCTCGAGTGCCTGACTGTGGGTTGACAGTAGATGGGATCTAGAACTTCCTCATCAATTGTTGTGTTTGCACTCCCCTCACCCTCAGACCGAGCCTCTTCTTGCCCTGACCGAATATTTAAGTTGTCATCCCAATCTGGTATCTGCGTCTCATCATCATCAGTATGTTCCTCATTGTCTATAACAACAGGTGTTACAGTTTGTGAATAAGGGTCAACATTATGCTCAGAAACTTGGTCATCACGGCCTGAATCAGAGTCACAAAGGTTCTGGACATCACTGCAGACCATTTCCTGGTCTGTACTCACTGTAGCTTGGGAGCAGACCTCTGATTCCCAGGCTATAGTGTGACTGAAAAGCTCTGCAGACTCAGCCATCTCAGTTCTACCATACTGTGCAGGGCGGATGGAGACTTCAGAGCTGGGAGAAAGCAAGTGTGATTGGGATGACAACTCAAAGGACTGGTGTTTTTTGGATGCAGTAGTTGAGGTGGCGGAGAGGGCAATTGTTGGACCACTTGAGATCCATTCAAGCCATTTTCTTTTTTTGGCCATCATCTACCTTTGTTCCAGTTGTTCGTGTCCGTAAAAAAGGGAGCACATCGGATTGTCCACGGTAAGTAGTAGACATCTTACTTTTGCTGGAAGATGGTCTATCTTCAGCAGATGTTAATTGAGCTTTGCCACCTTCCCCATGGACAAACCCTTTTTTTCATTTTCCAACACGCCTCTTAACCCTTTTCACCAGCATCTGTCATTTTGCCACTCATTTTGATTGCGACAAGATTGTGCACTTAAAATGTATTAGTTAAAATTGAGAGGTGGTGTAGATTGCAGCGGTGGTCTATCTTTATTCACAGCAGAATAAACAACAACAACTATCCCTGACAATGCAACTACGGCCCTTAAACTGGCAGCATAGTTTGATAGTATAATGGCTTAGTAACAATGAGTTTGAGTGTGCAATGCAGTGGTGCTGCAAATAGCTTTGCACCAGTGGGACACTAATGGAAGTCCAACAGCCACTTTTAAGATGCCACTAAGTTTACTCAGTGTTTGCTAGTATAATGGCTTAGTAACAATGAGTTTGAGTGTGCAATGCAGTGGTGCTGCAAATAGCTTTGCACCAGTGGGACACTAATGGAAGTCCAACAGCCACTTTTAGGATGCCACTAAGTTTACTCATTGTTTGCTAGTATAATGGCTTAGTAATAGTGATGAGCGAGTACCAAAAAGCTCGGGTGCTCGAGGCTTGGGCCGAGCATCCCAAGATACTCGTGTACTCGGCCCGAGCACCGAGCCCAATGTTATCCTATGGGAGACCCGAGTATTTTTCTGAAATGACCCCCGGCAGCATGTAGAAACCCTAAAAATGTCACAAAAGTCTCAGAAGAGTGCTCAAATGACATGGCAACAGCATGGGGGAGACCCCTTGAAGCATTTATCACTCAAAAGTCACAGCTGTGAACAATTTTGTCCGAGTTTTACGCCATTTTTACAGACTCACCAGAAAACCTTCCAAAATGACACCAAAATGAATTTTCATGGCGGAAATGTTAAGGGCACATACCCAATAGTGAGATAGAGCTGGTGTATGTTACTTTTTGAGATTATTACATGAAAGATTTTACGTAAAAACATTGTGTGGCACTCCGATGTCCAAAACGCACGTTTTGTGCTTTTTACTAGCGATGTCGGTCATTTTTTTTTTCATTCTATCTCCCGTCGGTCGGTCTCGCTCTGTCTGTCTCTCTCTGTCTTGTCTGTCCCCCTCTCACAGTCTGTCGGTCATTCTCCCCCTCTCTCTTACTTACCGTTCCCCGATCACTGCCGCGGCGATGCACAGCTGTTCACTAAACTCCGGCGGCTTTTCCTCTTTTGAAAAAGCCGGCCGCTCATTAATCAATCTCGTATTCCCTGCTTTCCTGCTTTTCGGCGCCTATGATTGGTTGCAGTGAGACACGCCCCCACGCTTAGTGACAGGTGTCTCACTGCACCCAAACACAGCAGCCAGTGGGTGTGTGTATACTGTGCAGTGAAATAAATAATTAAATAATTTAAAAAAACGGCGTGCGGTCCCCCCAATTTTAATACCAGCCAGATAAAGCCATACGGCTGAAGGCTGGTATTCTCAGGATGGGGAGCTCCACGTTATGGGGAGCCCCCCAGCCTAACAATATCAGTCAGCAGCCGCCCAGAATTGCCGCATACATTATATGCGACAGTTCTGGGACTGTACCCGGCTCTTCCCGATTTACCCTAGTGCGTTGGCAAATCGGGGTAATAAGGAGTTAATGGCAGCCCATAGCTGCCACTAAATCCTAGATTAATCATGTCAGGCATCTCCCCGAGATTCCTTCCATGATTAATCTGTAAATTACAGTTAAAAAACACACACACCCGAAAAATCCTTTATTATAAGTAAAAAACACTAACAAAGTCCCTCATCACCAATTTATTAACCCCGACAAACCCTCCATGTCCAGCGTACTCAACAGTCCTCCAGCGTCGCATCCAGCTGTGCTGCATGCAGGTGACAGAAGCTGCAGAATACACTGCTGCTCCTGTCAGCTTCACACAGCAACTGAAGACAGCTGCGCAATCAGCTGAGCTGTCACTGAGGTTACCTGGATCTAGCGGTGGATGCAGCGGTGGCCGCAGGTAACCTCAGTGACAGCTCAGCTGATCGCGCTACTCACCGCCGCACCGGTCAGCTCCACGCAGCAACTGAGGTGAGTATCGCGATCAGCTGAGCTGTCACTAATGTTAATCGCGGCCACCGCTGGATCCAGCGGTGGCCGTGAGTTACCTGACTTACAGCAGCTGATCGCAATACTCACCTCAGTTGCTGTGTGAAGCTGTCAGGAGCGGCGGTGTATTCTGCAGCTCCTGTCACCTGCATGCAGCAGAGCTGGACGCGACGCTGGAGGTCCGTGGATTACGCCGGACATGGAGGGCTTTGTTGGGGTTAATAAATTGGTGATGAGGGACTTTGTTATTGTTTTTATTTCTAATAAAGGATTTTTCGGGTATGTGTGTTTTTTAACTGTAATTTACAGATTAATCATGGAAGATATCTCGGGGAGACACCTGACATGATTAATCTAGGATTTAGTGGCAGCTATGGGCTGCCATTAACTCCTTATTACCCCGATTTTCCAATGCACTAGGGTAAATCGGGAAGAGCCGGGTACAGTCCCAGAACTGTCGCATCTAATGTATGCGGCAATTCTGGGTGGCTGCTGACTGATATTTTTAGGCTGGGGGGCTCCCCATAACGTGGAGCTCCCCATCCTGAGAATACCAGCCTTCAGCTGTATGGCTTTATCTGACTGGTATTAAAATTGGGGGGGACCGCACGCCGTTTTTTTTAATTATTTATTTATTTTACTGCACAGTATAGATACACCCACCGGCTGCTGTGATTGGGTGCAGTGAGACAGCGTGGGGGGCGTGTCTCACTGCAACCAATCATAGGCGCCTGTGGGCGGGGAAAGCAGGGAATATGAGACGGCTGTGTGCAGAGCACAGCGCGCCCGCCGGTATAAAGGCTCGATCACGCTGTGTGGGCCGGCCAATCACTGAAATTCCACAACTAACAGGGCTGTGGCATTGCAGTGGTCTACCAGCCAATCCCTGCATGAGGGCTGGCTCTCAAAAGAGCGCCAAAATGCAGGGATGAAGACCACGAGTACAGCACGAGTATCGCGAAATTACTCGGTACCCGCCGAGTAGCCTGAGTACAGTGATACTCGTGCGAGTACCGAGCAGTGACAAGCATACTCGCTCATCACTACTTAGTAACAATGAGCTTGAGTGTGCAATGCAGCGGTGCTGCAAATAGATTTGTACTAGTGGGACACTAATGGAAGTCCAACAGCCACTTTAAGGATGCCACTAAGTTTACTCAGTGTTTGCTAGTATAATGGCTTAGTAACAATGAGTTTGAGTGTGCAATGCAGTGGTGCTGCAAATAGCTTTGCACCAATGGGACACTAACGGAAGTCCAACAGCCACTTTTAGGATGCCACTAAGTTTACTCAGTGTTTGCTAGTATAATGGCTTAGTAACAATGAGCTTGAGTGTGCAATACAGAGGTGCTGCAAATAGATTTGCACTAGTGGGACACTAATGGAAGTCCAACAGCCACTTTTAGGATGCCACTAAGTTTACTCTGTGTTTGCTAGTATAATGGCTTAGTAACAATGAGTTTCAGTGTGCAATGCAGTGGTGCTGCAAGTAGCTTTGCACCAGTGGGACACTAATGGAAGTCCAACAGCCACTTTTAGGATGCCACTAAGTTTAATCTGTGTTTGCTAGTATAATGGCTTAGTAACAATGAGTTTGAGTGTGCAATGCAGTGGTGCTGCAAATAACTTTGCACCAGTGGGACACTAATGGAAGTCCAACAGCCACTTTTAGGATGCCACTAAGTTTACTCAGTGTTTGCTAGTATAATGGCTTAGTAACAATGAGTTTGAGTGTGCAATGCAGTGGTGCTGCAAATAACTTTGCACCAGTGGAACACTAATGGAAGTCCAACAGCCACTTTTAGGATGTCACTAAGTTTACTCAGTGTTTGCTAGTATAATGGTTAGTTACAATGAGCTTGAGTGTGCAAAGGGCAGGAGGGTACAGTGGCAGGGTTGTGTGTAAGTATACAGGAAAGGAAGCCTCACTTTCTATCCCTCCTAATGGGGAAATGCAGCGAGGAAGTCCCTGACCTTAGCTACACAGACGATATTATCTTCTGTAGCTGTTAAAATCTGTTTCCACGGACCTGACTGTCACCTATGGCTCTGAGTCTGCTGATATTAGCCCTTACAAGGGCTAATAGAAACTTCTATCCCTATTCTGTATAGCGCTGTGTGTAGAGCGTACACAGCAGTATCGGAGACAGGAGCTATGCCAGCGGTGACTGACACCCAGACGCTGAAGAGGTAATGGCGTCCGGACGCGCAGATACCCTTTTTTATAATGCAGGGACATGTGACATGGACATCCTATCACACATGCAATTGCTTCTCTGGCTAAAAGTCCACTTAGCTGTGTGTGTATCTGGGATTGGCTGACATGCTGACCCGCCCCACTACACGCGCGCGCTTAGGGAAGGAAGAGAAGGAAAATAAAAAAAAATGGCGATCGCCATTATCCCAGCAGCAGTGATCTGAATGCGCTGTTCCCGCACACTATACGCTGAAATTTCATAATAGTGAGAGTCACAGAGTGACTTACACTATTACAGCGGAAAGCCAGCTAGTAACTATCTACGCTTTTTGCTGCTAGAATCGTTCTCGAACGTAACTAGAACTATCGAGCTTTAGCAAAAAGCTTGAGTTCTAGTTCGATCTAGAACAGCCCCCAAAATCACTCGAACCACGAACTGGAGAACCATGAACCATGAACCGCGCTCAACTCTAGTCCTGTCACGCATCTATCAAATATCCGACATCACTAACCCAGTCAGTAATTAAAAAAAATAGATAACAAAAAAGTTTTATTTGAAAAAAACACTACCCAAAACATTCCCTCTTTCACCCATTTATTAAAAAGATCAATAAAATCCGGGTCCAGCGTAATCCAATAAGGAGTCCCACGACAATCAATACCATAGTCACTGTCCCAGTCAATGAAGAACTGAATGTTCCCCATTGGCTGGGAGAGTAGTGCAGTGACCTGAGCCAACATCATGAGGTCGTCACTGCATGGGATGACGAGCGCTGCTTTCAGGAGGTTGGATGAGATAATTACCTGCTGTGACGATCTCCTGCACTCCTGACGTCAGCGCTGTCACTGACTTCCATTGTCCGCCGTGTTCACAGCGAAGAGTCTCGGGAGCCGGTGACGTAACCGCTAGTGACAGTCTCGGGCCACCCGCGAGACGTGATGAGAGAACGCAGTGGGGATAGAAGGCAGTGACAGCGCTGACGTCAGGATATCATCACAGCAGGTAATGATCTCATCTAACCTCCTGACAGCAGCACTCGTCATCACCGCAGCTGCCCGCACTGCAGTGTGAGAAGCTGCTGACACTGCAGTGCGGACAGCAGTCCGTCCTGCATTCTGTGCTCTTAGCACAGCAGTTGCACCAAAGTAATGTCACCGCGCACAGGGGGAGAATGATGGAGCATGGAGCGATGCTCTATGCTTCATCATTGCTGTGCGCGATGACAGAGGAGGGGGCTCGAAGCCGCCGTGGATGACACCGGGCAGGGGGGCCCGATGCCGTCGCTGATGACACCGGGCAGGGGTGCCTGATGCCGCCGCTTATGATACCGGGCAGGGGGCCCCAATGCCGCCGCTGATGACACCGGACAAGGGAGCCCGATGCCGCTGCTGATGACACCGGGCAGGGGGGCCCAATGCCGCCACTGATGACATTGGGCAGGTGGGCCCGATGTCAGCGGCATCGGTATATATAGCGGTCGAATGGTCTGCAGAGCGGGCCCTTAAGCTGCTGGGCCCGGTCGCAATGGCGACCTCTGCGACCACGAAAGTTACGCCCCTGGTAATCACACTTCAAAAGTTTGGCAATTTCAAGACTGCTGCATCCCTCTGCAAGAGATCTCACTATTTTGGACATTTCAGAGCCCATCAAAGCTCTCTTCTGACCCATTTTGCCAAAGGAAAGGAACTTGCCTAATAATTAAGCACACCTTATATAGGGTGTTGATGTCATTACACCACACCCCTCCTCATTACAAAGATGCACATCACCTGATTTACTTAATTGGTAGTTGGCTCTCAAGCCTATACAGCTTAAAGTAGGACAATATGTATAAAATGATCATGTATTTAAAATACTCATTTGCCTAATAATTCTGCACACAGTGTAGTTAGATGCTGAAATAACAAATTAAAACTGGAGAACACATTTTGCACTATTTAGATGCTGAAAGCAATTTCGAGCTGGAGAACAGTTTTTGCACTATTTAGACGCTAAAATTGCAATTTTGAGCTGGAGAATAGATTTTGCAGTATTTAGATGCTGAAATAGCTATTTTTGGAAACACCACACAAATAGCAATCACGAGATGATTAACTGCTAATTCTACACTATTTCCCTCCCAACTAGCTTAACTATCTAAATTTAAACCCACTAGCTAAGCTAACTGTCTAGCTGTAGCAGTGGCATCACCATCGCTAAGCTTAGCAATTACAAAATGGTGCAGATGCCGCATGTGCACATTTTATATGAAGAGGATCATGTGACTGTGATGTGGTATGTGACAGAGCAGTAATGGACGCCAGGCCTAGGAACAATCCAAAGGGCTTTATTGGAGCCACAAAGAAAGCACCAAACATGAATATAAATCCTTAGTCTGCAAGGAGTCATCAACAGGACAACAGATCCAGGGGCGCCTCCCAGTATTCCGATGCCAGAGAAAATATGGCAATGGTCCTTATATGCATTCCTTGAGTGTTCCTTCCAACAGGGTGAACAACAAAACGTAATCCCACGTGGCCACTGATCTCCAATCTGTAACAGTCCATACACAGGCACTAGGATTTAGCCTCAGCTATAAATCCTAGTCTTTCTCCAGCTGTGATACCAATGTGATATGACTGAAAGAATGTGTGATTAGATAGGAATCAAATCATAATCATAAGATAGGAGTGATCCCAGATATTATTTGATCCATCAATAATTCAGTATCAAAGAAGATGTCCTTTGGATAATATTTCACTAATACCAAGGAATACATGTCACACAGGTTTCTGAAGCAGTTTTGAAGATAAAGGAAGTAACATTTACAGTTCCACTTACAGGAAACTTGTGGTTAGCGTAAAGACAGGTTGAAGGAAGTTTGCATATGAAATTTACGGCTCATTGCAATATTTTGCTAACACTATGGCCGACCACAGTTGACCAGTTGACCACTGGCAGGATGTGCAGGAAATGTGCAGGAAGCAAACGGTGCCCCCAGCAGTTTGTGGTTAAGTTACATGAACATGACTCAGCTGTCACATGCTGGTGACCGTTTTAAACCCAACCTACAATATTTTCCTATAAAAAATACACCGAACTCGCTTAATGTTAGGGAAATACCTTCCAGGACATTGAAGTGTACGTACGCACTGTTCCTGTGATGCCATGCCATGTTGATTCCTTATCATTAACTCGAGTCCCTCCGATGTGAAAGGATTGCTACAACATAACGGTAATGTTGATGCATATTTCTGTTATTGTATAAGTTTCTATGACTATAGTTCTTATGCCTATGTACCATTGACTATATATATATTCATGTGCTATTAAAATAAATAGTATCTTGCTATAAAGAATATTAGTATTCGTGCCTGATTAGGATATCAGTGAGCGCTTCGTAAGTACGGGCTTTCAGCCCCTTTTTTTAGTAGAATTTAGCAAGACATAAATTGGCGTAGTCGGCAGGATTACTTCTATAAGAAGTAATTAACAAATTTTTGTAATTTAGAAATTAAAAACATATATTTGGCAAATTTCCAGATATATTTTTTCAATCTTTTTGCATAGTGTCAAAATGTTCAGACAACGTAAGGATAATGTTAAGGAGGTTGTTGTGGAGATCCCGAGCTGGATTGAGGCTCCCTACAATCTTATAGCACATGAATTGGTCAATTGTGGATTGGCAGAACAATGGCAGAATAAGCTTAAGGGTTGTGTACCTACTGATGTTGTGAATGTACTCAGTGATGCCCCTGTGAAAACAGGTGATGTAGTGTCTTGTGGATTGGCAGAACAATGGCAGGACAAGCTTAAGGGTTGTGAAGCTACTGATGTTGTGAATGTACTCAGTAGTGCCCCTGTGAAAACAGGTGATGTAGTGTCTTGTGGATTGGTAGAACAATGGCAGGACAAGCTTATGGGTAGTGAAGCTACTGATGTTGTGAATGTACTCAGTAGTGCCCCTGTGAAAACAGGTGATGTAGTGTCTTGTGGATTGGCAGAACAATGGCAGGACGAGCTTATGGGTAGTGAAGCTACTGATGTTGTGAATGTACTCAGTGGTGCCCCTGTGAAAGCAGGTGATGTAGTGTCTTTAGCACGGCACAAACAATGGCAGGATAAGCTTAAGGGTAGTGAAGCTACTTATGTTGTGAATGTATTCGGTAGTGTCCCTGTGAAAACAGGTGATGTAGTGTCTTTAGCACGGCGCAAACAATGGCAGGATAAGCTTAGGGGTAGTGAAGCTACTGATGTTGTGAATGTATTCGGTAGTATCCCTGTGAAAACAGGTGATGTAGTGTCTTTAGCACGGCGCATCTGGATTTTGGCAAGTGCATATAGTGTAATGCATGAGCGTAATCTAAAGATGCAGAAGAAAAGTTCCCAGATGGAACAAAAGATGATATAATTAGGTGGCCTGAAAACAGTTCTGGAATGTAATACCAGACTGTTGAAGGATAAATTGGAACATTATCAGAATGTGGCACAAAAAGCTGCCATAAAAATTGCTCAAAATAAGTACAAGAAAAGAAGAGGAAAGGTAAATAAAACCCAAATTGCTCAAAATAAGTACAAGAAAAGAAGAGGAAAGTTAAATAAAACCAAAGTACATAAAAGTATCATCTCAGCTTCTATAAACTGGGATCCCGATACTTGGGATGGGGATGTGTGGGATTCATCTTCATCATCTGATGAGGAGGATTACCATAAAGGGAAGATTCAGGCTAACCCAGTAAGGAGGCGCCTAGAGAGGACAGAGAATGAGATCATCCGGGAACATGTCCGTGATGGTCAGGGGAATCTGCAATATGACGAAGATGGTAATGCCATCACAAATGAGAGAACGATTCCTCATGTAAAAAATCGAGTAACTATTGAAGATTACTCTCAAGGAGAAGTTGATAGCATTTTAACACAGTTTAGACAAAAACCAGGAGAAGGAGAAATTCCCTGGTTGGTCAGGGTGCACGATCTCGGAGGAGGTGGAGTGCACTTTGACGCAGGAGACGTGGCAAAATTTGTCACCATGTCTCGTGACCCAGAAATTCAGAGATCAATAAAAAATTATTTTGTTGATCATAATGAGCATGGTACTCAAAACTTAATCATGATCTTAGCCCATGCTTTTCTGGACAAATATCCATCAGAAGCAGACTTTCCTATCAATGATAAACCTTGGTATACCTTAAAAGATGGAATGGAAAGGCTGAAGGAAGAAGCAATGAGGAATGCTCTTCCTCTTTTGGGAATGGATGATGATTATCTCCAGTACCCATTGACAGCCAGCATAAGAAATAGGCTGGTTAAACATGCTCCTCCAGCATACAAAAAGCCAAACAATCCTGATTGTAAAGAGAAATCAGTAGGGGAGGCCCCATGGGTGTCTCGCAAAGACATGTTCCAGGCTTTGCTTAAAGCCGGGATCAATAAGGAAAGGATTGATGGAAAGGAGACAGGAGAATTATGGAAGTTGTACAAACAGAAAGTTGTATCCGCAAAGAAAGTGACCACTACAAATGTGGAAGGGGGTTCAAAAACCCCCAAGGTAAAGAAATCAGAAGGAAAAGGGGAAGACCCCCCAAAGAAAGTGTCTTGGGAAGATTTTCAGTCAGTTTATCCATGGGAAGAACTGGCTGCAGCCGTGGCCACAAAGGTCACGGAAGGAAGGGCTAATACACAGACTGAAGTCTATGTAAATGAAAGTTCAGAAGGTAGCCAGCCAAGCCCCCCTATTGATAAAAAGGGACGAACGTCCCTACGTCATTCTTAGCATACATTGGAAAGGGGGAAATGTTCAAAGAGTCCCAGCTTTGATTGACACGGGGGCGGAGGCTACTTTAATTCATGGAAACCCAGAAAAAATAAAAGGACCTCGAGTAAAAATTGCTGGACTAGGTGGTCAAGTGATCACCGGGGTTCAGACAAAGGTAGCTTTGAAGATAGGTAATTTACCTATCAAGCAGTATACGGTGCTGGTAGTTCCTATACCAGAATGTATTTTGGGAATTGATATCCTAAAATGGACGACTCTTAATCTAACCAAAGGAAAATTCTCCTTTGGGGTTATGTCTTGTCATAAGGAAATGCAGATCTCACATTATATCAATGATATAATGATACAAGGACAAGATGAGCAAAGTGTGAAAGATCAATTGACAAAACTGGTTGCTCATATGAGGAGTAAAGGATGGGAAATCAATGATGCCAAGGTTCAAGGACCGTCTCAGGTGGTAACATGTCTAGGGATTCAGTGGAACAAGGGGCACAGAGAGATCTTGCCCAATGCCAGACAGAAAATTATTAATTTTCCGGTCCCTAAATCCAAACAGGAGACTCAGTCTTGTATTGGATTGTTTGATTTTTGGAGACAACATATCCCTCATTTGGGACAAATGTTGGCTCATTTGTACAAAGTAATGAGGAAAAAATATGAGTTCCCATGGGGAGAGGAACAGCAAAATGTGTCTGAGATGGTCAGGGAAGTGTGGAAAGACATTGAAGGGATTATTCAATCTACCAAGACCACTGTATTTCATGTCGATGCTCATGTCCCTACTAACTCACTTGAACGTTTGTTTAATTCAGAAGCAGATAAAGCAGCAGCCATCAGACAAGTCAGTCCAACAGTTGACAAGGCAAGGTACAGCTGTTTGGGCACACCAGAAAGAGCGACACCTTATTCAGCAGGTTTAGACCTCAGTACATTGGAAACTGTCGTGGTACCCCCAGGTAAGGTAAAACCAATTTCAACAGGATTGGGTTGCCATACACCAAAGGATCATTATGGTCAAATAGCCACTCGTTCTAGTTTAGCGTTAAAAGGAGCCATAGTGGTGGGAGGGGTAATAGAGGCAGATTATCAGGGAGAAATCAAGGTACTGATGTTAAATTTGGGAAATGAACCTTTGATATTGATGAAACACCAGAAGGTGGCTCAGATGTTGATAATTCCAATAAACTTGTCTGAGATAAGAGAAGGAACTGCCCCAGCAGTTTGTGGTCAAGTTACATGAACATGACTCAGCTGTCACATGCTGAACACAACCTACAATGTTTTCCTATAAAAATACACCAGACTCGCTTAATGTTAGGGAAATACCTTCCAGGACATTGAAGTGTACGTACGCACTGTTCCTGTGATGCCATGCCATGTTGATTCCTTATCATTAACTCGAGTCCCTCCGATGTGAAAGGATTGCTACAACATAACGGTAATGTTGATGCATATTTCTGTTATTGTATAAGTTTCTATGACTATAGTTCTTATGCCTATGTACCATTGACTATATATATATTCATGTGCTATTAAAATAAATAGTATCTTGCTATAAAGAATATTAGTATTCGTGCCTGATTAGGATATCAGTGAGCGCTTCGTAAGTACGGGCTTTCAGCCCCTTTTTTTAGTAGAATTTAGCAAGACATAAATTGGCGTAGTCGGCAGGATTACTTCTATAAGAAGTAATTAACAAATTTTTGTAATTTAGAAATTAAAAACATATATTTGGCAAATTTCCAGATATATTTTTTCAATCTTTTTGCATAGTGTCAAAATGTTCAGACAACGTAAGGATAATGTTAAGGAGGTTGTTGTGGAGATCCCGAGCTGGATTGAGGCTCCCTACAATCTTATAGCACATGAATTGGTCAATTGTGGATTGGCAGAACAATGGCAGAATAAGCTTAAGGGTTGTGTACCTACTGATGTTGTGAATGTACTCAGTGATGCCCCTGTGAAAACAGGTGATGTAGTGTCTTGTGGATTGGCAGAACAATGGCAGGACAAGCTTAAGGGTTGTGAAGCTACTGATGTTGTGAATGTACTCAGTAGTGCCCCTGTGAAAACAGGTGATGTAGTGTCTTGTGGATTGGTAGAACAATGGCAGGACAAGCTTATGGGTAGTGAAGCTACTGATGTTGTGAATGTACTCAGTAGTGCCCCTGTGAAAACAGGTGATGTAGTGTCTTGTGGATTGGCAGAACAATGGCAGGACGAGCTTATGGGTAGTGAAGCTACTGATGTTGTGAATGTACTCAGTGGTGCCCCTGTGAAAGCAGGTGATGTAGTGTCTTTAGCACGGCACAAACAATGGCAGGATAAGCTTAAGGGTAGTGAAGCTACTTATGTTGTGAATGTATTCGGTAGTGTCCCTGTGAAAACAGGTGATGTAGTGTCTTTAGCACGGCGCAAACAATGGCAGGATAAGCTTAGGGGTAGTGAAGCTACTGATGTTGTGAATGTATTCGGTAGTATCCCTGTGAAAACAGGTGATGTAGTGTCTTTAGCACGGCGCATCTGGATTTTGGCAAGTGCATATAGTGTAATGCATGAGCGTAATCTAAAGATGCAGAAGAAAAGTTCCCAGATGGAACAAAAGATGATATAATTAGGTGGCCTGAAAACAGTTCTGGAATGTAATACCAGACTGTTGAAGGATAAATTGGAACATTATCAGAATGTGGCACAAAAAGCTGCCATAAAAATTGCTCAAAATAAGTACAAGAAAAGAAGAGGAAAGGTAAATAAAACCCAAATTGCTCAAAATAAGTACAAGAAAAGAAGAGGAAAGTTAAATAAAACCAAAGTACATAAAAGTATCATCTCAGCTTCTATAAACTGGGATCCCGATACTTGGGATGGGGATGTGTGGGATTCATCTTCATCATCTGATGAGGAGGATTACCATAAAGGGAAGATTCAGGCTAACCCAGTAAGGAGGCGCCTAGAGAGGACAGAGAATGAGATCATCCGGGAACATGTCCGTGATGGTCAGGGGAATCTGCAATATGACGAAGATGGTAATGCCATCACAAATGAGAGAACGATTCCTCATGTAAAAAATCGAGTAACTATTGAAGATTACTCTCAAGGAGAAGTTGATAGCATTTTAACACAGTTTAGACAAAAACCAGGAGAAGGAGAAATTCCCTGGTTGGTCAGGGTGCACGATCTCGGAGGAGGTGGAGTGCACTTTGACGCAGGAGACGTGGCAAAATTTGTCACCATGTCTCGTGACCCAGAAATTCAGAGATCAATAAAAAATTATTTTGTTGATCATAATGAGCATGGTACTCAAAACTTAATCATGATCTTAGCCCATGCTTTTCTGGACAAATATCCATCAGAAGCAGACTTTCCTATCAATGATAAACCTTGGTATACCTTAAAAGATGGAATGGAAAGGCTGAAGGAAGAAGCAATGAGGAATGCTCTTCCTCTTTTGGGAATGGATGATGATTATCTCCAGTACCCATTGACAGCCAGCATAAGAAATAGGCTGGTTAAACATGCTCCTCCAGCATACAAAAAGCCAAACAATCCTGATTGTAAAGAGAAATCAGTAGGGGAGGCCCCATGGGTGTCTCGCAAAGACATGTTCCAGGCTTTGCTTAAAGCCGGGATCAATAAGGAAAGGATTGATGGAAAGGAGACAGGAGAATTATGGAAGTTGTACAAACAGAAAGTTGTATCCGCAAAGAAAGTGACCACTACAAATGTGGAAGGGGGTTCAAAAACCCCCAAGGTAAAGAAATCAGAAGGAAAAGGGGAAAACCCCCCAAAGAAAGTGTCTTGGGAAGATTTTCAGTCAGTTTATCCATGGGAAGAACTGGCTGCAGCCGTGGCCACAAAGGTCACGGAAGGAAGGGCTAATACACAGACTGAAGTCTATGTAAATGAAAGTTCAGAAGGTAGCCAGCCAAGCCCCCCTATTGATAAAAAGGGACGAACGTCCCTACGTCATTCTTAGCATACATTGGAAAGGGGGAAATGTTCAAAGAGTCCCAGCTTTGATTGACACGGGGGCGGAGGCTACTTTAATTCATGGAAACCCAGAAAAAATAAAAGGACCTCGAGTAAAAATTGCTGGACTAGGTGGTCAAGTGATCACCGGGGTTCAGACAAAGGTAGCTTTGAAGATAGGTAATTTACCTATCAAGCAGTATACGGTGCTGGTAGTTCCTATACCAGAATGTATTTTGGGAATTGATATCCTAAAATGGACGACTCTTAATCTAACCAAAGGAAAATTCTCCTTTGGGGTTATGTCTTGTCATAAGGAAATGCAGATCTCACATTATATCAATGATATAATGATACAAGGACAAGATGAGCAAAGTGTGAAAGATCAATTGACAAAACTGGTTGCTCATATGAGGAGTAAAGGATGGGAAATCAATGATGCCAAGGTTCAAGGACCGTCTCAGGTGGTAACATGTCTAGGGATTCAGTGGAACAAGGGGCACAGAGAGATCTTGCCCAATGCCAGACAGAAAATTATTAATTTTCCGGTCCCTAAATCCAAACAGGAGACTCAGTCTTGTATTGGATTGTTTGATTTTTGGAGACAACATATCCCTCATTTGGGACAAATGTTGGCTCATTTGTACAAAGTAATGAGGAAAAAATATGAGTTCCCATGGGGAGAGGAACAGCAAAATGTGTCTGAGATGGTCAGGGAAGTGTGGAAAGACATTGAAGGGATTATTCAATCTACCAAGACCACTGTATTTCATGTCGATGCTCATGTCCCTACTAACTCACTTGAACGTTTGTTTAATTCAGAAGCAGATAAAGCAGCAGCCATCAGACAAGTCAGTCCAACAGTTGACAAGGCAAGGTACAGCTGTTTGGGCACACCAGAAAGAGCGACACCTTATTCAGCAGGTTTAGACCTCAGTACATTGGAAACTGTCGTGGTACCCCCAGGTAAGGTAAAACCAATTTCAACAGGATTGGGTTGCCATACACCAAAGGATCATTATGGTCAAATAGCCACTCGTTCTAGTTTAGCGTTAAAAGGAGCCATAGTGGTAGGAGGGGTAATAGAGGCAGATTATCAGGGAGAAATCAAGGTACTGATGTTAAATTTGGGAAATGAACCTTTGATATTGATGAAACACCAGAAGGTGGCTCAGATGTTGATAATTCCAATAAACTTGTCTGAGATAAGAGAAGGAACTGCCCCAGCAGTTTGTGGTCAAGTTACATGAACATGACTCAGCTGTCACATGCTGAACACAACCTACAATGTTTTCCTATAAAAATACACCAGACTCGCTTAATGGTAGGGAAATACCTTCCAGGACATTGAAGTGTACGTACGCACTGTTCCTGTGATGCCATGCCATGTTGATTCCTTATCATTAACTCGAGTCCCTCCGATGTGAAAGGATTGCTACAACATAACGTTAATGTTGATGCATATTTCTGTTATTGTATAAGTTTCTATGACTATAGTTCTTATGCCTATGTACCATTGACTATATATATATTCATGTGCTATTAAAATAAATAGTATCTTGCTATAAAGAATATTAGTATTCGTGCCTGATTAGGATATCAGTGAGCGCTTCGTAAGTACTGGCTTTCAGCCCCCTTTTTTAGTAGAATTTAGCAAGACACCAGCCAAGATCCAACTAACTGACTAACATGGGTCTCATTGTTGTCCTCTCCTGGGATCAGCCCCTTAGGTGGGCAGAAGGGCCCACCTCCCCCTGGACATTTGATACATGAAAGGACTCTAGATGTTGTGGTTTGGAGGAGTTCCATGCTGAGAAGAACAAACAATCTCCCACCAGAAGCAGTACAAAGGAGGGACAGACTATTAAACCATGAGCACAGGCGGGGAAGGGACACGCTGTTACAATGACTAAAGCAGGCTTTACATGCTGCGACATCGCTAGTCAATGCTAGCGATGGCGAGCGTGATAGCACCCGCCCCTATCGTTATGCCGATATTTGGTAATCGCTGCCGCAGCGAACATTATCGCTACGGCAGCGTCACACGCACTTACCTGGTCGTCGTCATCGCTGTGACTGCCGAACAATCCCTCCCTTAAGGGAGAGGGACGTTCGGCATCACAGCGACATCACCGTGACGTCACTAATCGGCCGGCCAATCAAAGCGAAGGGACGGAGATGAGCGGGACAAACATCCCGCCCACCTCCTTCCTTCCTCATTGCTGGCGTGTGGCAGGTAAGGAGAGGTTCCTCGTTCCTGCGGCATCACACGTAGCGATGTGTGCTGCCGCAGGGACGAGGATCAACTTCGCCCATGCGACAGCAGCGATATTTGAGAATGGACCCCCATGTCAACGAGGAGCGATTTTGGACATTTTTGCAATGATCCAAAATCGCTCCTAGGAGTTACACACAACCAGATCGCTACAGCGGGCGGATGTGCGTCACAAAATCCGTGACTCCAACGAGATCGCTGTAGCGATCTCGTAGCGTGTAAAGCCCACTTTAGGCAGCCAGTGACACAAAATCCTATGTCTGAATGTTGTGGATATTTTCTGTCCCCTAATTGGCTGCTGGAACATCCACACATAAAGTTAAGGAAAAAAATTACAGTCTGCCTGATTCTCTGACCTCTCCCCACCCTATATCCTCATCAAACCCATACCCATGCTCTTCTTACATCACCACTATATTAGCCAAAGTGATAATAAGGTAGAAGGAAAACATTAGTGCAATCACAGTTACTGAACTATACCAATTTTTTAGAAAATTTCTTGTGAATACAAGCGTGAGCCAAATAAGCCAAGGCTCATACCAAATTTGAAATTGACCGACCTTCTTTTAAAAAAGTTTGCTTATCTCTATTGAAGAGTAGAGTTGAGCGATGTTCGAGGTTCGACAATTTCATGTTCGAGTGATTTTGGGGGGGCTCGAGATCGAACGCGAACGTGAGCTTTATGCTAAAAGCTCGATACCTCGAGTTACGTTCGAGAACGGTTCGATCAGCAAAAAGCCTAGCTAGTTACAAGCTGGCTTTTCACTGTAATAGTGTGAGTCACTCTGTGATTCACACTATTATCTAATTTCAGCATATAGTGTGCGGGGGCGGCGCGTTTAGATCAGTGCTCCTGGGATAATGGATAATATTTTTTTTCCTAAGCGCGCATGCAGTGGGGTGGGCCAGCATGTCAGCCAATCCCAGACACAGCTAAGTGGTCTTTTTTGCCAGACAAGCAAGGGCATGTGTCATAGGCTGTCCATGTCACATGTCCTTGCATTATAAATACGGGCATTTTCTCTCACGGCGCCATTATCTGCTTTCTGCGTGTAGGTGACAGTCACCACTCACGCATCTCCTGGCGCCGCTCCGGCTGTGTGCGCTACACACACAGCACTCTACAGATTAGGGACAGAAGTTTATTTCAGCATTTTTCAGAGCTCATTTTCTCGGGCTCAGAGCCATAGGTGACAGTCAGGTCCGTGGAAATGCTGTATACAGCTTCAGATAACAGCGTCTGTGTACATAAGCTCAGGGAATTCCTTGCTGCATTTCACCATTAGGAGGGATAGAAAGTGAGGCTTCCTTTACTGTCCTGGTACCCACAGAACACGGCCACTGTACCCACCTTCCCACTTTTGCCACGCTATTTAATTTGCCCAAAGAGCTGACACTTTTTATGCAATCCTAAAATTGTCTAAAATACTAAGTTAGTGTTCCTTTGCTGCCAAGCAAGGTACAACACATGTGCATTCTACACTCCTTTCCATTTCTGGAACGCAATTTTTAACTGCAGGTAGTCCAGCCAATCTGTGATGAAGGTGCAGGCGTGGGTGCAGGCGTGGATATAATGTTGCCTTCATCCAATGGTGGTTCTCTAGCTGTCTGACAGCTCAACAATACTATCTGTTTCCACTTCCAAAACAAGTGACGACCTGCCAATCACACTCCCGCTTACGGGTAAAGGGGTGGAAGTTCAGCGTGAAAAAGCATGTGTGACTGCTGTCCCCACAGTCACAGAGGATGAAGAGCACGCAGATGCACTTGATGGGGCAGGCGGTGGTTGCACAGCCCCGCTAGGCCGCATTTTAGCACAGTGAAATTCCCATTGCGACTTATGCTTCATTTTAAGTCTTGTACTTGGTGGGCTCCCCAGTATGCAGCAAAACCACGCAACAGGAAAAGGACTCTAGGCAGTTAGGTTGAAAAATGATTGCTTAACTTTCCCAAAACAAACAATAAGAACCATGCATAAAATTGAAATAATAGAGCAATCTATTCAGTTGCCTACTACCTGCTAATCCCTCTGCGTAGCAGCAGTAATTGTGTGTGTGTGTGTGTGTGTGCGAACACGACTTACCAGTGGCGCATCACAAGAGCTTCAAAGTTATCTACCTAAACATAGACAAAACACATTACCCCCCCTGAATACCCTTGTTAGCTGAAGCCTCACAGATAAGGCAGATGATAACAGTGTGAATGCAAACCACACAGCTCTGCAACACAGTCATGGAAATCTTGAAAAGCAACAGTCAATGCAAACATGTGTCGCTGTCCCTCTATGATTTAAACTGTAAGTGACAGTTTGACAATGCAGAGGCAGCAAGTCTTATTGTCTATATAGTCGGCCAACCCAGAACAGATCTGTTTTGCTAATAAAACAAAGTGTTGCGTGCACACATTACTGTCTGGGCACAGCTTACCGTACCCGGGTACTGTGATGTCCAGTTGCCATAAATACAGACTTTATGCTCCTCTCACGGTAAACAGTATAGACAGCACCGGAAGAATGTTGGTCTGTGGCACAGGATGCTGCTCACTGGCATTACGGTGCTCCTCACCAAACTCCAACACGACTCCCTTCACAATTGAACGAAATGTTTCCGCGGTGGCTCCTTGCTGTAACACACACCTTTAGCTTTTCCTTCTGTTCATAGACAGCATTTCCAAGTCCACACCCGAAGACCAATTTGCTATTGCTATAGTGACTAAACAGACAAAGGCAGATCCAAAAAAACAACAGCCCCTTGTGTGTAGTCTGCAACAATGCATGCAATGAACGGCAAATAAGCATGTTGCATTGACAGTGGCTAAAGCTGAGCAATACACCTTCACGCTTTCAATTCATATCCATGTGACACTTCATGGAGGAAGTACTCAAAAGTGTGACTTTTTGCCTTCTACTTAGAGATTGTTGACAAATCTTACAGATTACATGACTTGGGTGATCCTTTGCGATGTCCAAAAAGTCCCAGGCTAGGCAAGGTTTACAGCCCATGCGACCTGCATAGCCAACATGACTTATGCTCAAAAGCAGAGTTGTGGCCGAGGATTCAGTTGTTGACGTGCCTCCAGTACTTTGTTTCTGTCCAGAAAGACACAACGTAAACTCGTCATCAGTAGAGTTGAGCGCGGGTTCGAGGTTCGAGGTTCTCCAGTTCGTGGTTCGAGTGGTTTTGGGGGGTGTTCTAGATCGAACTAGAACTCGAGCTTTTTGCTAAAAGCTTGACAGTTCGAGTTACATTCGAGAACGGTTCTAGCAGCAAAAGCAGGTCTTTTTACTGCTACAGTGTGCAGGGAGCCATCGCTGGCAGCCTGCCAGAAGCTGGTAACCAAGATACAGTCAGGGCCAGAAATATTTGGACAGTGACACAAGTTTTGTTATTTTAGCTGTTTACAAAAACATGTTCAGAAATACAATTATATATATAATATGGGCTGAAAGTGCACACTCCCAGCTGCAATATGAGAGTTTTCACATCCAAATCGGAGAAAGGGTTTAGGAATCATAGCTCGGTAATGCATAGCCTCCTCTTTTTCAAGGGACCAAAAGTAATTGGACAAGGGACTCTAAGGGCTGCAATTAACTCTGAAGGCGTCTCCCTCGTTAACCTGTAATCAATGAAGTAGTTAAAAGGTCTGGGGTTGATTACAGGTGTGTGGTTTTGCATTTGGAAGCTGTTGCTTTGACCAGACAACATGCGGTCTAAGGAACTCTCAATTGAGGTGAAGCAGAACATCCTGAGGCTGAAAAAAAAGAAAAAATCCATCAGAGAGATAGCAGACATGCTTGGAGTAGCAAAATCAACAGTCGGGTACATTCTGAGAAAAAAGGAATTGACTGGTGAGCTTGAAAACTCAAAAAGGCCTGGGCGTCCACGGATGACAACAGTGGTGGATGATCGCCGCATACTTTCTTTGGTGAAGAAGAACCCGTTCACAACATCAACTGAAGTCCAGAACACTCTCAGTGAAGTAGGTGTATCTGTCTCTAAGTCAACAGTAAAGAGAAGACTCCATGAAAGTAAATACAAAGGGTTCACATCTAGATTCAAACCATTCATCAATTCCAAAAATAGACAGGCCAGAGTTAAATTTGCTGAAAAACACCTCATGAAGCCAGCTCAGTTCTGGAAAAGTATTCTATGGACAGATGAGACTAAGATCAACCTGTACCAGAATGATGGGAAGAAAAAAGTTTGGAGAAGAAAGGGAACGGCACATGATCCAAGGCACACCACATCCTCTGTAAAACATGGTGGAGGCAACATGATGGCATGGGCATGCATGGCTTGTCTTTCAATGGCACTGGGTCACTTGTGTTTATTGATGACATAACAGCAGACAAGAGTAGCCGGATGATTTCTGAAGTGTACAGGGATATACTTTCAGCCCAGATTCAGCCAAATGCTGCAAAGTTGATCGGACGGCGCTTCATAGTACAGATAGACAATGACCCCAAGCATACAGCCAAAGCTACCCAGGAGTTCATGAGTGCAAAAAAGTGGAACATTCTGCAATGGCCAAGTCAATCACCAGATCTTAACCCAATTGAGCATGCATTTCACTTGCTCAAATCTAGACTTAAGACGGAAAGACCCACAAACAAGCAAGACCTGAAGGCTGCGGCTGTAAAGGCCTGGCAAAGCATTAAGAAGGATGAAGCGTTTGGTGATGTCCATGGGTTCCAGACTTAAGGCAGTGATTGCCTCCAAAATATTGAAAATAAAAATATTTTGTTTGGGTTTGGTTTATTTGTCCAATTACTTTTGACCTCCTAAAATGTGGAGTGTTTGTAAAGAAATGTGTACAATTCCTACAATTTCTATCAGATATTTTTGTTCAAACCTTCAAATTAAACGTTACAATCTGCACTTGAATTCTGTTGTAGAGGTTTCATTTCAAATCCAATGTGGTGGCATGCAGAGCCCAACTCGTGAAAATTGTGTCACTGTCCAAATATTTCTGGACCTAACTGTAAACATCGGGTAGCCAAGCAAAGCGCTTTGGTTAGTAACCCGATATTTACCCTGGTTACGCTTGCAGGGAGCCGACACTTCTCCGCTCAGCTCGCTCCGCCCCCTCCTGCACTCAGCATGTACACATACACACACACACTCACACTCACCTGTCACCAGTCATTCAGTCCCCGGCACCAGCGTCCTCAGCGCACATGGCCCCGCTAAGCTCCACCAACTTCGCACTCCGCCGCCCACACACATTACTCTGCTACGCTCCGCCCACCTCGCACCGCACACATAGCACCACTAGGCTCCTCCAACCTCACACCCGCACACATTACCTCGCTAGGCTCTGCCCACATTGCACCTGCACACATTACACCGCTAGGCTCCGCCCACCTCGCACCCGCACACATTACCTTGCTAGGCTCCGCCCACCTTGCACCGCACACATGGCCCCACTTGGCTCCGCCCAACTCGCATCTGTACACATAGCCCCGCTAGGCTCCGCCCACCTCACATGCACACATAGCCCCGCTAGGCTCCACCCACCTCGCACCGCACACATTCCCCCGCTAGGCTCCGTCCACCTCACACCCGCACACATTACCCTGCTACGCTCCGCCCACCTCGCACCGCACACATAGTCCCGCTAGGCTCCGCCCACCTCACACCCACAGACATTACCTCGCTAGGCTCCGCCCACCTCGCACCCGCACACATTACCTCACTAGGCTCCGCCCCCTCACACCGCACATAAGGCCCCGCTCGGCTTACCTGCGGTGATGAAGTCCCGCCCTCCCAACCTCAGCACTGACACGGTCTTCCATGGCTGCCGCTTCACATCTGTCACTGCGGCCCGAGACTGTGACTAGCGGTGACGTCACGGGCCGCTCGCGATACTTGGCTGTGAAGGTGATGGAAGTCAGTGTGCAGTATCAGCAGTGCAGGAGATCAGCGCAGGTAATGTACCTCGCTGACAGCAGCACTTCTCATGCCCTGCAGTGACCTGGGCTGACCTTCTGATGTTAGCTCAGGTCACTGCATTGCTCTCCAAGCCAATGGGGAACATTCTGTTCTTCATTGACTGGGACAGGGTGGATCGTCATGGGAACCGCTTGGATTACAGCAGACCTGGATTTGTTTTTCTTTCTAATAAATTGGTTAAAGAGGGAATGTGTTGGGCAGTGTTTTTTCAAATAAAAATGTGTTTGTCGTCTATTTTTTTTTATTACTGACTGGGTTGGGGGTGTCGGGTATCTGATAGACGCCTGACCTCACCAACCCCAGGGCTCGATGCCAGGTGACATTACACATCTGGTATTAACCCCATATATTACCCCGTTTGCCACCGCACGAGGGCTCGGGATGAGCTGGGGCGAAGCACCAGGATTGGCGCATCTAATGGATGCACCACTTCTGGGGCGGCTGCGGCCTGCTATTTTTAGGCTGGGGAGGGTCCTATAGCAGTGGACCTCCCTAGTCTGATAATATCAGACCCCAGCTGTATGCTTTACCTTGGCTGGTGGTCCAATTTTGGGGGGACCCCTACGTGATTTTTTTTTAAAAATTATTTATTTAATTTAAAATAACAGCATGGGGTGCCCTCAGTTTTGGATTACCAGCCAAGGTGAAGCTGCCAGCTGTAGTCTGCAGGCTGCAGCCGTCTGCTTTACCCTATCTGGCTACAAAAATAGGGGGAATCCCACGTCATTTTTTTTTTTTATTTATTTATTTTGGTAAATACAAGGCTAAGCAACCCTTAGTGCCACATGAAAGGCACCAGAGGGTGCAAAATTACAAAATGTAGGCGAGTGGGACATTATGTGTCTTTCTGCCATTATAATGACACAAAAGACTTATATGAAGTGTAGAAGCACAAGAAAATCACCAGAGCGCTGTACGCTGTGAAAATCAGTAGAAAATGGCACTAGACTGCACATGTGACCGCCTCATGTAGGTTGAAGCTATGGCTCCTGGGTAAATTTATGTATTTTCCCTCCATCAGTTTTTTGGCAGTACGCCAAAAAAACAGAAGGCACACGGATGATAAACAGATGACATACGGACCGTATACGTGTCACGCTCTCAATGCCTCGGCACCGCTCCTTACCCACTGATCCGGCTGCCCCTGCACGGCACCGCTCCTTATCCACTGATCCGGTCCACGTGTCCACCGGTCACGGCTGCCGCTCCCGCTTGACTCTCCTGTGTTCTGTCCCTAGTCTCATGTGTCTGACTCATGCTTCTGTATAGGGTCGGGCCGCGCCCACTCACCTGGTCTTCTAGGCCCAGAACTGCTGCAGCAGGATATGACATGAAGCTATGCTGGATATATAAGACAGGCCTTTCCATGTGGGCGGGGCCTGATCAACGTGTCTTGTAAGCCTTGTCTTGAAAGCTAGGTGCTCAGGTCCCCCTTGTGCCGTGTCTTGGGATCATACTATTGCCTGACATTCCTATCCGGCACCTGTGCCAGATTCCTGCACTGTCTCCAGGAACTCTGAAGCCACAGTGACTGTTCTACCAGTCCCCTGTGGGACGCAGTCCCTGTCATACTAGTGCTCCGGCTACTGTGCACCCAGGCCTCGGGTGGGGTGCACGGCCCAGTGGATCCACCACCCGGACCTAACAATACGGAACGGAAACGAATGCCACACGGATGCACCCGTGAAAAAAACGGACCTTTTTTTGCAAACCGCAAAAACGGATCGGTCGTGTGAATGTAGCCTTATTCTAATCTGCCGTTTATAAACAGCAGGCAGAAAAAGTAAATAGCGCCCCCCAGCGTCAGAAAATCTCCGGGGTTTCAGGGGTAGCTGAGACCCTGAAGATCATGATTCAGGCCGGTTTGTCCGGTCCCCGCTCACGTGATCACCGGTATACACCATATACAGGTGATCACGTTACAGTAAATGACAGCGCCGGTAAAAAATTATTTATCTCCCATCTGGCATGAAGAAACATGTCAGGTGGGAGATAAATCTCCTCCCCGGTCCCTCGGTGTCGCCAAAGTGCCCCCCCCTGACCCCCTCCCGGAAAATCCAAGATGGCCGCGCGCACAGCAGCGCGCCAGCCGCATTCACCCTACTTCTCTGATTTCTGTCGCATGTGCCATGACACATGCGACAGAGAACTCCTCCCCAGGCCCTGCCAGGTCAACCCTATAACCCTACCGGTGTTCACCGGTGTCCCACGGTACCTGTGCAGCGTTGATCCCCCGTGGCCCCCTCCTTCACAATAGATGCTGCCGCATGCACAGAGCGGCTGTCAGCTCAAGTTCCTGTGTTCAGACACAGTGAGTGGTGGTTATGCATCTGTAAGCTACTGCAATGCCCTGCTCATGAGGTAAGGAACATAGTTGATCAGGAGAGCTATATACTACATTTCCAAATGGAGGTATTTGATTTTATAGTTGCCCTGCTGAACGACTACTTAACATGAGAGTCCGTTATACACCACAAGAAAACATGTCTAAATAGCGAGCTCTGTTGTTTAGTATTCATTCAGCTGGATAACTGGACTTAAAGGGGTATTCCATCTCCAAGATCCTATCCCCAATATATAGTAGGTGGAATAGCAATAATATCAGCAAATACCAATATTTGGAAATGTAGAATAGTTCTCCTGATTAGGCATGCCCTTACCTCATGAGCAAGGCATTGCAGCTTTGGTAGCAACAGTTACGACATGGACACTTCTGCTGTGGACCCGGGGAGAGTGGGTGCAGATTCATTGCACCCACACTCCTCACATGGAGGGTCTTCACTCCTAGAAAATGGGGGATACGTTCCCTGAGCATGTCCCCCCATATTCTAGACGGTCCAGAGTCATCGTGGGACCCCTTTATTTTTTTTTGACAGTTTGTGATGTCGGGTATCTGATAGACGCCATGACATCACAAACTGCTGGGCTTGATGTCAGGTGACTTTACAGCTAGTATCAACACCATTTATTACCCCGTTTGCCACAGCACCAGGGCACGGGATGAGCTGGGGTGAAGCTCCAGGATTGGCGCATCTAGTGGATGCGCCAATTCTGGGGCGCCTGCGGCCTGCTATTTTTAGGCTGTGAAGAGCCAGTAACTATGGACCTTCCCACCCTGAGAATACCAGACCACAGCTGTCCGCTTTACCTTGGCTGGTGATGCAATTTGGGGGGACCCTACTTTTTTTTGTAATTATTATTATTTATAAAATAATTATAAAAAAGAGCCTGGGGTGACCTCCACATTGGATCCCCAACCATGGTAAAGCTGCCAGCTGTGGTTTTCAGCCTACAGCCTTCTGCTTTACCCTAGCTGGCTATCAATAATGGTCTTCCCTGTATTTTGATTGCCAGCCAAGGTAACGGCAGGCAGATGAGGGTGGCAACTCGTAGCTGTCTGCTTTATCTGCGCTGAGAATCAAAAATATCGCGGAGTGCTATGTCATTTTTTTAATGATTTATTTTTACAGCACTGTCATGTCAGGCAATCAAAATACAGGGAAGCCCTTTTTTTTTTTTAGTTATTTAAATAAATAATTAAAAAAAATATATATGGGCTCCCGCTGCATTTTTTGTATTGCTAGCTGAGGGTAATCCGAGCAGCTACTGGCTGCTAACCCCTACTGCTTGGTGTTACCTTCACTGGCAATGGAAAATCCAGGCAAGAATTTTTTTTGCCAAAAAACTAAAAAAAAATGACGTGGGCTTCGCCATATATATGTATGCTAGCCAGGTACAGCAGACAGGTACGGGCTGCCCCCAACCCCCAGATGCCTATTTTTACCCGGCTGCGAACTAAAAATATAGGGAAGCCCTTTTTTTAATTATTTAATGAATTTCATGAAATAATTAAAAAAAAAAATTTTCGCCCCATTTTTGTGTCCAGCCGGGTACAACTAGGCAGCTGGGGATTGGATCCTCAGCACAGGTTAGCCCAAGCTTTCTGGGCTCCTCTGCTGCGAATTGCAGTCCGCAGCCGCCCCAGAATATGGCGCTCTCATAGAAGCGCCATCATCTGGCACTGTATCCAACTCTTCCAACAGCCCTGGAGCCGGGTGGCTTGTTGTTTAATCATGAGTTAATACTAGCTTTGTTTTACTAGCTAGTATTAAGCCAGAGATTCTTAATGTCAGGTACGTTTGACCCGGCCATTAAGAATCTCCAATAAAGGGTTAAAAAAAACACCACACAGAGAAAAAATACTTTAATAGAAATAAATACACAGACACACTTAGAGACTCCATCTTTATTACCCCCTGTCAGCCCTCCATGATCCATGCTCTTCTGTCTTCTTTCTCCTTCAACCCATGCAGCTCTGCTCCATCAGACAGCAGTGCATGGGAGAAAGGACGCTGTGCTCCGTGCAGAAATCACTCTGAGAGTGACCACAGGCTCCCGACTCTAAGCGGTGGCACGGGTTGCCATAGCAACTATGCTCCAATCACGTGATTCCGGTGCCTCTGCGTGCTGGTAGCGGGACGTCCCCGTCACCGCTACCAAGCGCGTTGCTATGACAACGGTGATCTCCGTTATTGACTGCCTGTGTCACCGGTCAGGAGCCGGCTTCTGCGGACGCTGGTAACTATGGTAAACATCGGGTAACCAAGAAGCCCTCTCCTTGGTTACCCAATGTTTACCTTCGTTACCAGCGTCCGCCGCTGTCACGTTGTCAGTGCCAGATCCCTGCTCCCTGCACACATAGCCAGACTACACATCGGGTAAAATTAACCCGATGTGTACTGTGGCTAGGAGTGCAGGGAGCCAGCGCTAAGCGGTGTGCGCTGGTAACCAAGGTAAATATCGGGTTGGTTACCTTAGTTACAATCCCTTCCACGCGTCGCTGCTGGCTGGGGACTGGTCACTGGTTGCTGATGAGATCTGCCTGACAGCTCACCAGGTCAGGTTGCTCGTGGGATCGCTGGAGCGTAAGAGAGAGATGCAATGACAGGTCCTAGCATGTCGGTGTCATAGTCATGTGACCAGTCTGTAGCCAATGAGATAATAGACACGTGACTGGTCACATGGCTATTTTGACGTCACGATAGGTCCTGCATCACTGCTGGCAGTGCTGGTTACCGGGAAGAATCAGCGATCATCGGATAGAATAGCGGCAGGAGACGGAGTGCAGGACGGATCACAGGGACAGGTAAGTGTTATGGCAATGTTTATTAACAGTATGTGTACATTTATAATGTGTTTTTATGTGTTTGTGATTGCCTCCCATTGTTTCCTATGGGGTTCGAGCGGTTCGTTGAACCGGTTCGCCGAACCGAACTCGAACCAGACCCCGGTTCGGCGAACCGAACTCGAGCCGAACTGCGGCCGGTTCCCTCATCTCTAGTCATCAGTAGCATCCTCCTCCACCTCCTCTGCTGACATCATCGACTGGCTGACTTTGGTTTGACAGTAAGTGGGGTCTCCAACCTCATCATCACCTTGTGTGTTTTCATTCTTCTCATCCTGAGTCCTCCGTGACAACCTCTTAATGCCCTGACCGAATAGCAAAGTTGTCGTCACAATCAGGTATCTGAGTCTCCTCATCATGTTCCCCATTATCTCCAACAGGATGATGTACGGTTTGGAAATGAGGGTGTACATTATCCTCAGCACCTTTTTCATCGGGACCTGGATCCGACTCAGAAAGCTTCTGGCCATCTGTGCAGATCATTTCCCCTGTCTCCTGGAACTCGCTGCCTCAACACGTCAGATTTTCTGCTACACCCGCAAGCTTCAAACGGAAACTGAAAACTCATCTGTTCAGAAATGACTATAACCTTCAATGACCCCACCACCGTGCGTAGCTGCCACCCAACCTACGCCCCACCTACTGTCTCCTCCCCAAAATCCTTTAGAATGTAATCCCGCAAGGGCAGGGCCCTCTTCTCTCTGTACCAGTCTGTCTATTGTTACTTGTATATGTATTCTGTATGTAACCCCCTTCTCATGTGCAGCACCATGGAATCAATGGTGCTCTATAAATAATAATAACAATAATTTCTTTGTCTGTACTCACTGCAGCTTTGGAACAGACCTCTGATTCCCAGGCTATAGTGTGACTAAACTGCTCTGCAGACTCAAGCATCTTTGTTACCCCATACTCAGCAGGGCTGGTGGAAACTTGAAAGCTGTTATGAAGCAAGTGCGATTTGGTTGACACCACAGTGGAATGGAGTATTTGTGGCATTTAACTTGAGGTGGAGGAGAGGCCACTTTATGGTGCACTTGAGATCCATTGAAGCAGCTGCTGTTTTGGTGCCTCATCTACATTTGTTAGCGATGGTCGTGTCCGTGAAAAAGGATCATATCAGATTATCCACGGGAAGAAGTACACCTGTTATTTTGGCTATTTGTTGTTACGAATTGGTGCCGCCATAAATGCAAGCAACCTGCTGCGGTTCCAGTTGCACCCAGGCATCAGCTGCCATTTAGGGCTGTGCCTCGGGTTGTCCAGCTGGCTGCTTTCTCCTCCACGTCTAAGTGTGGAGAGGCGGCTAGTGCGCATGCGTGTGCCGATTTACCCCAGCTGCAGCCTAACTCAAGTGATTCGCCTAGTGAGTATGCTCAGCCTGACTGTGCCATTTCTGAGGCTAAGTCTTCATTTGGGCTACAGCGCATGCTCCCACACTTTGTGCGAAAAGCCTCTTTGCACAGGTGCTTGGACTTCTGGCCAGGTCTAAGTTCTGTGTTGTGCCTAGACAGCATGCTTAAGCTGATAATCTTTTTTCGGAGACTGTATTTCATGCTACTGAGCATGCTCAGGCACTTACTGCATACAGAAGGCTAGGTCCAGTAATAAACTCTTTGGCCCTGCCCCTGATGTGGGGGGCACATATAGACTACAGGGCATCAGGTGTCCTGACGATGTGGCCAGGCAACTCCTAACTGGCTTGCAGAGGCCTGCTCCTATGGCTTGTCACCTCATTATTGTCGGTCAGACGATGACTGGTGAGGTGTTTGGGTCGTGGCTGCCATGAGGTCATCATTGAAGTGGCGGTTCCGAATAGGACGCTAGTTATGCCACTCATGACGTGTCACTCTGCTTTTGTCTCCAGGAGGTGCATTGTGGTCCACCCTGGTTTGGGGCGGACCCAGGTTATAAAAGGGGCTGGAGCCAACAAGGAGGTGCGCAGTCTTCTATTATGCTCCGAAACAGCACACCTCCATGTGTTAAACCCATTGCGGCTTTAGACCAGAGGTAGGCAGGGATAGGGCGTCTATGCAGGCCGCCACCACAGTTGGTAACGCACAACGGTTAAGACCAGCTCCTGTCCTACCAGTCCTGCTAGTGCAGCCCAGTGGCATTAACAGTCCTGCTGCTGCTGATACGCCTGCTGTCCACAGGTGTGGCACCTATGCACACGGACAGCGTACCCAATGGCCCCTGTGTTGTTCACAGGGAGTTCCTGGGCTGGGTGGGCGTGTGGACACTGTGATGCTAACAGGGCTCCCAGTCTCCAGATCCGAGCGTCGCCTAACTCGGTTCAGGCTACTATTTGTTTCAGAGTCACCCAGCTCTGTATCCTCCACCTAACCTTCCAGTTGCAAACCTCTCCTTTTCCATTTGGGAGCACAGTGGACACCGATTGGCGATTGGGATATATACCTTTCTCTTTCTTTTCTTCTTTTCTTCTTAATTTTTTTATATAGCGGTAGCATAGTATATACCACCTTATCCAAATCTGCCAGTCCCACCATAACAGATGTTGTTTCTTCAGCAAATGTTACTGTTGCTTAACCACCAAACCCACGGACACAAACTTTTTTCCCCTTTCCAACACACCTGTTCCCCTTTCCACCAGCATCTGTCCTTTTTCAACTCATTTTGTATATGACCAAAAGTGCAACTCTGCAGGGACACCGTACTCAATGCCTTCTCAGCACAGCAGCCAGCCCTCGGTCCCTCAGATGTGGACAAGTAAAAGACCATTTCCTCCTATCCATGACAAAGCGTTGAGATTCACTCTGTGCAGCACTGGTGTTTAGTGGAAAAGCAGATCTAAGATTGCGTACCATCTTCTGCTGATACCCCTGCATACGTGCGTCCCTTTCTATGGCAGGAATTATTTCGCCAAATTTTGTCTTGTACCGGGGATCTAACAGTGTGGCAACCTAGTAGTCAGCATGACTTTGAATTCGTACAATCAGAGGGACATGTTGTAGGTAGTGCAGCAAGAAGGCACTCATGTGTCTTCTGCATCCAGGAGGACCAAGTCCTTGGTGTGTTGGTGGCGGAGAGGTGAGAATCGTGCCTCCTTCGTCTGCCCTCTCCCCTTAACCTCGCACAACTGAAATATGAGCAAGCTCTCAGTCATCTGCTGAGTCTTCCATGCCTATCGCCAGTTCGTCCTCCATTTCTTCCTGGGATCCTGCACCTTCCTCAACAGTTTTGCTGATACTATGCGCCCTTGATAATCCCTCTCCCCCACCGTCCCATGACTGCCACCTAGGTGCCGCTGACTGTCTGGACCTTGTAGATCTTGTTATCCCTTCCGCATATGACTCCTCCTGTACTTCCTCCCCTTCCTCTTGTCCCAACACCTGACTCCGAATAATGCTTACAGTGTGCTCCATCATGAAGATGACCAGAATTGTCATGCTGAGAATGGCATCGCCAGTGCTAAACATCTTCGTCGACATTTGTAAACTGTGTAGAAGGGTGCATAGGTCCTTGATCTGACACCATTCTAGCAGTGTGATCTGCACCACCTCTGGATCAAGTTAGCCCAGGGTATACGTCATAACGTATTTCAGCAGGGCTCGGCGGTGCTGCCACAGACGATGCAACATGTGCAGATTCAAATTCCTGCATGTTGGCACATCGCATTTCAGGCGTTTAACCGCCACACCTAAAGACTTCTGCAGCGATGAAAGTTGTTGAGCTGCTGGGTGGAACGATGGAAGTGAGCACATAGCGAGCGTGCCCAAGGCCATGCAGGCCGGGATGGTGTTTTAAAAATTGCTGGAGAATCAGATTCAGCACGTGAGCCATACAAGGCACGTGTGTCACGTTGCCCTGACGAAGGCCAACATCCAGGTTTGCATCATTGCCGCACACGGCTGTTAAGTCACCACCGGAGTCCACTCCATCAATTTGTACTCCGGTCACCAGGTGACAACTTGTTCCTTTCGTCCATAGTGCTGATGATGGGAGAGGAGTCGATGCCAGCGGCGCAGGTGGATGCAGGTTATGCTCACCCACTGGGCTGCGTTACCTTGACAGATGCAGAACCACTGGCTGAATGTAGGTGGTGAGTGTCTCACAGAAGAAGTACCATCATTCAGCTACAACCAATGGGAAGACACCACACCCTTTTTTAGGCCCATCCTGTCTGCTGACCACTGCCAGACATAGCTATGAACCTCTGGTTACTGTTACCCACAGTTCTGTTTTATGATTTTGTGTGCTTGTTACCTGACTACTTTCTCCTGCTTGCTGTTTATGTACCTCGTTGGCCGATCCGCTTTTCACCTCTGCTTGTTTTCTGATTAAGTCCTGGCCGTCCCATTTTGTTCCTCTTCCTCAATTAATGTTTTGACCCTGCCTGACTACTATTCTCTGGAACTGCAGCCTTCCACAGGTATTAATCACCTTGGGCCCTGTGTAATTCCAAATCCCTGTATAGGGGTTAAAGGGTTTCAGGATTCTGGGGGTCCTGCTTGGTGAGTGGCTTCCCTCTAGCCTATCCTTTACAGCCCGTCTGAGTGTGTTGATCAAGAAAGGCGTTACACGTGCTCTCTGCAGAAGGCCATGTAGGCCATTATAGTGCTTTAAAAATTGCTGGACAACCAGGCTCAACACATGAGCCACACAAGGCACGTGTGCCACATTGTCACGGCGAAGGGCCGCACCCATGTTTGCATCATTGTCGCACACGGCCTTCCCTGGCTGCTGGTTGAGTGGAGACAACCATTGATGAAACTCGGTCTCCTGAGCTAACCATCCACAACTCCTCAGCGGTGTGACTCACATTTCTCATACATTTCAAAGTAAACATTTGACCACCTGATGGCATTGAGCTCTGCTGCCAGCATAGTAAGGAGGTGTGTGTGATTCCTTGTGCGCAGTTACAAGGAAGGGTGGCCTGACCACACAGGGTTTGGGCCGCCGAGGTGGAGGACCCAGACAAGGTTGAGGAGGCAGAAGCAGTGTATTAACTTGTACATACAGAGGAAGGATTGACACACAACTTGTGGGGACGGCAAGACTTGTACAGCAGACCCTTCTCCATCTTATACCTTAGTAATTCAATGCCCAGTCAACGACATGTAACACCCCTGTCCATGCTTACTGGGCCAAGTATCTGTGGTGAAATCCACCCTGTCACACACTGAGTTTCTCAAAGAAGCGGTGATGTTTGGTGCGACATGCTGGTGTAGCGCGGGCACGCCTTTGTTGGAAAAGGAGTGGCGCCTGGGCATTGGCTCTTGGGGCACTGCGATGGGCATAAGGTCTCAAAATTCCTCAGTTAAAAAGGTTGGAAAGGCAGCATTTCGGTAGCCAACAGTTTGCAGATGCTGAAAGTCAACCTCTAAGCCATGTCATGCCCTTCTAAAAGCATGTAAAACACAGCAAGAGGACTCCAACCACAGTCTCCCTTGTTTCCAAAAATTGGTCCACACACACCACACTTGACTGGCATCAGTTGACCACCATTTTCAAGATGAAAAAGATGCTTTGCATGAAGGACTCTCAAAAATACACGTGCCTTTCGCCTCCCCTTGATAACCCAGGGAAGAAAAGTCCTCTGAGAACTATGACTTTTTCATCTTGGTTCTTTTTTCAAAAACGAGGGGACTCCAACCACAGTCTCCTTCATTTCCACTAATTGGGCCACAAACACCCCACTTGACTGGAATCAGTTGACCCCCATTTTCAAGATGAAAAAGATGCTTTGCATGAAGCACTCTCAAAAATACATGTGCCTTTCGCCTCCCCTGGTTGACCCAGGGGAAGAAATGTCCTCTGAGAGCCATGACTTGTTCCTCTTAATTCTTTTTTCAAAAGCGAGGGGACTCCAACCACAGTCTCCCTCGTTTCCACTAATTGGGACACACACACCCCACTTGACTGGCATCAGTTGACCCCCATTTTCAAGATAAAAAAAGATGCTTTGCATGAAGAACTCTCAAAAATACACGTGCCTTTCACCTCCCCTGGATGACCCAGGGGAAGAAAAGTCCTCTGAGAGCCATGACTTGTTCATCTTGGTTCTTTTTTCAAAAGTGAGGGGACTCCAACCACAGTCTCCCTCATTTCCACTAATTGGGCCACACACACCCCACTTGACTGGCATCAGTTGACCCCCATTTTCAAGATGAAAAAGATGCTTTGCATGAAGCACTCTCAAAATACACGTGCCTTTCGCCTCCCCTGGATGACCCAGGGGAAGAAAAGTCCTCTGAGAGCCATGACTTCCTCATCTTGGTGAACGTTAGTATGTCCACATTGTCAGTGGATAGACGCGCGTGCTTATCTGTCAGCACACCCCCAGCAGCACTGAGGACACGTTCCGAGAGAACGCTGACTGCGGGACACGACAAGATCCCCAAGGCGTACGTGGCGAGCTCAGGCAATTTATCCAGATTGGAAGCCTAAAATGACCAGGGCTCAAGTTGCACAGTAATGGCATCGATGTTCCCTTGCATATACTCATATATCTGTGTCTCCTCCTCTTTTTCCTCGTCCATCTGTTTAGTTTTCGCATGAGTATTTGTCCTTGTCACTTTCCCATGTGTTTGTGTTGTTTTGGGAGTTGTTTGGCACCTTTTGGACAACTTTGAGGGTGTTTTCCAGGTGTTTTTAGGTGTTTGTGATTGCCTCCTATTGTTTTCAATGGGGTTCGAGAGGTTCGTCAAACGGTTCGTCGAACGGGGAACCGTTCGACGAACCAAACTCGAACTCTAGGAGGGTGGCTCATCTCTATTGAAGAGTCAAAGTTTTATTCTTGCCCTTCTTCAAAGTTTGGGTTTAATCCTTTACCGACATCCAAGAAAGATCAGAGCAGGTGTATGGAGCTGCTTGCAGGCTCAACCTGCCCAATATACAGAAGATAATGGCTATGATGAGCCTCAACCCTTTTACCATATTAAATACGGCTGTCAAGCTCAAATAGGTGTGCCTGATTCCATGCACTAATATCGAGCAGAAATTCCCTTCTTAAAACTTTAGTTTTATTAATCCATATTTAACCCCTTCAGCCCCCGGGCACTTTCCGTTTTTGTTTTTTGGTTCCCTTCTTCCAAGAGCCGTAACTTTTTTATTTTTCTGTCAATCTTGCCATGTGAGAGCTTGTTTTTTGCGGGATGAGTTGTACTTTTAAATGGAAGCATAAGTTTTACCATATGGTGTACTGGAAAACATCAAAAAAATTCCAAATGTGGAAAAACTGCAAAAAAAGTGTGATGGCACAATAGTTTTTGGGATGTTTTATTCACCGTGTTCACTATATGGTAAAACTGATGTGTGGGTGTGATGCCTGAGGTCGGTGCGAGTTTGTAGACACCAAACATGGATAGGTTTACTTGTAGCTAAGGGGTTAAAATTCACAAGCCTGTCCAATAAAAGTGGCTTACATTTTGCGCCATTTTCCGAAACCCCTGGCGATCTCATTTTTTGGGATCTATGGCTCAATTATGGCTTATTTTTTGCGTATCAAGATGACGTTTCTAATGGTACCATTAGTGCGCAGATGCTACGTTTTTATCGCCTGTTATTGCATTTTGCGTAAAACTTGCGTCAACCAAAAAACATAATTTTGGCGTTTGGAATTTTTTTGTCACTATGTCGTTTGCTGATCAGATTAATTGATTTTATATTTTGATAGATCGGGCATTTCTGAACTCGGAGATACCAAATATCTGTATATTTATTTTTTTTTAACCCTTTAATTTTCAATGGGGTGAATGGGGGGGGTGATTTGAACTTTTAGGTTTTTTTTTTTTCATTTTTTAAAACTTTTTTTACTTTTTTTTTATTTTACTAGTCCCCCTAGGGGGCTATAGCGATCAGCAATCCGATTGCTCTGCACTATCTGTTAATCACAGCTATACAGCTGTAAACAGCAGATACGGTCACTTCCTGCTTCATTCGGCTCCGGGCCGAGTGAAAACGAAAGTGATTTGTCATAGCTGCAGGCGTCATAACATGACCCTGTGCTACCATGGCAACCACCGAAAGTCACGTGATCACTCACGTGACTTCCGATGGGGGCGGTGGTAAGTAAAAATCATGACCGCGTGTATATACATCTCGCTGCCAGACTTTGGCAGCGAGATGTAAGGGGTTCATGTTACAGGTGGACTGCAATTCTACTCGTAACATGCAGGCACACATGTCAGCTGTTAAAAACAGCTGATATGTGCGCGGATCGCCGCATCCTGCCCACGGCAGGGGGCGGGGCTTAATGTGACACGCTCCAAAACGGAAAGATCCGTCAAAGATCGTGAAGGGGTTAAAATATATTCCATGTATCAAACATAATATAGAAAATCATACAAAAAATAAAAATATTTTTACTATAGATTTATGTAATGTGTTTAATTCAATTTATGTGTAATACTGTATATGGCATAGATTTTAAATATGAATTAATAAAAGCAAAGTTTTAAGAAGGTAATTTCTGTTAGCTATGTTTTATGATCCTTCTAAAGATTTGGTAAGTAATTCCATGCACTCATCAGTTGCAGCATGGTGTGTTCGAGGAGTGTCGATAGGTTGATATGAAATCCAGGTACTATTGAAAACCTCTGTGTCTATCATCATCGCTGAGCTTCATTGAAAACCAGCCTGTACCTGGACTTCAGAGGAGATCGTGATTTCTGCTTTATAGAGCAATATTCTGGTCTTACGCTACATAGCATAAGTAAGTTATTGAACAATAGCAGTTTCAATTACCTGAAGGAGTAACAAATAAAGTGAAAAGTAAAAAATAAAAGAAGGTTAAAAAAACATGAAAAAAAGATAATAAAAAAATAAAAGTTTGAATCATCACCCTTTCCCCCCATTAAAAATAAGGATATAAATTTATAAAAAAAGAAAAAAAAAACAAACTGTGGGATCGCAGTATCAAGAAAAGTCAGGTCTTAAAATTATTTAAGTTTATTGTGCAACACTATAAAAAAGAAAAAAAAAGAAAAACGTCAAAAATGCTATTTTTTTGGTCACCTCAACACGACAAAAAAGGCTGTAACAAGTGATTAAAATTGGAAATCTATCTCAAAATAGTAGTCATAAAAAGTTTTCTAAACCAAAAATTAGAACGCAGTAGTTGGATGTAATAAATCCTTTTCTTTTATTTCATTTTGTAAGTGAAAAATTGTGAGAAAAACGGTGCTGTACAATTGTCCGCCAGGTGTCGACGTTTCGGCTAACAAGCCTTCATCAGGTCGGACAGGCTTGACTTATACTGGGATGGCAACCTGGTAAATATGTAGGGTGACTGCAAGAATGCAGTGCCCTCCGTGCGGAGATAGCCTATATCAAATGTGGAACTCCCTGGGTAATGTCGGCATATGGGATCAGATCCTAGGAAAGTATGTGGATCATGGTGGGGAAGTCTCAGTGGTTGTTTTTACCCCTTGCTGAAGTATCCTGATGCTTGGAAAGGGTGGCGACCATGTAAGTCTAAGGAAGAAGGCAGCTCCTATTGGCTCCGGTGGTATGGCCTGGAGAAAGATCCGCACGGCCTGGGGTATATTACAGTCATAAGATAATAAGGAAAAGGGCAGCTCCTGTGTGTGGAGTCTGGGTCCCGGGCTCACGCTGGGAATCAGGATATTGTGCCTGATTGAAATTCTGGTGACTTCAGAGATATAGACTGGAGGAAGGTACGTTGGACTTGGAGAATACAGCAATCATGAGAGGGTCCCATACGGGACAGCTCCTGTAGCACGGAGTCAGAGTCCAGAGTTCACACTTGTAGTCAAGGTGATGTGCCTGTTTGTTACCTCAGCTAATGACTTTAGTGATGAGCGATCTACCTCTGCGGCACCACGGGTTCATGCCAGCTACCTTTGACTCCCTCCAGGCCCAACGGACCTCCCTCCAGGCCATACCACTAAAGTCATTAGCTGAGGTAACAAACAGGCACATCACCTTGACTACAAGTGTGAACTCTGGACTCTGACTCCGTGCTACAGGAGCTGTCCCCTATGTGACCCTCTCATGATTGCTGTATTCTCCAAGTCCAACGGACCTTCTTCCAGTCTATATCTCTGAAGTCACCAGAATTTCAATCAGGCACAATATCCTGATTCCCAGGGTGAGCCCGGGACCCAGACTCCACACACAGGAGCTGCCCTTTTCCTTATTATCTTATGAGTGTAATATATCCCAGGCCGTGCGGATCTTTCTCCAGGCCATACCACCGGAGCCAATAGGAGCTGCCTTCTTCCTTAGACTTACATGGTCGCCACCCTTTCCAAGCATCTGGATACTTCAGCAAGGGGTAGAAACAACCACTGAGACTTCCCCACCATGATCCACATACTTTCCTAGGATCTGATCCCATATGCCGACATTACCCAGGGAGTTCCACATTTGATATAGGCTATCTCCGCACGGAAGGCACTGCATTCTTGCAGCCACCCTACATATTTACCAGGTTGCCATCCCAGTATAAGTCAAGCCTGTCCGACCTGATGAAGGCTTGTTAGCCGAAACGTCGACACCTGGCGGACAATTGTACAGCACCGTTTTTCTCACAATTTTTCACTTACAAAATGAAATAAAAGAAAAGGATTTATTACATCCAACTACTGCGTTCTAATTTTTGGTTTATGGGAAATCGGTAGTGTGCCGGAGTTAGCCTCTTATGACTGTTTATTTTCTCCCGAGCACCTACGAGAGGTGATGCGAGGTCTTCATTCCTTCAATAAAAGGTTTTCTAAGCCTTTAAAAAATGAGCCCTCACACAGCTCCATGAATGAAAACATGTAAATGTTACTGGGTTTTTTTCAAATTTCAAATTGTTTTTCAACATCAAAGTAATAGAAACACTAGTCATGTATAGTATTGCCAAAATTGTATTGATATGGTAATGCATATTGCCTGTAAATTTTTGAAAGACAATGCATGGCATGAAAATAATTCTAAAAAATACAATGTCAGCATTGTGTTTTTTTCCCCTCAATTTCATTGTACTTTATAATTATTTTTATAGTTTCCCCACTAAACTATGATTAAAATAAAGGGAGTAATTCAAAAGTACATCTCATCCTTTAAAAAACAAACCCTCAAATGTCTATGTGCACAGAAAGGGAATACAAATAAAAAATTCAAAAACTGAAATTGGCTATGTCAGTAAGGATTTAAAGTAAGTGTTTAACAACCTCAAGACAAGTTACTGCAAACATTAAACTGTAAAATGTAAAAATATAAAGGATCAAAAAACAAAATCCTCCAAAATTGTGTAAACTTTAACCTCAACCTGCTGTGGCCACTTTCATTTTTTGCGCTTTATATTTTTCTTCCTCTTCTTCGAAGAGCAATAACTTTTTAAATTTTTATTCTGTCAATAGAGCCATGTGAGGGCTTGTTTTTTTACAAAATGGAAAATGGAAAAAAAATCAGAGTGTGGTGAAATTGCAAAAAAAGTTAAATTTCATAATGGATTCCTTCAAGGCTCCTTTAGACTATGTGCCCACGGGAGATTAAACCTGCGGATTTATCTGCAGAAAATCCGCTGATTTTCAGGATTTTCCACATAAATCCGCAGGTTTCAGCTTGTACAGACACTCCCCATGTTATCATATCGGACATGGTGAGTGCTGTGTCCATGCTGCGGATACGTGCGGCTGTGGAACATGCTGCGGATGTCCCAACGCCGCACGTAATTGCATGTCAATTCTTTCTGTGGAATTACCTGTGGAAATCCCTGCTCTCAACTATGGAGATAGGGCCAGGACTTTTGCAGGTAAGCCGCATGAATGTCCGCAGGTTTACCACAGCTATTTCGCTGTACTACAGCAGCTAAAAATAGCTGCGGATTCCGGCGAGGAGCTGTGGGAAACCTGCGGCCGTACTTGCGGATATATCTGCAGGTACAAACTCCTGTGGGCACATAGCCTTATGGTTTACAGGCCCTGACAGCTGCCAGAAGACCCTAACTGTGAGCTCTGGTGTCACCTTTTAGGTTACAAGAGGTTTGTAATCCACCAGCGGGTTAATCTGGGTTTACTAAGTAAGGACAGCTGGGAGCTTCTGAGTGTGAACTCCATTGACTTGACTGCCAGATTGACAGGCTGCTGTGCCGCCATGTCCCACAATCTGGCAGCCCAGCAATCCAGCAGTGGGTTCACAAAAGTTCACACTTGATGGCTCCAATTTAACCCTTTGCCAGACTAGCAGATTGCTGGACATAGCTACACAGCAGTGCAGCAATCCAGAAGAGTTTTCAACTGAGTTCACAGAGGGCAGAAGGGAAGCCCCCAAGTGTGAACTCTGGTGATGGGACTGCCGAATTGCAGACAGCTAACATAAACTCCATATATTACACTGCATCAGGGCAACCGGGATAAGCCAGATAAAGAGCAACAATTGGCGCAAGTAAAGATGTGTCAATTGTGGGGCAGCTGTGGGCTGGTATTTTTAGGTTGATGCTTTAACACACTGTGCCTTCTTCACCAGAATATCTTCCCATAATATTTCCGGCTACAGTGCACTGAGCTGGCATGAGTGGGTCTTACAAAGTCTCAATGACACAATGCAATTAGCCAAACACAGTAATGCCAGTGGCCCACATGGCTATGGCATTATCATGCTTGGCAGGCAATTCCTGCCTGTTTAGTGGCTGAAAGAAAGCCACAAAACATGCAGGGCAAGGACATGATCTTGGAACCCGAGTACCAGGATACTCAATCGAGTATCCAGCGTCTCTAGCACCCAAATGTTCGGTTGAGTACTGAGCAGTGACGCGCACACTTGCCCATATTACACATTACTAAATTTATAGACATTTATTGTTGATTTTGTTGTCTGTTTGGATTGAATGGGTTATTACCAACATTTTGTGAGAATTTTATGTAAATTGCACCTTTTGAAAAATATTTCCAGATGCAAATGATTTTAATATTTTTTCAGCTATGTCATATGAGGTCCTATGAGGAATTCAGTGATATTTTCTAATTAAATGCAATCTGTTTAGAAAAGGTGTAAACATAAAATTATCTCTGACCATTGAATGAAAATAGTATTGATCCAAAACAGTGATAATTTATTAGGTGCTAAGCTTGTATCATATTGGTTAAGGTTTATGCAGAGATCAGCAGGTAAGAAAAATTTGTGCTAAGCTCTGCATAGGCAGCAATAGATATGACAAAGCTCTCCTCATTACATTGAGCTTTGTCGTGTTAGTAGCATCCAATGTAGAGTTCAGCAGCCAATGACAAACTGAATTAATCTGATGCACTCTGCATGAGTAGAAATGGATACTCATTCACTGATTATTTTATTGAGGGAGAGAAATGTTTGCGCCCTCAGAATAAACCCCTGTGTTCCCATCCACACTAAACTACTGCGTGTTGTAATTTTAAAACCAATCCCCTTGTTATTCTGCAGTATCCAGGGCTTACCAAAAGAAACCTGGCCTGATAGCAGAAGCCATATGTACTAAGCTGGATGACGGGGGCATAAATACAGTGTGTAGGCTAACTTTTTAGGAAGTTGTGGATATACTTTTAGAGAACACAACTTGCACCATTAATATGTTTAGGCGGTTGTGAATGTTTTCAGGAGACACTGGGTACCCAGCTACAGGTATTTTTCCAAGGCAGAGTTTTGGGGGTCATCGGCAGGCAGGACTACAGTTGGAAGAAAATGTCTTGGCGGTTTAAACCAAACATAGTTCAGAAAGAGAATGACTTCAGACAGAAATAAATCACTTGTGAGTCACCAGATCTGTATGTTTAGGGCTCACTTAAATCATCATATAAAACAAATGAGTGCTATCCAAGGTTTTATTGGAAAGCACTTGCTCCAATGTCATATTAAGCAGTGCCAATTAGGGTTTTATTTCTCATACCAATTGAGCATGAGAAAAAAAAATTGCTGCATGCTGCGATTGGTAGCGTATTTCGGATCATGCACACTCATACAAGTCTAAGGGGTGTGTGTGTGAAACAAAGGATTGCACATTGGACAGTCTGATTTATGCTGAGGCAGACAATGGAGAAATTGGAGAGATTAATCTCTCGTGCAGAAAATAGAAAAAGTTGTTCTGCTCACCCTTTCTAAAATCCAGATCAGGATCGGTGTTGGTGCACGGATCTGCCCTGGCCTCAGGCAGAACACAGACAAGCAAAATAGAGTATGATCTCCAGCACTTCAAAGAAGGTTAAAAATATTTATTGAGGTTCTATCAAAAAAGATCCATCGATCATGAAAACAGTGAGGGGGGGGACACATTAAGGCCCCTTTCACACGTCAGTGATTCTGGTACGTTTGTGCTTTTTTTTAAACGTACCATAATCACTGACATACGCAGACCCATTATAATGAATGGGTCTGCTCACACGTCAGTGATTTTTCACTGCACGTGTCTCCGTGCAGCGTAACCGCGTGTGCGTGATTGCTGCACGGAGACATGTCCATTTTTTTCTGGCATCACTGATGTTCCAAGGACCACGCAGTGGTGTGGTCCGTGAAACACGTGCCAGAAAAAAACGTGCACTTAAAATAATAAACATTTTAACTCACCCGGCTTCCAGCGATGTCCTCTGCAGCCCATGCAGCTTGCTGCTTCTAAGCCGGCTGATTACTGTCGCGCATATTCATTATGCGCGACACAGCCGACCCGGAAGCAGCTGCTGCAGGGGTCACCGCCGGCCGGATGCTGCACCGCGGGAGGATTCAGCACCACGGAGAGCGGGAGCGGGCGCAGGTGAGTTGATTTCTAAGTGCAATCACGAGCCACGGATAACGGAGCCCGGATTGCACTTAGACAACCCACGTGTGCCGTGATTCACGGCACACGCAGGGACATGTGCGTGTTTTACACGCCAGTGAAAAACGTCACTGTTTTTCACTGACGTGTGAAACGGGCCTTAGAGAAATCCAACATGTTTCAGATAGTAGAGCCTTATTCAAGGATTGCACTTACATGTCTATTTTGCACACAGATATACTGAGAAGTCTCACTTGGAATGGAAAGGAAGCTGGAAACAATTTCCAGTGATTGCTAGTAGAAAGGTATGTAGGTATGCTCTGTATAGCAAGCACCTGAAAAAACGCATGTATGAAACACCAAAGTAAAGTGAACAGGTGCATATAGGTGTGTGCACACAGACAAGAAAAAGGATGTATATAAAATAAAAAATACTAGAAATTAGTACAGATGAAAACCAAACATATATGTAATACAATACAAAAAATACATTCAGTTATATTGCAAAATGAGATCCTGCCGAACTTTAAGACCTAGGGGTTGGCGTGTAGCTAGTTTAAAAATCCAGTAAGATTCACGAGTAAGTATAGTTCTGTGATAATCTCCACCTCTGGCTGATTTGAAAACTCTTTCAATGCCTTGAAATTTAAAGGCAAAAGTATCACCCCTGTGTACATTAATGAAATGTCTTGATACTGCTGATAGATTAACAGCTTGTAGATTACAGGCATCAGATAAATGCCTTCTGATGCACTGTTTTAGTGGAAAAATGGTACATCCTACATATTGAATGTTACATTGTATACATTGTATCAAGTAAATGACTCCTGCAGTGTTACAATTAATGTAACTCTTCATAGAAAAACTCTCTTGTGTTACACAGATTAATCTCTCATTCTTCTCTGCAACTGTGTTTCGATTCTCGTATGCGAGAGAATCAGATCACAGTAAAATCAGGTTTAAACTGAAAAATACAGTCATATTTCTAATTTGTGAGAATACTCTCAATATATCCTTAGTCTTATTCGTAGCTATAGGTAAAATATTAGTCATAGTAAAAGAAAAGTTGTGACGGGTTTTAACTGAAAAACAATAGAATTTTTATTTTCTATCCATCAGATTCTTGTTGATTGACAGGTCACAGTAAATAATTCTGTTTCACTGAATTTCATGCTACATCATAAAAAATTACTAGTGGTGCGAGAACTTACAGTACAATGCATGGCTACACAAAGCTAAATACTTTCAGGTGAATCATTCTTTTCACCAAGGAGAAAGCACTGCAGAGACAGAAATATTTATAACATAGGAAAAAATAAACTTGCACATATGAATCAGATTTTCTCATGTGGATCACAGGAAAAGAGTGCCATAATAATGTAGTCAATTCAAGCAGCATTTGTACTAGAGAAGAAAATGTACCACAAAAGAACATTGCTATATTGACAAGGTATGTGGTGGTATAATATCGTAAATTTAATAAATGATGTAGTTAGATCGCAAGCCTCGTGTAAGCAGGGCCTTCACTTCACTTATTTGATTTGTTAGATGAGCTTCCCAATGTTGTCATGTTATTGATTCATTCTAAATAATCCATTAATATAAAATTACTGACTGTCCCATTCTTGCTGCTCCTCAATTAGCTGTTAGTGGTGTCTATGGCACTGAGACTCCCAGTGGCTGAAAAAACAGCAATTATGACATTTTGATTTATTCTTTAGGATACTCAATGGCAGGACAAATAATGTGATGTTTTAATAAAGTGGACTTTTATAGACCTGTTGAGAGATTGACTATTTAAAAGAAAATAAATAAACTATTTTTTTCAGCCGCCAACAAACCCATTATATAAAGATTATTATTGAAAAAAATCATCAAATCAAGAAAACACAAACATGATTATTTTTTTTTTTTCTACATTACTTATGGATACATTATAGCAATTAGTAATGATCCAGTGTGCTCTGTACTGCTTGGTGCTCGATCAAGCATCGGGATGCTTGACACACTTGAGGCTCGATCAAGTATACTTGTGTTCTAGTGCCATGTTCAAGTCCCCACCCCAAATGTTTTGAAGCTACTTTTCAGCCCCTAAATATGCAGACCTTGACTATGTTGGCTACTGGCATTACTGTGATTAGGCGGCAGTATTTCATCATTGAGTCTACAGTATAAGACCAGGCGATGTCATGCATCATGCACTGTACCCGGAAATAGTGTAAGGAGAGCTTCTGCTAGAAAAGGTATAGTGAATTAGTAATTCTAGCCTTACAGTCCTTTCTGCTGCAAAATAAAAAAATATTCTATTCTCTAATACTACTGGTTTTAGCAGCATTTAGTTAAAGGCTAGCTGCTGGAGAGGGGCTAGTGTGATAGAGGCATGTAGGCAAGAATTCTATCCTTATAGACCTTGCTGCAGCTACATCAAAATATATTCTATTCTCTAATACTACTTATCTTAGCAGCAATTAGTGTTGGGAGAACTGGCAGACAAGGGATAGTGTAAAGGCATCTAGGCAGGGATTATTGCCTTACAATCCTTGCTGCTACTACATTAACACAAAAGTCCTTTTTAGGGCTATTTCTAATCAATTCTATTCTCTAAAGCGGGCTTTACACGCTACAATAAATCTTATGATGTGTCGGTGGGGTCACGTAAGTGACGCACATCCGGCATAGTAAGTAATATTGTAGCGTGTAAAACCTACGTGCAATTGCGATTGAACGAATAACCGTTCATCGCATGCACGTCGTTCAATTCCTAAAAATTGAGCATGCGGTTGTTCAATGTTCCCGAGGCAGCACACATCGCATTGTGTGACACCCCGGGAACATTGAACGACAGCTATCCTGCGTCCCGTGGCTCCTGCCGGCAATGCGGAAGGAAGGAGGTGGGCGGGATGTTTATGTCCCGCTCATCTCCGCCCCTCCGCTTCTATTGGCTGGCTGCCGCGTAATGTCGCTGTGACGCTGAACGTCCCTCCCACTCCAGGAAGTGGATGTTTGCAGCCCACATCGAGGTCGTATGGAAAGGTAAGTACGTGTGACGGGAAATAATCGTTTGTGCGACACGATCAACAAATTGAACATGCCGCACATACGATGGGGGCGGGTACAATCACATACGATATCGTATGCGTAATTGCAAGGTGTAAAGCAGGCTTAAGAATAGTGCTCTTAGGTACATTTATTGCAGGGAGAGGTCGTAAAGAAGGGATAGTGTAATACAGGCATCTAGGCAGTGATTATTCTCTTACATTACTTGCTTTGCTGCTAATATGTTAAGCCAAAAACCCTTATTAGGGCTAATTCAAATCTATTCTATTCTCTAACAATACTGCTCTTAGCTGCAATTAGTGTGGGGAGAGCTTCTGGAGAAGGGATAATACATTAAAGACATGCTAGCCTTAAAGACCTTGATGCTACATAAAAAATATATTCTATTCTCTAATAATAACATTCTTATTTGTAGTTAGTGTAGGGTAAGCTGCTAGAGAAGGGATAGTGCTTTAGAGGCAGGAAGAGATTTTAGCCATATAGACCTTGTTGCTGCCATGTAAAACATCTGTCACACAGTTTTGCACATATTTCGCTGACTGTCATGGCAGCATTGGGCGCTCTTCAGACTCCACCTGATCATTTCTCTGGTGTCTGGGATCAATACAGGCACACACAGGTGTTGACCTTCTGTGTGCTGATTTACAAGCAGGCTAACAAAAGTTAATTTCTGTTGGTCTTCTTGCTTCTTTAATCACATGTTGTGGGGAGGCCGATAACATTTGATCCTCTTCTATTTATTCAGGCTGAAACCTTCCCCTATGCCAACTTTAACTTATTCTATTTTTCGGTGTGGGGTGTGGTGTCCCAGGGCTACTGGTGAAAGTTGGGCTCATTGCAGTTGTGGAGTTTAAACCTGTTGTTTGTAGCTTCCTTCCTGCTCTATTTTTTCCCTCCTGAATTCTTTGTTGTCTTCACCTTTGTGTGTGCATGATGTGTGACAGAGTTTTAGTTTTCCTTTGTCTGTCTTTATCTGTGGGTTTCATCACACTCCTCTCCCATCCCTCCTTAGGGGGAGGGGAATCAGATCAGGAGTGGTTATGAGCAGGGCTTATGGGAAGCATAGAATTTCCTAGATTGAGGGACAGCTTAGGAGACCCAGTTCCTTGCTATCCCATAGTCATCGTTACATTAAAGCAGGCCCTACTTTATTTTCCAGCATAGTCCCTGCTGCTGCACTATTAAGGCAGTTACAATCCTTGTCTCTCAAAGTGACTGAATTATAATGGGTGATATAGCAAAAAGCGCAGTCTGCCACACCAGTGCAACCTGTTCTAGTCGCTGGATCCGAACACAAAGTCAAAACATCCTGACAAAACATCTCTATCCGAGTGTAAAATCTGGTCACTACAACAGGCAAATCGGCCTGCAGAGGAATTTTGCACTTAATTCTGGTGCTGGTCCATGGACAATTAGTAGAATGACTCTGCACTCACAAGTGTTTTTAGGGTGTATTCGAGAGGGTAAAGGAGGTGTTGTTAATGTTTCAAACTCCTCTTACTCTTGAGTGTTGGTAGTCTGAAAACTGTTAGACCAAGGTGGGATGGGGATTCTAACCTGGGTCTACTTATTTCCTCCACTATCGCGTCTCAATGTTTAATACCTGCAAAAGTTATGTTTAGGGGGTATGATGTCCCTATGATGATCTTTCTGTATAGTGGTTCAGGGGAAAACATAATTGATGAACAGTTATTCTGGGTTAGAGGTGAGGGGTTATCAAATCCAGTGGAATTTTTTGCCATTGATCTCTTTCTCAGGGTGGGTTTGCTAAGTGTATACAGGGGCTGGAACTCCATATAGGGGTACTCTAATTAGAGCTCATACCTTGTTATGTACTAAAATGCCTTCCTACACAAATTGTGTTGGGTTTTCTAGTCAACAGTGGGACTATGTAATGCAAACCAAGGAAACCCTAAGACATAATTAAATGGAGTAGATGTTGTAAAGAACATTGTCTAGGAACCTGCATTTGGGCGGCGGTTACCGCTAGTCTTCCGGATACTCTTTCAGATGTTGGTAATGTGTTCTCTGAGAAGGGTTGTCAGCAGTTGCCGCCTCAAAGATCTTTTGACTGCACCGAAAAGTTGGGTCCAGAGACGAAATTGCCCACGTTCAAACTATATAACTTATCGGGCCATGATAGATTAGCTCTCAAGGACTATATAACGGAGAAATTGGCTAAAAAGCACCCTCGTCAATAGTGGCTTCTGGTTTCTTCTTTGTTAAAAAGAAGGATGGTGGACTTCGGCTGTGTCTGGACTTTTGTAAGCTCAAACAGATAACGTTCATGATCCGTATCCCCTACCACCCATTCTTACCTATTTAGTCAGTTTGCCGGTGCTAAATGGTTCTCTAAACTTTACCATAGAGGGGCCTATAATCTGATCTGGAGGGAAACTCTGGAGAGGCACTTCGAAAATGCTGTGATACCATTCAGTCTAACCAACACGTCTGCAGTATTCAAGTATTTTGTTAATGAGGTGTTTTTTCATTTGTTAGGGAATTTTGTAATCATGTACCATGTTGACATTCTCATATAGTCACAGGATTTGGGGTCTCATTTGGAACATGTCAGAGAAGTATTACAAAGTCTCAGAGTGAATAAATTGTACACTAAGCTAGAAAAATAAGTGTTTGCCATTCAAGAACTTCTACTTTTGGGTTACCTTATTTCAGCTGCAGGTTTTTGGATGGATCCCACTAAATTACAGGCTATATACAAATGTGACCGTCCCAAAAACCTCAAAACTGCAATGTTTTTTTGGAGCTTCTAAATTGTTAGCAGAAGTTTACAAATTTTCCATCTATAGCAAGACCGCTTACTGACATAACTAAGAAGGGTATCAACCAGCTGTGTGATCATTAGTGATCGATTTTGTATGAATTCATTTCTTCTAGCCTGCTGGACTTTTAAAATGGTTTAGCCTTTCTTCCCATGCCAACTCTAGATTTTGCTAAACCGTTCCGTGTGGTGCTGTGTTCCAGTTGCTGGGGATTTATTGCGTACTGCATGGTGTGCCGTGAAAATGCTCTCGTTGTCTTCTTCTGGTTGTTTCCTCCTTATCACATATTGTCTTTAACTCCATGTGTGCTAGCTGTGTGATAAAGTTTTTGGTTTCCCCATTTGTCTATATCTGTGTGTTCAACCACTCCTGTACTGGTCATCCCTGGGGTTGGAGAGATAGGGTATTAGATGAGGGCTGACCAGGAGTGGGGTAAGGAAAGTGCCCCAGGCATCTTCACCATTAGAAGTATCTCTGGGATCAAAGACAGCTAGAACTCCTTGGCCTGAGAGCCAGTTTAGGAGCCCCGATCTCCGATTATCCCTTTATACCCCATGACATTATAGTTGGCCTTACAATCTTTACCCAATGCTAAAACTTTAGCTCAGGTATTTATGCAAGAAATCACCAGACTCCACAGAGTCCCATTGGATATTGTTTCTGATAGAGGTGCTAAATTTATTGCCAACTTTTTGAGGGCTTTCTGTTTTCACTTAGGGATTAAACAGTCTTGCTTGTCGGCTTTCCATCTGCAGTCTAATGGACAAATCAGTATTAATCAGAACTCGGAGCAGTATTTGCACTTTGTCTTGGATAATCAGGAGGAGTGGTCCTCATTCCCTCCTCTTGTACAGTTTTTTTTATTTTTGTTTAATAAAGATATGTATTTAGTGATATGAATTATTTTGCCTCATTTTGAATATATCACTTCAGGGGTTTGTAGTTCTATGAGTATTAAGTCCCCTATATTTTGTTCTACATAGTGGTATTTAATTCTATTTATAGGTTTTTTCTTGCTTTTGTTTTCAGAGTTAACCCAAAATAAACCCAGAATTTTGTTTAGTTTTCAGAATTAACCCATTACTATGTATTATAAAAATTGTAGCAATGATTGAGTGTCCAAAGAAAGTCCCCGAAAAGAACATTAATTATTATATAGCAAAATAAAAAATCATAAAATTCATAATTATATTATATAACAAAATCAAAAATCATAAAAATCAAAGAAAAAAATTCAAAGAAAAAATTAGCTGGTGGCTTTTTTTTTTCATTTCCACCGTTTTTAAAGATGTTGGGAATAGTACAGCTGGGTGCAATACAGATAACATACAGAAGGATAAGCAGATTTTTTAAACAGAAAATAACTCTTTCCATATTTTTCTTTGAGTTCCCTCCTGAGGTTTTTGTCAGAATGTTTGTGGAGGAGATCTTTTGTATCCCCTCTACAGGTCATATGCTAATCTCAGACCATACCAGAGAAAAGCCTTAGAAGAATTACATAAAAGGAGGAGGGTTATTTTAAAACCAGCAGATAAATGGGGTAATATAGTGGTATGGCCAGTAGAGCTTTATGAAAAAGGGGTAATCAGACAACTCCATGACCATATTTGTTATGAGCGTCTTCCCAATGACCCAAACGTTTCTTTTCAAAAGGAACTAGGTGCTTTTCTAGATCAAGCACATGATAGAGATCTTCTACCCAAGAAGATTTGGGAAGGTCTTAAGATAAAACATTCATCGGTACCCATGTTATATCTGTTACCAAAAATCCATAATTATTTTGAAAATCCTCCAGGATGATCTATTGTCTGCCGGAATGGGAATCTATCTGAACCCATCACCAAATTGTTGGATAGTTTCTTGAAACCTATTGTTATGAAGTTAGCGTCTTTTGTTAGGGATTCTACAGAGGTAATGCCATGCCTGAAAGGAACACATATGGACTATGACATGTATCTGGTTACTACATGTGATGTAGAGTCCCTGTATACCAGCATTGCCCATACACATGATATTTCTGCCTTGAGATTTTTTCTATCCGGTCACAATTTTGATGGTATGCTTGAATTTCTTATGACCCTCATGGAATATCTACTATCCCATAACAACATTGTTTTTAAAGATAGTTTTTTTTTGAAGGAGAAGAGAATTCTGGTGATGGGTGCATCTTGCGATCCATTCTATGCCAAGCTCTTTTTGGGCTTCAAAAATACTGATGTCCCCTTCTCTGGATCAGTGATGGTATGCATACGTTATATTAATGATATTCTATTCATTTGACAGAGATCCATTCCAGAGTCAATTTGGAACAATTCCTATTCACTTAAACACAAAAATGAAGTTGGAACAGCAGCAAATGAGTTATGAAAATATGAAAATCCCAAGACTGATAGAATGTTACTGATCTGTAGATGTGGTGCCTCCATTTCTCCAAATTGTCTAAGTAGCCAATTCTCATCATGATTTCACCAGGCACATGGTTGCTCATGCTACTGTAAACCATGTTTATCGGATAATCATGATACCATGGCCGACAATATCTTTGAATGTGTCTGATGAGGCATGTCTGGGGTTTTAGTTCATCAGCAATTGTAATTGAAGCTTCCACCAAGGAATCTTGCTTTCCCAAGTTCATTTAGTGTGATAGAACATAACACAGACAATCATTAACAATCTCACTGATAGCATGCCAAAGCGTGTAGGTGCAATTATTTCTGCAAGTGGTGTTCATATTCAATGCTGAATAAATCAAGATGTTTTGAAAATTTTACTTCAATTTTCTATCATTTACATATCACTACGTTGTCAATCATTACATATCATTAAATACAGAGATTTTCTTAAATCAAAAACTTTTTATTTCTTGATGTTGGAATTGCAATTTTGAGAAAAGAAGATTCTTTTTTTTGGAGAAAAAAAATCAGAAATGTAATTTGTGGCAAGCTCTTCTATCAATATAATTTCAAAATACATATAAAAGTTTAAATAGATTTTATTCCAATTTTGGATTATTTATTTTTATATTTTGCCAGATTTTTTTGAAATTCTGATATCAAATACATTAATTTTTTTAATAATGGTCTTATTTTTAAATGAAGAGTATTTTTTTTTTCCAAATTTTTAAGTTTTTTTTCTAATATTTAAAGAAACTGAAAAAAATTACCATAGAGGACTTGCACCTTCAATTGTTTACTTGATCTACATATTGTAATTAGAGATGACTGTACCTGTAGAAATTCAGGCTTTACATGTTTAGTCAAATTTTAGATAAAGTTCAATTCTGGTCCCGAACTTGACCCAAACTTTATTGGAAGTCACTGATTGGGCAGTTTGGCTCTCCGCCCACATGCATCCAGTCATAACCAGAACACTTCCTTAGGGTGGGAGGGGTTTTTCCATTTCCATTTCCACAGTTAGAAAGCTGGAAAAAATTCTGTTACATTTTATGTACAAATTGTTGTTGACAGAAAAATAAAAAAAGTTATAACTTTTAGAAAAAGAAGAGGAGAAAAGTTAAAGGGAAACTGTCAGCAGGTTTTTGCTATGTAATCTAAGGACAGCATGCTGTAGGGATAAAAAAAAACAACAAAATAAAAAATCAACTATGCCTTGCTTATTAGCATGTATGCTGTCATTTACTTAAGCTAAAGTCTTTATTACCTAGCGACTATGATTGCTCGGACTACAACGTCATGTTCATGGCAGTCTGACATGCCCCCTTCTCTGATTGACACCTCACTGTCAATGTACAATCTCTCTTGAGAGCCTTTTGTGAGTAGGGGCAGCTTTTTCAGTTCTTCTACTTTGCTAAATCTAAAAGGTCTAATTACACCAGAACGGCTGCAGCAAGTAATATTAGTGATACATCGTTAGATTCAGAGTTGTACATTATGTTGCTCTCAGATGAAGTAGCAAAAACCAGCAGACAGATTCCCTTTACAGTGCAAAAATGAAAATTGTCCAGGACGGGAAGAAGTTAAGTACTAGTGATGAGCGAGCATGCTTGTCACTACTCGGTACTCGCACGAGTATCGCTGTACTCGGGCTGCTCGGCGGGGACCGAGTAATCTCGCGATACTCGTGCTGTACTCGTGGTCTTCATTTCTGCATGTTGGCGCTCTTTTGAGAGCCAGCCCTCATGCAGGGATTGGCTGGCAGACCACTGCAATGCCACAGCCCTGTTAGTTGTGGAATTGCAGTGATTGGCCGGCCTGCACAGCGTGACCGAGCCTTTATATCGGCCGGCGCGCTGTGCTCTGCTCACAGCTATCCAGACAGTGAGTGCAGGGAGAGTGTCGCTGATTCAGGGAAAGCTTTGCGGCCCTTTATAGCTTTTTCAGTTGCAGGGCTGCAAACAGTGTGACCAAAAGTCCTTATCAGGACTATTCTAGTTGTATACAGGCAGGCAGGGTATAGCCAGGTCGGAGTACAGTAGCAGAGTCCTTCTCAGGACTATTGTTGCTATATACAGGCAGGGTATAGCCAGGTCTGAATACAGGCTAGTGACCAAAAGAGTCCTTGTCAGGACTATTGTACCAGTATACAGGCAGGCAGGCAGGCAGGGTAGTGGTGACCGTATACCAGCCTTCATCATATCTGGGGCTGGTGTACACAGTGTAAAACAGTCCAGATAGTGTCTGACTTGTCTGTAATTGTCGCTCCCCAAAAAAACCTGTTAGGTTCTTATTGCGTCCGTGCTTGGTTTTTAAAACCGCACGTGTGTGCCTGTTGGTGGCAGCGTACAGGTGCACTTGTGTGCAATTTCCAGAAACTTTTATATAACGCACAAGTAGTGAATATACGTCAGCAGTGCACAGCATTGCAAAATGCGCAAGGGCATTGGCAAGGAACAAGGAAGTGGACGTGATGGTGGTGCAGGCAGAGGCCGAGGTCGTGGGCAAGCTCTAATTTCGCCACAACAAAGGGCCACATCTAGTCGCTCGCACGTCCTGTCCCAAATTCTTGGGGACCGCAGCAGTACACCGCTCTTGAACCAAGACCAGTGTCAACAGGTTGTTAGTTGGATAGCAGATAATGCTTCCAGTCAGATTGGCACCACCACAAACACTCTGTCTTCCACACGGTCAAGTGTCAGTAGCCGTGATACTGCACCGCACATTTCTGAACCTGATCCTCCTTCCTACCACCAGGCTGAGTACACGTCCTCCTCGGACATTAATGATCCCACACTTGGACACTCGGAAGAGCTGTTCACGTTTCCATTCACACATTCTGGCCTCTCGCCAGCTCATATTGAAGTGGGTCATGAGGAGATCGTCTGTACAGATGGCCAAATATTTGAGCAGCCACGTTCTCACGAAGTTGGCAACGTGTCTCAACAAGTGGTGGACGATGATGAGACACAATTGTCAGCAAGTCAGGAGGAGGAGCAGGGTGCGGAAGAGGAAGACGACGTGGTGGATGATCCAGTAACTGACCCAACCTGGCAGGAGGATATGCAGAGCGAGGACAGCAGTGCACAGGGGGAGGGAGGCGTAGCATCACAACAGGCAGTAAGAAGCAGGGTGGTGGCCCCAGGAAGAAGTCAGGCAACCGTTCCCCGGAACAACACGACGACACAAGGTGCCTGTACAAATGTTAGGTCTTCCCGAGTCTGGCAGTTTTTTAAGTTGGATCCAGATGATTCAAAAAAAGGCCATTTGCAACACCTGCCGTGCCAGCATCAGCAGGGGTACCAAAACTAGCAGCCTGACCACCACCAGCATGATCAGGCACATGTCAGCCAAGCACCCGACTTTGTGGGAAGCACAACAGAGTCGAGGAGCAGTGCTTGCTGATGTCACTGCTACGTCTTCGCTGGTTGTGCATGCGAGCCAATCCTCTGTCCATGCTGCCTGCGAACAAGCCTCCTCCACTCCTGCACCTGCAGTTGCCTACGCAGAAAGAACACCATCATCAAGCACGTCCTTGTCCCAGCGCAGCGTTCAGTTATCCATTCAGCAAAGCTTTGAACGCAGGCGCAAATACACTGCCAACACCCCACATGCCACAGTTCTAAATGCTAACATTTCGCGACTGCTTGCGCTGGAAATGTTGCCTTTTAGGCTGGTGGAGACAGAAGCATTCCGTGACCTGATGGCGGCAGCTGTCCCACGTTACTCGGTCCCCAGCCGCCACTATTTCTCCCGGTGTGCCGTCCCCGCGTTGCATAACCACGTGTCACAAAACATCACACGTGCCCTGAACAACGCTGTTTCACCCAAGGTCCACCTAACCACAGACACGTGGACAAGTGCTTGTGGGCAAGGCCTCTACATCTCGTTGATGGCACACTGGGTTAATATTGTGGAAGCTGGGACCCAGTCTGAGCGAGGGACGGAACACGTCCTTCCCACACCAAGGTTTGCAGGCCCTACCTCAGTCAGTGTTTCACCCACACTCTACAGCTCCGGAATGTCATGCTCTTCAGCCTCCTCCTCCTCCTGCGCATCCTCATCCACTGTGCCCTCCACACCAGTCACAAGCTGGAAGCACTGCAGCACTGCCTCGGCGAAGCGGCAACAGGCTGTGCTGAAGCTAATCTGCATAGGTGACAAACCCCACAATGCAGAAGAGCTGTGGACAGCTCTGAAACAGCAGGCAGATCACTGGCTCACACCTCTGAACCTAAAGCCAGGAAAGGTCGTGTGTGACAATGGCCGGAACCTGGTGGCGGCTTTGAGGCGAGGCCAGCTGACACATGTTCCATGCGTGGCCCATGTGCTCAACCTCGTGGTTCAGCGGTTTATAAAGTCATACCCAGAGCTGTCTGATCTGCTGGTAAAAGTTCGCCGCCTGTCTGCACATTTTCGAAAGTCACCTACTGCTTCAGCCGGCCTTGCCGGCTTTCAGCGCCGTTTGCATCTTCCGGCTCACAGACTGGTTTGTGATGTCCCCACGCGTTGGAATTCAACTCTGCACATGTTGGTCAGGATATGTGAGCAGAAGAGGGCAGTTGTTGAGTACCTGCATCACCTAAGCCGTCGGGAAATGGGTCAAACTCCACACATAACACCTGAGGAGTGGAGATGGATGTCAGACCTATGTACCATCCTCCAAAACTTTGAGGACTCCACCAAGATGGTGAGTGGTGATGACGCCATTATTAGCGTCACCATACCGCTACTCTGCCTTCTAAAACAGTCTCTGCTGAAAAACAAACATGATGCATTGCAGGCGGAGCGCGATGAGTTGCAGCAAGAAACAGTAGTGGGTGTGGGTGATAACACACAGCCCAGCCTCGTCTCATCACAACGTGCAGTGGAGGACTATGACGAGGAGGAGGATGAAGACATGGAGCAACTCTCCGGCCAAATTGAGGATATGACATGCACACCAGTCATATCCTCGGTTCAGCGTGGCTGGCCAGAGGACAGGGTAGATGAGGAGGAGGAGGAGGAGGAGGAGGAGGAGGACAGCATGTTCAGTCATCTTGTTGGTCAGGCTACTGAAGTCCTGGCTGTTAAGAGTCTGGCGCACATGGCTGACTTTATGGTAAGCTGCCTGTCTCGTGACCCTCGCGTTAAGAACATCTTGGCCGACAATCATTACTGGTTGGTAACACTGTTAGACCCACGCTACAAGGAGAACTTTTTGTCTCTTATTCCCGTGGAGGAGAGGTCAACCAAAATGCAGCAGTTCCGGAAGGCCATACTCACGGAAGTAGGCAAAGCATTCCCCTCACAAAACGCTAGCGGCATAGGTCAGGAATCAGTGGACAACCGAGGCGTACAGCCGAGAGAGGCACAAGTCCAATCCGCCAGAGGTAGGGGAACAGTCTTTAAGATGTGGGACAGTTTTCTCAGCCCCTCACGTACCACAGCCCCTGAGGTGCGGGGTAGTGCCACAAGAAATCCTAAGTTTGCCCAGATGCTGAAGGAGTACCTTGCAGATCGAACAACTGTACTCCGACATTCCTCTGTGCCTTACAATTATTGGGTATCCAAGCTGGACACGTGGCATGAATTGGCTCTCTACGCCTTGGAAGTCCTGGCCTGCCCTGCCGCTAGCGTTTTGTCAGAGCGTGTTTTTAGTGCCGCAGGTGGAATCATTACAGATAAACGCACCCGCCTGTCAACTGAAAATGCTGACAGGCTGACTCTGATCAAGATGAACAAGGGTTGGATTGGGCCAGACTTCACCACACCACCAGCAAATGAGAGCGGAATTTAAAGTTTGCCATGTACCTCCACTCACCCATGGGTACACACTTCTGGACTTTGGATAATCGCTGGACTGCTCCTCCTTCTCCTCATGCGCCACCATGATGATGACCGTTATAAATTGCAATACTTAGGCAGAATGGACATTACAACGACAGGAGACCCGCTCCTTTGCAATGGGAACAATGTTTTGAGGCCCTCATGCAGGTCTCTACCCAGGGACAACGTGGAGCCTCCCAATTTTTGGCTGCCCTGCCTAAGGGCTATACTATAATACACCCACTTCGTTAAAATGGACACTTAATGTTTTGAGGCCCTCATGCACGTCTCTACCCAGGGACAACGTGGAGCCTCCCAATTTTTGGCTGCCCTGCCTAAGGGCTATACTATAATACACCCACTTCCTTAAAATGGACACTTAATGTTTTGAGGCCCTCATGCACGTCTCTACCCAGGGACAACGTGGAGCCTCCCAATTTTTGGCTGCCCTGCCTAAGGGCTATACTGTAATACACCCACTTCCTTAAAATGGACACTTAATGTTTTGAGGCCCTCATGCACGCCTCTACCCAGGGACAACGTGGAGCCTCCCAATTTTTGGCTGCCCTGGCAAAGGGCTATACTGAAATAGACCCACTTCCTTACAATGGGCACTTCAGGTTTACAGGCCATCATGCACGTCTCTATCCAGGGACAACGTGGAGCCTCCCAATTTTTGGCTGCCCTGGCAAAGGGCTATACTGAAATAGACCCACTTCCTTACAATGGGCACTTCAGGTTTACAGGCCATCATGCACGCCTCTATCCAGGGACAACGTGGAGCCTCCCAATTTTTGGCTGCCCTTTCAAAGGGCTATACTGAAATAGACCCACTTCCTTACAATGGGCACTTCAGGTTTACAGGCCATCATGCACGTCTCTATCCAGGGACAATGTGGAGCCTCCCAATTTTTGGCTGCCCTGGCAAAGGGCTATACTGAAATAGACCCACTCCCACTTCCTTACAATGGGCACTTCAGGTTTACAGGCCATCATGCACGTCTCTATCCAGGGACAATGTGGAGCCTCCCAATTTTTGGCTGCCCTGGCAAAGGGCTATACTGAAATAGACCCACTTCCTTACAATGGGCACTTCAGGTTTACAGGCCATCATGCACGTCTCTATCCAGGGACAACGTGGAGCCTCCCAATTTTTGGCTGCCCTGGCAAAGGGCTATACTGAAATAGACCCACATCCTTACAATGGGCACTTCAGGTTTACAGGCCATCATGCACGTCTCTATCCAGGGACAATGTGGAGCCTCCCAATTTTTGGCTGCCCTGCCAAAGGGCTATACTGAAATAGACCCACTTCCTTACAATGGGCACTTCTGGTTTACAGGCCATCATGCACGTCTCTATCCAGGGACAACGTGGAGCCTCCCAATTTTTGGCTGCCCTGGCAAAGGGCTATACTGAAATAGACCCACTTCCTTACAATGGGCACTTCAGGTTTACAGGCCATCATGCACGTCTCTATCCAGGGACAATGTGGAGCCTCCCAATTTTTGGCTGCCCTGGCAAAGGGCTATACTGAAATAGACCCACTTCCTTACAATGGGCACTTCAGGTTTACAGGCCATCATGCACGTCTCTATCCAGGGACAACGTGGAGCCTCCCAATTTTTGGCTGCCCTGGCAAAGGGCTATACTGAAATAGACCCACTTCCTTACAATGGGCACTTCAGGTTTACAGGCCATCATGCACGTCTCTATCCAGGGACAATGTGGAGCCTCCCAATTTTTGGCTGCCCTGGCAAAGGGCTATACTGAAATAGACCCACTTCCTTACAATGGGCACTTCAGGTTTACAGGCCATCATGCACGTCTCTATCCAGGGACAACGTGGAGCCTCCCAATTTTTGGCTGCCCTGGCAAAGGGCTATACTGAAATAGACCCACTTCCTTACAATGGGCACTTCAGGTTTACAGGCCATCATGCACGTCTCTATCCAGGGACAATGTGGAGCCTCCCAATTTTTGGCTGCCCTAGCAAAGGGCTATACTGAAATAGACCCACTTACTTACAATGGGCACTTCTGGTTTACAGGCCATCATGCACGTCTCTATCCAGGGACAACGTGGAGCCTCCCAATTTTTGGCTGCCCTGGCAAAGGGCTATACTGAAATAGACCCACTTCCTTACAATGGGCACTTCAGGTTTACAGGCCATCATGCACGTCTCTATCCAGGGACAATGTGGAGCCTCCCAATTTTTGGCTGCCCTGGCAAAGGGCTATACTGAAATAGACCCACTTCCTTACAATGGGCACTTCAGGTTTACAGGCCATCATGCACGTCTCTATCCAGGGACAACGTGGAGCCTCCCAATTTTTGGCTGCCCTGGCAAAGGGCTATACTGAAATAGACCCACTTCCTTACAATGGGCACTTCAGGTTTACAGGCCATCATGCACGTCTCTATCCAGGGACAATGTGGAGCCTCCCAATTTTTGGCTGCCCTGGCAAAGGGCTATACTGAAATAGACCCACTTCCTTACAATGGGCACTTCTGGTTTACAGGCCATCATGCACGTCTCTATCCAGGGACAACGTGGAGCCTCCCAATTTTTGGCTGCCCTGGCAAAGGGCTATACTGAAATAGACCCACTTCCTTACAATGGGCACTTCAGGTTTACAGGCCATCATGCACGTCTCTATCCAGGGACAATGTGGAGCCTCCCAATTTTTGGCTGCCCTGGCAAAGGGCTATACTGAAATAGACCCACTTCCTTACAATGGGCACTTCTGGTTTACAGGCCATCATGCACGTCTCTATCCAGGGACAACGTGGAGCCTCCCAATTTTTGGCTGCCCTGGCAAAGGGCTATACTGAAATAGACCCACTTCCTTACAATGGGCACTTCAGGTTTACAGGCCATCATGCACGTCTCTATCCAGGGACAATGTGGAGCCTCCCAATTTTTGGCTGCCCTGGCAAAGGGCTATACTGAAATAGACCCACTTCCTTACAATGGGCACTTCAGGTTTACAGGCCATCATGCACGTCTCTATCCAGGGACAACGTGGAGCCTCCCAATTTTTGGCTGCCCTGGCAAAGGGCTATACTGAAATAGACCCACTTCCTTACAATGGGCACTTCAGGTTTACAGGCCATCATGCACGTCTCTATCCAGGGACAATGTGGAGCCTCCCAATTTTTGGCTGCCCTGGCAAAGGGCTATACTGAAATAGACCCACTTCCTTACAATGGGCACTTCAGGTTTACAGGCCATCATGCACGTCTCTATCCAGGGACAACGTGGAGCCTCCCAATTTTTGGCTGCCCTGGCAAAGGGCTATACTGAAATAGACCCACTTCCTTACAATGGGCACTTCAGGTTTACAGGCCATCATGCACGTCTCTATCCAGGGACAATGTGGAGCCTCCCAATTTTTGGCTGCCCTAGCAAAGGGCTATACTGAAATAGACCCACTTACTTACAATGGGCACTTCTGGTTTACAGGCCATCATGCACGTCTCTATCCAGGGACAACGTGGAGCCTCCCAATTTTTGGCTGCCCTGGCAAAGGGCTATACTGAAATAGACCCACTTCCTTACAATGGGCACTTCAGGTTTACAGGCCATCATGCACGTCTCTATCCAGGGACAATGTGGAGCCTCCCAATTTTTGGCTGCCCTGGCAAAGGGCTATACTGAAATAGACCCACTTCCTTACAATGGGCACTTCAGGTTTACAGGCCATCATGCACGTCTCTATCCAGGGACAACGTGGAGCCTCCCAATTTTTGGCTGCCCTGGCAAAGGGCTATACTGAAATAGACCCACTTCCTTACAATGGGCACTTCAGGTTTACAGGCCATCATGCACGTCTCTATCCAGGGACAATGTGGAGCCTCCCAATTTTTGGCTGCCCTGGCAAAGGGCTATACTGAAATAGACCCACTTCCTTACAATGGGCACTTCTGGTTTACAGGCCATCATGCACGTCTCTATCCAGGGACAACGTGGAGCCTCCCAATTTTTGGCTGCCCTGGCAAAGGGCTATACTGAAATAGACCCACTTCCTTACAATGGGCACTTCAGGTTTACAGGCCATCATGCACGTCTCTATCCAGGGACAATGTGGAGCCTCCCAATTTTTGGCTGCCCTGGCAAAGGGCTATACTGAAATAGACCCACTTCCTTACAATGGGCACTTCAGGTTTACAGGCCATCATGCACGTCTCTATCCAGGAACAACGTGGAGCCTCCCAATTTTTGGCTGCCCTGGCAAAGGGCTATACTGAAATAGACCCACTTCCTTACAATGGGCACTTCAGGTTTACAGGCCATCATGCACGTCTCTATCCAGGGACAACGTGGAGCCTCCCAATTTTTGGCTGCCCTGGCAAAGGGCTATACTGAAATAGACCCACTTCCTTACAATGGGCACTTCAGGTTTACAGGCCATCATGCACGTCTCTATCCAGGGACAATGTGGAGCCTCCCAATTTTTGGCTGCCCTGGCAAAGGGCTATACTGAAATAGACCCACTTCCTTACAATGGGCACTTCAGGTTTACAGGCCATCATGCACGTCTCTATCCAGGGACAACGTGGAGCCTCCCAATTTTTGGCTGCCCTGGCAAAGGGCTATACTGAAATAGACCCACTTCCTTACAATGGGCACTTCAGGTTTACAGGCCATCATGCACATCTCTATCCAGGGACAATGTGGAGCCTCCCAATTTTTGGCTGCCCTGGCAAAGGGCTATACTGAAATAGACCCACTTCCTTACAATGGGCACTTCAGGTTTACAGGCCATCATGCACGTCTCTATCCAGGGACAACATGGAGCCTCCCAATTTTTGGCTGCCCTGGCAAAGGGCTATACTGAAATAGACCCACTTCCTTACAATGGGCACTTCAGGTTTACAGGCCATCATGCACGTCTCTATCCAGGGACAATGTGGAGCCTCCCAATTTTTGGCTGCCCTGGCAAAGGGCTATACTGAAATAGACCCACTTCCTTACAATGGGCACTTCTGGTTTACAGGCCATCATGCACGTCTCTATCCAGGGACAACGTGGAGCCTCCCAATTTTTGGCTGCCCTGGCAAAGGGCTATACTGAAATAGACCCACTTCCTTACAATGGGCACTTCAGGTTTACAGGCCATCATGCACGTCTCTATCCAGGGACAATGTGGAGCCTCCCAATTTTTGGCTGCCCTGGCAAAGGGCTATACTGAAATAGACCCACTTCCTTACAATGGGCACTTCAGGTTTACAGGCCATCATGCACGTCTCTATCCAGGGACAACGTGGAGCCTCCCAATTTTTGGCTGCCCTGGCAAAGGGCTATACTGAAATAGACCCACTTCCTTACAATGGGCACTTCAGGTTTACAGGCCATCATGCACGTCTCTATCCAGGGACAATGTGGAGCCTCCCAATTTTTGGCTGCCCTGGCAAAGGGCTATACTGAAATAGACCCACTTACAATGGGCACTTCAGGTTTACAGGCCATCATGCACGTCTCTATCCAGGGACAATGTGGAGCCTCCCAATTTTTGGCTGCCCTGGCAAAGGGCTATACTGAAATAGACCCACTTCCTTACAATGGGCACTTCTGGTTTACAGGCCATCATGCACGTCTCTATCCAGGGACAACGTGGAGCCTCCCAATTTTTTGCTGCCCTGGCAAAGGGCTATACTGAAATAGACCCACTTCCTTACAATGGGCACTTCAGGTTTACAGGCCATCATGCACGTCTCTATCCAGGGACAATGTATAGCCTCCCAATTTTTGGCTGCCCTGGCAAAGGGCTATACTGAAATAGACCCACTTCCTTACAATGGGCACTTCAGGTTTACAGGCCATCATGCACGTCTCTATCCAGGGACAATGTGGAGCCACCCAATTTTTGGCTGCCCTGGCAAAGGGCTATACTGAAATAGACCCACTTCCTTACAATGGGCACTTCTGGTTTACAGGCCATCATGCACGTCTCTATCCAGGGACAACGTGGAGCCTCCCAATTTTTGCCTGCCCTGCCTAAGGGCTATACTACAATAGACCCACTTCCTTACAATGGGCACTTCAGGTTTACAGGCCCTCATGCACGTCTGTATGCAGGGGCATTGGTGAACCTCACAATTTTGGACTGCCCTGGCAAAGGAAAATACTACAAAGACTCACTTCCTCAAAATGGGCACATTAGACTCAAGAGGCCTTCATGTACGTCTCTTCTCAGGGACATCGGAGTGCCACACAATGTTTTCACGTAAAATCTTTCATGTATTAATCTCAAAAAGTAACATACACCAGCTCTATCTCACTATTGGGTATGTGCCCTTAACATTTCTGCCATGAAAAATCATTTTGGGGTCATTTTGGAAGGTTTTCTGGTGAATCCGTAAAAATGGCGTGAAACGCGGACAAAATTGTTCACAGCTGTGACTTTTGAGTGATAAATGCTTCAAGGGGTCTTCCCCATGCTGTTGCCATGTCATTTGAGCACTCTTCTGAGACTTTTGTGCCATTTTTAGGGTTTCTCCATGCTGCCGGGGGGTCATTTCACAAAAATACTCGGGTCTCCCATAGGATAACATTGGGCTCGTTGCTCGGCCCGAGTACACGAGTATCTTGGGAGGCTCGGCCCGAGCTTCGAGCACCCGAGCTTTTTAGTACTCGCTCATCACTATTAAGTACCTTTGCTTCCTGTTAGTGATGGACGAGCATGCACTGATATATACTCAAATTAGAGAAAGACTCCATAATGCCATGCAAAATATGCGGAGGGTCTGATGGTGTTCAGAAACCCACCCGCAATACAAGCTCAAACATGTTATAAACAGAAAGGAAGAAAGAGCTTTTGTAGTGCAAAAAAATGTAAATATTTTATTTATACAAAGGTGACAATTCATTTTTTTATGTTAAAATAGTTAAAAACAGAGACCGATCAGAATTAAGCCAAATAACTCCATGTCACTCCAATACTCAAAAAATATAAACTATATCAATGTTTAGATAAAGCATAACAAACTATTATCAATACATATTGCATGGTATATATAATTAGAGACCCTAGGAAGGTGGATAATTATCCAACATTTATTGGAATGTTTGCAAGCAGATTTACCACTCAAAGGTGGTGCAAGTGGTCAGTCTCAGAAAGTAAGTCCTCAAACCAGCCCAACGTACGTTTCAATGCAGATTTTCTTCTTTCTTCTTCAGGGGAGAGGTGCACCTCTTAAATACTATTTGTATAGAGTCTAGTGTAAGGGTACACGGGAAACACAGGGACACATGTTTGCTAAAGAGTTCTTGTATTACTTCATACAAGTAAGTGCACAAAACATAAAGGGTTAAACAGTTGCAGGGTGCAGAGGCTGGGAACAAATTAAACAGGAATAGATCCTCAAAGTATAATTCAGTCTCTCTTACTGTATTCGTAAGTGTCCATGGCAGAGCAGAAGGGTTCCTGTGTGGACATGAGTTCCAGGGATCCAAAGCAGAGGATTGCAGAAAGGTAGTTCCTCCAAAGACATCAGGAGACCATGTTACAAGCAGACGGCAAACAGGATTCAGAAGCACTGGTTCATCAGCTGAGGCGGCTTAAGCAGGTAATTGGCAGGGAACAGGGCGGGATCATAGAAGCTGAGGAATATATATTGACTGAGGGCAAGGTGAGGGCAGCAGAACAGAAAGCAAGATGGCCAATGGAAAAAAAAGTAGGTTAAAAGCAAAATGACAGAAAACAATGCAAAAAGTCTGAAAACTTCACACATTCTCTTTGTCTCTCATTATTATGGCATTTGGCAAAATTTAAATACTATTGGTTATCCTAATTGACCTAAAATTGGAAAGGTTTGATTTCATTTCAGAGAGTGAGAAAAATATGCATATATGTCTTTTTAGATAGTGTATGTAAACTTCTGTTTCAACTGTAAATATATACACAGTCATATACACTGACATACATAGAGATACACATCATACATGAACACACAAACACATTAGAGATATTTTTAAAATAGGGATGCTGGCAGCAGCCTCACTCACCTCTCCTGCTTGTCTCTGTCCAGTTCCTCCCTGCACAGTATATGGCTGTGCAGGGTGCACTGCGTGATGACGGTCATTAACAGACAAGGCCGCCGACAGTGCACAAAGACTGCTTTATATACAACACAGTAAAGGCTGGTGGATAGAGTATTTATGTCACAAAGGAGGCTGGGAGCTACAGTATATGCATCATAGGGGAGGCTGGGGGCTAAAGTAGTTATATCCCTGGAGGGTCTGTTGGCTACTGTGTATACATCACAGAAGGGACTGGGCCTACAGTATATACATAAAGAGGGGGCTGGGGATTACAGTATATTCCTCACAGGAGGGGCTGGGGGCAACAGTATATACATCACAGTTGAAGCTGGGGGCTACAATATATACATTTCAAGAGGGGCTAGTGGCTACAGTATACACAGAGGAGACTGGGCCTACACTATATACATCACAGAAGGGGCTGGGGTCTACAATATATTCCTCAAAAGGGAGGCTGGGGGATAAAGTATATACTGGAAGGCATACACACTACTAAGGGGCTTAAACGTCACTGAGGGGCACACACGTTACTGGAGTGCATAGAAATTACTGAGGGGCATACACATTATTGGGGGGAATACATGTAATGGGGGCATACATGATACTGGGGAGGCATGCACATTACTGGGGGGAATACACGCTACTGGGGAGGCATACACATTACTGGTCTACATGCATGATGCTGGGGGCTTACAGAGGAGCATACATATTACTGGGGGCATACATGTTACTAGGGGCATGCATGTTACTAGGGGGCATGCACATTACTGGGTTGCGGAGCATACACCTCTAGGGATACATACAGCTCTGGAGAGCACACATACAGCTCTGAGGGCACATACATCTCTGGGGGGCCCAAATAGCTCTGTAGACCCATATGGCTCTGGGCGCACATACAGTGTTGGTGGCCCATACAGCTTGGGGGACAAATACAGCTATGAAGGGGACATATACAGCTCTGGGGTCCCTATAGCTCTGGGGGAACACACACAGCTCTGAGGAGCCCATGCAGCTTTAGGGGCACATACCCCCCTAGGTGCCCATATGGTCCAAGAGGGAATACAGCTCTAGGGGTACATACAGCTCTTGGAGGCTCATACAGCTCAAGGGGGACATAGAGTTCTTGAGCTCCATACAGCTCGGGGAGGGCATACACTGTGCTGGGTGATGCTGGCACTGCAGCCTTTCTCTTCATCTGTGGGATGGGACCACATTGCATGCTAGCACAGCCCACATATGAACTTCAATACATGTGCATACAGCAGTGAACACTGTGTGCAAGTGCGGGTTTAATGAGCCGACAGCCAGCAAAATGTGTCTACTGCCTCGAGTGCCGCAGAACTGATTACCGTACCTGCTTACATTGAGTGGGCCCCCCTAGCTGTCAAGGGCCCTGGCATTTGCCCCGACACTTTCTGACACTGGCCCTGAGAGAAATCTAGGCAGAGTATTTTGCCTTACAGTCCTTTTTGTTGCAACATAAAACCAAAAGTATTTTTCAGGCTTACATCTATTCTATTCTAGTCCCTATTAATACTGCTCTTAGCTGCATAACTAATTTTAAATGCACAAGGCATTTAGTAAGGTACAGGAAAGTGAATGTCCCACTGATGGTGGTAGATGCGGAGGCCATGGGCCAGGAAAAACTGTGACTACTACCAAAGCACAACAACCACACTCATCATATAGACCTAGCTTCCTGTTCCACTTTGCAGGGGGAAACAACTGTTGAAGCCAGAACAGTGCGAACAGGTGGTTAGTTTGATGGCAGATAATGCTTCCAGTCTATTTCCCACCCTGTTTTTTTCATGATCCAGTTTAACTAGCCAAAAGTGTGGTCCAAATAATTCTCATCTTGATCCTCCTTCTTACAATCTCCCCTTTAAATTATTACTAGGACATGGACTTAGCGCATAGATTATACCAGTGAAGGAGTCACAATTTTTTTTAAATTATAAAAAAAACAAAAGAATTTTCTGTGACCCTACCCTATGTGTTTTCTAGGATGCATTGCAATCTGTCCTTTAAAAATTTGCTAGGCCCTGCACTTAAGGTCCTGTCACACACAGAGATAAATCTTTGGCAGATCTGTGGTGGCAGTGAAATCATGGACATATTGTTCCATTTGTACACAGCCACAAACCTGGCACTGATTGTCCACAATTTCACTGCAACCACAGATCTGCCGAAGATTTATCTCTGTGTGTGACAGGGCCTTTAGTGTATAGGATGTATCACTGTAGAAGTCACACTCTTTTTAAAACTAAAAAAAAAAAAAAATCTTAGAACCTCCTCTTTATGTCTTCCAATGTGTATATCAATCCCTCCTTTAAATAATTAAGGTAAAATCCAGTGAGAGATGGTCAGGCTATTAAGGCTATGTTCACACGTTGCATTTTTGCTGCATCTTATGCAGCATTTTTTTTTATTTATGCAAATTAAAAGCTATTTTTTACAGTTCCAGCAAATGCTAGATTTCATAAATCTAATGTACACAATTGTTTTCTTTTTCCTGACTGAAATGGAAAACTGTTGCGTATTTTTAAGACGCTACATATCAATTCTTTCAGCATTTATGCAATCTTTTTTTTACCATTAAAAGCAATGAGGGAGTGCAAAAAAATGCAACAAAATTACTACATTTAAACATAGCCTAAGGGGTGCAGGAAAGGGTTATTTTGCTCTTCCTTAGTTTGCCTTTTACAGTGGGTACAGACAGTATTCAGACCCCTTTACATTTTTCACTTTTTATTTCATTGTAGCCATTTGGTAAATTCAAAAAAGCTCATTTTTTTTCTCATTAATGTTTACTCTGTACCCCATCTTGACAGAAAAAAACAAATGTAGAAATTTTGCAAATGTATTAAACAAGAAAAACTGAGATATCACATGGTCATAAGTATTCAGACCCTTTCCTCAGACACTCATATTTAAGTCACATGCTGCCCTTTTCCTTGTGATCCTACTCCTTCATTGGATTTCAGCTGTGTTTAATTGAACTGATAGGACTTGATTTGGAAAGGCACACACCTGTCTATATAAGACCTCACAGCTCCCAGTGCTTGTCAGACCAAATGAGAATCATGAGGTCAAAGGAACTGCCCAAGGAGCTCAGAGACAGAATTGTGGCAAGGCACAGATCTGGCCAAGGTTACAAAAGAGTTTCTGCAGTACTCAAGGTCCCTAAGAGCATCCATAATCCTTAAATGGAAAAAGTTTTGACCACCAGAACTCTTCCTAGACCTGGCCATCTAGCCAAACTGAGCAATTGTGGGAGAAGAGCCTTGGTGAGAGAGGTAAAGAAGAACCCCAAGATCACTGTGACTGAGCTCCAGAGATGCAGTAGTGAGATGGGCAAAAGTTCCACAAAGTCAACTATCACTGCAGCCCTCCACCAGTCAGGCCTTTATGGCAGAGTGGCCTGACGGAAGCCTCTCTTCAGTGCAAAATACACGAAAGCCCTTATAGAGTTTGCAAAAAATCACTGGAAGGACTCCCAGACCATGAGAAATAAGATTTTCTGGTTTGATGAGACGAAGATAGAACTTTTTGTTGATAATTCAAAGCGGTATGTATGGAGAAAACCAGGCACTGCTTATCACCTGCCCAATACAATCCCAAAAGTGAAACATGGTGGTGGCAGCATTATGCTATGGGGGTGTTTTTTAGCTGCAGGGACAGGACGACTGGTTGCAATTCAAGGAAAGATGAATGCGGCCAAGAACAGAGATATCCTGGAAGAAAACCTCTTCTAGAGTGCTCTGGGCCTCAAACTTGGCTGAAGGTTCACCTTCCAACAAGACAATGACCCTAAGTTTACAGCTAAAGTAACAAAGGAGTGGCTTCACTCTGTGACCATTCTTGACTGGCCCAGCCAGAGCCCTGACCTAAACCCAGTTGAGCATCTCTGGAGAGACCTGAAAATGGCTGTCCACCAATGTTCACTATCCAACCTGACGAAACTGGAGAGGATCTGCAAAGAAGTATGGCAAATCCAGGTGTAAAAAACTTGTTGCATCATTCCCAACAAGACTCATGGCTGTACTAGCTCAAAAGGGTGCGTCTACTCAATACTGAGCAAATGGTCTGAATACTTATGACCATGTGATATTTCAGTTTTTCTTGTTTAATAAATTTGCAAAAATTTCTACATTTCTGTTTTTTCTGTCAAGATGGGGTGCAGAGTGTACATTTTTGAGAAAAAAACGAACTTCTTTGAATTTACCAAATGGCTGCAATGAAACAAAGAGTGAAAATTTTAAAAGGGTCCAAATACTTTCCGTACCCACTGTATACATGTCATTAGACATGAAGGAATGTTTCCTAATATTTTTTCTTGTAAATCCATTTTATATTCAGTTTTGCATATTTTATTTTCACTCAGTAAAAGTGAAAATAAAACAGCAGATACTTTAGAATTAGAGATGTATTCTGACATTTTCCCGATGCTGGTCCCATCCTTTTGAGGACTTTTTCCATCTATCTCAGCATGTTTTATGCCACCCAGACCTCATGGGAGGGTATGATGGAAAAATTATTGCATTTCCCATCGACTTTCATTAAACTTGTTACTCTGAGGGTACAAACTGCTTGATTTGAATAATGAGCACTCGATAATTTTAGCGCTCACTCATCGTTAGAGATGATCAAACTCAAGGTTCGATGTTCTGTGTTTGTACCAAACAAAGACTTAACGAAAAAAAAGGTTTTGGGGACTTTTTGTATGCAAACCACTCTCGTGAAAAATTGCTTTTATCGGGTAAGCTTGGTGCTCAGCCCAGTGCGAGCTGCTTTTTTCAATGGCTCACACTATGGGGTAACAACAGCATGATCAGATGTATTATGCACTAAAAAAAAGAAAAAACCCCGCTGCCCATCCTCCCCCGGAAGTAATCTGTTTATGACTGGCTGCATGTGGGTGGAGACCTGTACTGCCCAATTAGTGACTTCCATTGGGGTTTAGGTCAAGCACAGGTCCCAAACCATACTTTACCTAAAGTTTTGCTTGACCCGCAGAACTGAGCTTCCACAGGTTTGCTCATTCCTACTAGGGATGAGCGAACCCAAACTGTAAAGTTCGGTGTCCATACCGAACACAGACTTGACTGTACGTCCGGTTCCTATTTGGGTTTGTCACCCAAATAAAGCTTGTTGAACAGTTGCAGAGCAGTCAATCAGCAAACGGCTGTTGGCACTTCTGGAGCAAGTATTGGCATGGCTGTGATAGGCCAGGGAATCACTGTAAAAAAAAATTAAGCAAAATGGTTAAAGCAGGACATAATTACCGGTCTCGACAGCAGGGCTGTAACACTGCTTCCATACTCACTCATTACATCTCATACGTATTCACTGCTTCCCCTGCCCACTGTTTGTGACGTATGTGATTGGCTGCAGTCAGACTGCCGGTGTCTCTGATTGGGTGCCCTCATAGAGTCTGACTGTCTGTTTAAGTAAAGTACAAAAATAAACAAATAAATAAAAAAAGTTGCAGGGTCCCCCACATGTAGACACCCAGAGCAGATAAAGCATGCTGCAGCCCCCATTTGTGTGTGATATCTTGGCTGTGTATCAAAACAAAGGGACCCCATGTGACTTTTTAAATTATCTATATAGATAATTTAAAAAAATCAGTATGCGGTTCCCCCAATTTCCATACCCAGCCAAGAGAAAGCTGACAGCTGGAGGTTGATATTTTCAGCCTGGGGAGGGCTATGGTTATTAGGCTCTACTCAGTCTAAAAATAGCATCCCGCAGCTGCCCAGAATTTTTGCATCTATTAGATGCAACAATTCTGACGCTTTTCACGGCTCATCCCAATTGCTCTGATGTGGTGGCAAAGCACAGCGGTCAGTAACCCTTTATATTACCCCGATTGCACCACTCTAGGGCAACTGGGATAATCCTAGTAAAGTGCCGGCATTGTCACATCCAATGTATGTGACAATTCTGGGCAGCTGCAAACTGGTATTTTTAGGCTGGGGAGGCCAATATCTATGACCCTTCCGATCCTAATAATACCAGCCACCACCTGTCTGCTTTCCGTGACTAGATATAAAAAAAATGGCTTTGTCTCAAGAGGATACACAAATTATAACTGTTTGAGCAGTATGAAAAACTTTCTTCTTTGCTAAATAAAAACTTAATAATTTTTCACAAGTTACGAAAAATTATCTATTTTTGGGGGAGCAGAAACAGGTGTGCTGTTTTAAAATTGAGAAACATTTGCTTTTTATCTAGGAGTGAAAAAAATATTTTTTGGGATCTGCAACAGGTTTGCTCTTATTAAAATAGCACACAAACCTTGGTTTCAGTATTTTTCTTTAGGAGAAAAGTTTTTTAGTTAGGGATATAATCCTTCCCTTTTGCAATATGTCAACAATTAAACAATTGTGTTGGTAAAGTGCTGTTAATGCAGTATATGAAAGATCAATGACTTCATATTCACCCTGACTGTTCAGCTCCTGCACTTTCCCATTACTTGAGTCTGTGTATTACCATTCATAGACTGAGACTACCACTCTCAATACCATTTGTTTTCAGTGCTGTAACAGTACATTACAATGAGATTTAGGCCTTTCTATCTTCACCTGCAATCATGAGCTGAGCAACTCTGATTTACTATGCCTATTCTGTAAAATCCTAAAATAGCTTGTCCTCAACTTTGATAGAATTTGTGACATCACCCCCTGATTGGCTGCCCTAGATTAAGTGACACTATGGGAAAACCCTCTAGCTACACCTAACATCGTGAGCATTATTAATAATTTTTATTCATTTATCATAGTATCATAGTATCATAGTTTTTAAGGTTGAAGGGAGACTCTAAGTCCATCTAGTTCAACCCGTAGCCTAACATGTTGATCCAGAGGAAGGCAAAAAAAACCCCAATGTGGCAAACAAGTTCCAATGGGGAAAAAATTTCCTTCCTGACTCCACATCCGGCAATCAGACTAGTTCCCTGGATCAATACCCTGTCATAAAATCTAATATACATAACTGGTAATATTAAATTTTTCAAGAAAGGCGTCCAGGCTCTGCTTAAATGTTAGTAGTGAATCACTCATTACAATACCATGCGGCAGAGAGTTCCACAGTCTCACTGCTCGTACAGTAAAGAATCCTCATCTGTGATTATGATTAAACCTTCTTTCCTCAAGACGTAGCGGATGCCCCCGTGTTCCAGTCACAGGCCTAGGTGTAAAAAGATCTTTGGAAAGGTCTCTGTACTGTCCCCTCATATATTTATACATTGTGATTAGATCCCCCCTAAGCCTTCATTTTTCTAAACTAAATAACCCCAAGTTTAATAACCTGTCTTGGTATTGCAGCCCACCCATTCCTCTAATAATCTTGGTCGCTCTTCTCTGCACCCTCTCCAGTTCAGCTATGTCCTTCTTATATATCGGTGACCAGAATTGTACACAGTATTCTAAGTGCGGTCGCACTAGTGACTTGTACAGAGGTAGAACTATATTTTTTTCATGAACACTTATACCTCTTTTAATACATCCCATTATTTTATTAGCCCTGGCAGCAGCTGCCTGACACTGTCCACTAAAGTGAAGTTTACCATCCCCCCATACACCCAAGTCTTTTTCTGTGTCTGTTTTACCCAGTGTTCTACAATTAAGTACATAATCATAAATGTTATTTCCTCTACCCAAGTGCATGACCTTACATTTATCTACATTAAACTTCAATTGCCACTTCTCAGCCCAATCCTCCAATTTACATAAATCTCCCTGTAATATAAAATTATCCTCCTCTGTATTGATTACCCTGCAGAGTTTAGTATCATCTGCAAATATTGAAATTCTACTCCGCATGCCCCCAACAAGGTCATTTATAAATATGTTGAAAAGAAGCGGGCCCAATACTGACCCCTGTGGTACCCCACTATGAACTGAGACCCAGTCCGAGTACGTACCATTAATAACCACCCTTTGTTTCCTATCACTGAGCCAGTTTTTAACCCAGTTACACATATTTTCCCCTATCCCCATTATTCTCATTTTATGTACCAACCTTTTGTGTGGCACCGTATCAAAAGCTTTTGAAAAGTCCATATACACAACATCCACTGCATTTCCCTGGTCCAGGCTTGAACTTACTTCTTCATAGAAGCTGATCAAATTAGTTTGACAGGATCGATCCCTCATAAACCCATGTTGATACTCTGTCATAAGGTTATTTTTCTTGAGATACTCCAGTATAGCATCTCTCAAGAAACCCTCAAGGATTTTACCAACTGTAGAGGTTAAACTTACCGGCCTATAATTTCCCGGCTCAGTTTTTGTCCCCTTTTTGAATATTGGCACCACATTTGCTATGCGCCAGTCCTGCGGTACCAACCCTGTTATTAAGGAATCTGAGAAGATTAAAAATAATGGTCTATCTATCACAGAACTCAATTCCTGTAGTACTCTGGGGTGTATGCCATCCGGGCCCGGAGATTTGTCAACCTTAGTGATTTCGAGGCGGCGGCGTACTTCCTGCTGGGTTAAGCAGGTAATATTCAAGGGTGAATTTATGGTATCACTGGTCATGTCATCTGCCATGGCATTTTCTTGTATAAAAACCGTAGAAAAAAAGTCATTCAGCAGGTTGGCTTTACCCTCATCCCCTTCCACTATTTCACCAAGACTATTTTTAAGGGGGCCAACACTATCGCTATTCAGTTTTTTACTGTTTATGTAGTTAAAGAATATTTTAGGATTATTTTTACTTTCTCTCGCAATGAGTCTCTCTGTCTCAAACTTAGCTAACTTAATTTGCTTTTTACATATTTTATTTAATTTTCTATAATTATATAATGCCTCATCACTACCTACCCTCTTTAATTCTTTTAAGGCTTTCTGTTTTTCTTTTATTGCTTCCCTTACAGCTCTATTTAGCCATAGGGGTTTCCTCCTATTTCTAGCATGTTTGTTCCCATAGGGTATATTTTCTGCACAAGCCCTATTCAGGATGCTCATAAAAGTCTCCCATTTGCTTTGTGTACTTTTATTACTTAGTACATCATCCCAGTTTATTGCACTAAGATCATCTCTCAATCGTTTAAAATTTGCTTTCCTGAAGTTTAGTGTCCTTGTAGCCCCTCTACTAGACATCTTACTAAAGAATACATGAAAACTTATTATTTTGTGATCACTATTCCCCAAGTAACCCCCAACTTGTATATTTGATATGAGGTCTGGCCTATTGGTTAGTACAAGGTCTAGTAGTGCTCCCCCTCTGGTGGGGTCCTGTACCATTTGTGAAAGGTAATTATCTTTCATTGTTATCAAAAATCTATTTCCTTTGCTAGAACTGCAAGTTTCTGTTCCCCAATTTATATCAGGATAGTTAAAGTCCCCCATAATAATTACCTCTCCGAAACTCGCTGCTTTATCAATTTGCTTTATGAGGAGATTCTCTACCTCTTCCATAATATTCGGCGTCTTATAACACACCCCTATCAGTATTTTATTATTCATTCTCCCCCCCCTTATCTCCACCCATAGGGACTCTACATTTTCAGTACCCTCACATATGTTGTCACGCAGGATGGGTTTTAAGGATGATTTTACATATAGACACACACCTCCCCCTCGCTTATTTGTACGGTCATTCCTGAATAGGCTATAACCCTGTAAATTAACAGCCCAGTCATAGCTCTCATCCAGCCATGTCTCTGATATCCCCACTATATCATAATTTTCTTCCAACAATATTAATTCTAATTCCTCCACCTTATTTGTGAGGCTTCGGGCATTAGTGTACATGCACATTACGTATGACTCTGTACCTGTATTCCTGCTTACTGTATTAACTGTTCTAACCCTTCCCCCTGTACCACCCCCAATTTCATTACTTGTGCCCTGGTCACTATCTGCACTACATTCCCCTTCTATAAAGTGAATACCCTCGCCCCCCATTCCTAGTTTAAACACTCCTCCAACCTTCTAGCCATTTTCTGCCCCAGCAGAGCTGCACCTTCCCCATTAAGATGCAGCCCATCCCTAGCATAGAATTTGTAGCCAACTGAAAAGTCGGCCCAATTCTCCAGGAACCCAAAACCCTCTTTCCTACACCAATTCCTGAGCGCTATTTATATAGCGCTGTTAATTCCACAGCGCATTACATACAATTGCAACACTGTCCTCATTGGGGGCCACAATTTTGGTTCCCTATCAGTATGTTTTTGGAGTGTGGGAGGAAACTGGAGAACCCAGAGGAAACCCACGCAAACACGGGGAGAACATACAAAATCCTTGCAGATTTTGTCCTTGGGGGGATTTGAATCCAGGACACCAGCGCTGCAAGACTGCAGTGCTAACCACTGAGCCTCCGTGCTGCCCCTTCTCTCTAACTTATGCAAGCTTCAGCAATATTTGAACTTTCACAAGGCATTTTTTTTCAGATCTGTCATGCAAATTGTTTTAATTTACTGGGATCTGAAAATTTTAAGAAATTGTTCATGAAATTTGCAGTGGCTCATTCTGCTTGTCTCAAGTCAGTATGTTTACCTGCAGTCCTGCAAGTACTCAGAATGGTATTCTAAATGTAAAGTTCATTCATTCCGTTCTAGTGAAATGTGTACTTGCTCAGCCTATGACTAGCAAACACAGTGAGCACATCCTGTATGTTTGCTTAAAATGAATTCATTCCGCTTGAAACCACTTCTATATCTTGTTCATTTTATGTCTAAGAAATGCAGAAAATAATGTACAGATTGTGAAATACATTAATTGCATGGCAATTGCAAGTGTATCCCTTTCTGTCTGTTTCCATTATGTTCATTTTATGGTTGGTTTTACCATATGTAAAATGCAGAAAAAAGCAGCCATACTTACCAATACCTGGCCACAATACTGACGATTTGCAGGATCTGCAAGCCTCCATAATAAAAGGTTTTATATAGAATGAATGTATTTCATATTCCATGTTCACTAAATAAAGAAGTAAATGTTAGGATTATTTATAAAATAGCAAGCTAATTGATACATTTTGTGTGTCCTACACCAATGGACCTTTTATCAAGACTAGAGTAAAAAATGCCATTCTGGATGAATTGTTCTCTTATTGTCCAGTCATAAATACACTGTAATATTGAAGACTCAAGAGTCCAGGAGGGACATACACCTTTCTATAACACTTTGATCAGAGTGAGCTCCGATTTCCATTATTTAATGGCAATATATAGATAAAATAGTAAAAATAAGGTCAATAATGGTTTTTGAAAAAATATATCAAATCGAGAAAAACTTTAAATTGCGAAGAACATTTTAGGAAAAGAAAAAAGCCAGAATTTAGTTTTTTGATAATCCAATTCCTCCCCCAAACTAAAAAAAATAAACCACACATAAGCAAATCTTTTTAAATTAAGGATCATCAGGTTTGCTACATTTTTTCCAAAATTTTGATTTGCGACAAATCAATGAAATGTAGTTCTCAGACACCAACAGCTTTCATGCACCCCCCATAAGAACACGACCACCACTATGCTTCACTGTAGGCACCATGCCTTTTCTTTACACTTTTTACCTTTGCAACACCATAAAGTTTTGAAGCCATCAGTTCCAAAAACATTTATCTTGGTCTCATCGCACCTGGACATAAAGCCCAAGCAATTTTATTTTTAAGCATGGGCACTGGCAAATCATAGATGTTTTTTTTGTGAATGAGCTCTAGGAGACGCTTCATTCATGAACAACAACAATTCTTTTACAGTGTATGCCATGTTGTGTCATGGGAATCACTCACCTCAGTTTGGCTTTCTGCTACTCAGTCCCCAGCTGTCTCTATTTCTCCCAGTGTGGCATCCCCGCCTTACACAAGCACACATCCCATAACATCACCCATGCCCTGACCAGCCCAGTTAGTGGGAAGGTCCACTTAATGAACGACTTGTAGGCAAGTGCTTGTGGCTAGGGATGAGCAAATGTATATGCCACTATTCGGTATCCGACGGATAATGGGGTATTCAAGGTATACACTTTCCAATGGCTAATATAGTATTCGCTCCAATACTTTCATTTTCATTTCTGACTTCCTGACTCTTGTTTTGCAGCCAATGTACACATCTGATGTTGCTTGCCCTCACAGTAACGCTGCAGCCATCTTGTTACTGTGATTGGCTTGGCCGCACAGTGTCACAGGGGCTATATAAGCCAGCGGCCATTTTGTGAACACGCAGCCATATGGAACTGGCAGTGTAGATAGACTGTATTGTGTGCGGGAAAGCGTTCTTAGATCCAACTAATAATATTCCTTGTAAGGGCTGAACACAGTGATCAATAGCTGCTAGCAGCTCCATAAATCGCTTTTTTGACAAACACAACACAGGTCTTTTGGTCTCTCTCTCTGTCTGTCAGTCTCTCCCTCTGTCTGTCAGTCTCTCCCTCTCCCCCTCTCTCTCATTCTCACCGATCATTGACCGATCACCAGCGCGGCACTGCACAGCTGTCACACTGCTCTGGCGGCTTTTCCGGCTTTTAAAAATGCCGGACACTCATTATTCCATATCGTATTCCCTGCTTTCCTCGCCCACCAGAGCCTATGATTGGTTGCAGTCAGACACGCCCCCGCGCTGATTGAAAGCTGTCTCACTGCAACCAATCACAGTCACTGGTGGGCGGGTCTATGTAGTTCAATAAAATAAATAAATAATTTTAAAAAAACAGCGTGCAGTCCCCCCAAATTTTGATACCAGCCAAAATAAAGCAACACGGCTGAAGGCTGGTATTCTCAGGATGGGGAGCCCAACGTTATTGGGAGCCCCCAAGCCTAAAAATATCAGCCAGAAGCCGCCCGGAATTGCCGCATCCATTAGATGCGACAGTCCTGGGACTCTACCTGGCTCATCCCGAATTGCCTTGGTGCGGTGGCAATCGGGGTAATAAGGAGTTAATGGCAGCCCATAGCTGCCACTAAGTCCTAGGTTAATAATGGCATGCGTTCGTGCCGGCATACAGGGCAAGTCCCACAAGACGTCAGCCGTCATGCCGTGATCGCACATGCGCGGGAACGGGGACGCATCACCAAGGCTCCCGCGCATGCGCGCGACGTCCATACAGCGCGCTCGCACGGAGACAACGGCATGACATAGAAAGGTAAGTGTGTTAATGGATCCAAGTACATAAGACATAATCGTCCACAACAGTATTAAATGCAGTGCATATTCAGCGTCATAGTTATGGGTCCACTCCTTATTTCTTGTAAGGGTCCAGAAAAGGGGATTATTCCATGTGCATATCCTGAATGTGCTAAGTTCTGTGTCCTATGAACATAAAAATAAAGCACATGAATATATATAAGCCTGAATGCCACGGGGGGACATATGATATTATGGAAAGTTAAAAAATAGATAAAACAGACAAAGGTTGCAGGTGGAAGGAAAGCAATGGGTCCAAAACTTATCAATAGGGATCAATATCCAAAAAATTGCATAAAAAAGCAGATATCTGCCACTATATTTAAAGATTTTTAATCACTCAAACTTGGTGTCACAAGAACCGATGACATCACAGGAGAGGAAGAATAGAGTCAGATCCTGGTCATGTTTATAAAAATGGAGCATAGCTCACCGACTCATTTAATCCTTTGGGGACCATCGTGTCAAGAGTCACTATCCACTTAGTCTCACACTGCGCCAAGCATTTCTTGAGGTCACCACCCCTGATTCCTCCTATCACCACATCAATACCCCTTATTTTTCACTTGGAGGGGTCACAGGAGTGGTGAGATCTGAAGTGCCTGGGCAGTGTCTTAAGTGTTGCTGGATCCTCCTCTGTTTTGGCCACAGCAATGTCCCTCACGTGCTCCCTGACTTTAATGCGGAGCTCACGGGAGGTGAGTCCTACATGGGTCAGGGGGCACGTGCATGTTGCAAAATACACCACGTGTGTTGTACCACACGTGATGTACTGCTTCATGGTAACATTTTTCTGTCCATCAGAAGAATGGAAAGTATTGGTCCGAAGGACATTGCTGCAGGCCACACAGTTGACACAGGGGTAACAGCCCTGTGGAGGTCCGTGGGAGCCAAATGGATTCAATCTCAGAGGGATATAGTGGCTCTGGACCAGAAGGTCCCTCAAATTCTTCGCTCTCCTGGAAGTCATCAGTGGATTTGGGGCAAGAATTTTTGCTAGTGCCGGATCTGTCATAAGCACTGGCCAGTGTTTGTTCAAGATGTGCCGCATAGTTCCCCACTCCTGGTTGTATGTTCCGATAAATCTCACCGCAATATCTTGTTGTTCATCCTTCTTTGGGGTATTTGCAAGCAGTTGCATCCGAGGGGTCCTTTTGGCCCGATTATAACCAGACCGGATGCACCTGCCGCTATAACCCCTTTCATAAAATCGATCCCTGAGGTCGGCTGACCTAGCCTCGAAATTGCTGTCGGATGAGCAGATCCGCTTCATTGTCAAATATTGCCTAGTCGGGATGGCGCGAATCGTAAAAGGGTTGTGGGCGGATGAGGCATGCAGCAGTACATTCACGGACGTCTCCTTGCGGAAGACGTCTGTTTGGATTGACCCTCTTTGATCTACAGTGATTATGATATCGAGAAAGTCAATCCTGTATCTGCTGCTTTTATAGGTAAGTCTGATATTAAACTTATTGATATTTAATTGCCCCATGAACTGATCGAGCTGCTGCGTTGACCCCTGCCACACAAACAAAATGTCGTTGATATATCTTAACCAGCACTGCACATGGGCGCTAAGCCCAGGACTAGAGATGAGCGAACCGGTCCCGGTTCGGCTCGAGGCGGTTCGCCGAACGGGGGGTCTGGCTCGAGTTCGGCTCGTCGAACGTTCGACGAACCGAACCCGAGCCCATAGGAAACAATGGCAGGCAATCACAAACACAGTAAAACACCTAGAAAACACCCTCAAAGGTGTCCAAAAGGTGACAAACAACTCACAACACAACACAAACACATGGGAAAGTGACAAGGACATGTACTCATGCGAAAACAAAACAGCTGGACAAGGAAAAAGAGGAGGACACACAGATATAGGCATGGCACGCCCTTCTAAAGTCATGTAAAACACCGCAAGGTGACTCCAAGCGGAGTCTCCCTTTTTTCCAAAAATTGGGCCCCACACACCCACCCCTTCAGTGGCAGCAGTTGTGCCCCAGTTGTACACTTCACAGCTAGATTTGCATCAAGCACATTCAAAAATACGCCATTCTTATCCGTCCCCAGGATGACACCGGGGTAGGTAGCAAAGTCTTTCCTGATCCCAGCTCTGTTCATCTTGGCTTCTTTTAAAAACACAGCAAGCAAGGGTTACTCCAAGCGGAGTCTCCCTTTTTTCCAAAAATTGGGCCCCACACACACCCACCCCTTCAGTGGCAGCACTTGGGCCCCAGTTGTACACTTCACAGCTAGATTTGCATCAAGCACATTCAAAAATACGCTATTCTTAACCGTCCCCAGGATGACACCGGGGTAGGTAGCAAAGTCTTTCCTGATCCCAGCTCTGTTCATCTTGGCTTCTTTTAAAAACACAGCAAGCAAGGGTTACTCCAAGCGGAGTCTCCCTTTTTTCCAAAAATTGGGCCACACAGACACCCACCCCATCAGTGGCAGCACTTGGGCCCTAGTTGCAAACAGGATGTTTTGATTTGCATCAAGCACATTCAAAAATACGCTATTCTTAGCCGTCCACAGGATGACACCGGGGTAGGTAGCAAAGTCTTTCCTGATCCCAGCTCTGTTCATCTTGGCTTCTTTTAAAAACACAGCAAGCAAGGGTTACTCCAAGCGGAGTCTCCCTTTTTTCCAAAAATTGGGCCACACAGACACCCACCCCATCAGTGGCAGCACTTGGGCCCTAGTTGCAAACAGGATGTTTTGATTTGCATCAAGCACATTCAAAAATACGCTATTCTTAGCCGTCCCCAGGATGACACCGGGGTAGGTAGCAAAGTCTTTGCTGACCCATGACTTGTTCATCTTGGCTTCTTTTAAAAACAATGTAAGCAAGGGTTACTCCAAGCGGAGTCTCCCTTTTTTCCAAAAATTGGGCCACACAGACACCCACCCCATCAGTGGCAGCACTTGGGCCCTAGTTGCAAACAGGATGTTTTGATTTGCATCAAGCACATTCAAAAATACGCTATTCTTAGCCGTCCACAGGATGACACCGGGGTAGGTAGCAAAGTCTTTCCTGATCCCAGCTCTGTTCATCTTGGCTTCTTTTAAAAACACAGCAAGCAAGGGTTACTCCAAGCGGAGTCTCCCTTTTTTCCAAAAATTGGGCCACACAGACACCCACCCCATCAGTGGCAGCACTTGGGCCCTAGTTGCAAACAGGATGTTTTGATTTGCATCAAGCACATTCAAAAATACGCTATTCTTAGCCGTCCACAGGATGACACCGGGGTAGGTAGCAAAGTCTTTCCTGATCCCAGCTCTGTTCATCTTGGCTTCTTTTAAAAACACAGCAAGCAAGGGTTACTCCAAGCGGAGTCTCCCTTTTTTCCAAAAATTGGGCCACACAGACACCCACCCCATCAGTGGCAGCACTTGGGCCCTAGTTGCAAACAGGATGTTTTGATTTGCATCAAGCACATTCAAAAATACGCTATTCTTAGCCGTCCCCAGGATGACACCGGGGTAGGTAGCAAAGTCTTTGCTGACCCATGACTTGTTCATCTTGGCTTCTTTTAAAAACAATGTAAGCAAGGGTTACTCCAAGCGGAGTCTCCCTTTTTTCCAAAAATTGGGCCACACAGACACCCACCCCATCAGTGGCAGCACTTGGGCCCTAGTTGCAAACAGGATGTTTTGATTTGCATCAAGCACATTCAAAAATACGCTATTCTTAGCCGTCCACAGGATGACACCGGGGTAGGTAGCAAAGTCTTTCCTGATCCCAGCTCTGTTCATCTTGGCTTCTTTTAAAAACACAGCAAGCAAGGGTTACTCCAAGCGGAGTCTCCCTTTTTTCCAAAAATTGGGCCACACAGACACCCACCCCATCAGTGGCAGCACTTGGGCCCTAGTTGCAAACAGGATGTTTTGATTTGCATCAAGCACATTCAAAAATACGCTATTCTTAGCCGTCCACAGGATGACACCGGGGTAGGTAGCAAAGTCTTTCCTGATCCCAGCTCTGTTCATCTTGGCTTCTTTTAAAAACACAGCAAGCAAGGGTTACTCCAAGCGGAGTCTCCCTTTTTTCCAAAAATTGGGCCCCACACACACCCACCCCTTCAGTGGCAGCACTTGGGCCCCAGTTGTACACTTCACAGCTAGATTTGCATCAAGCACATTCAAAAATACGCTATTCTTAACCGTCCCCAGGATGACACCGGGGTAGGTAGCAAAGTCTTTCCTGATCCCAGCTCTGTTCATCTTGGCTTCTTTTAAAAACACAGCAAGCAAGGGTTACTCCAAGCGGAGTCTCCCTTTTTTCCAAAAATTGGGCCACACAGACACCCACCCCATCAGTGGCAGCACTTGGGCCCTAGTTGCAAACAGGATGTTTTGATTTGCATCAAGCACATTCAAAAATACGCTATTCTTAGCCGTCCCCAGGATGACACCGGGGTAGGTAGCAAAGTCTTTGCTGACCCATGACTTGTTCATCTTGGCTTCTTTTAAAAACAATGTAAGCAAGGGTTACTCCAAGCGGAGTCTCCCTTTTTTCCAAAAATTGGGCCACACAGACACCCACCCCATCAGTGGCAGCACTTGGGCCCTAGTTGCAAACAGGATGTTTTGATTTGCATCAAGCACATTCAAAAATACGCTATTCTTAGCCGTCCACAGGATGACACCGGGGTAGGTAGCAAAGTCTTTCCTGATCCCAGCTCTGTTCATCTTGGCTTCTTTTAAAAACACAGCAAGCAAGGGTTACTCCAAGCGGAGTCTCCCTTTTTTCCAAAAATTGGGCCACACAGACACCCACCCCATCAGTGGCAGCACTTGGGCCCTAGTTGCAAACAGGATGTTTTGATTTGCATCAAGCACATTCAAAAATACGCTATTCTTAGCCGTCCCCAGGATGACACCGGGGTAGGTAGCAAAGTCTTTGCTGACCCATGACTTGTTCATCTTGGCTTCTTTTAAAAACAATGTAAGCAAGGGTTACTCCAAGCGGAGTCTCCCTTTTTTCCAAAAATTGGGCCACACAGACACCCACCCCATCAGTGGCAGCACTTGGGCCCTAGTTGCAAACAGGATGTTTTGATTTGCATCAAGCACATTCAAAAATACGCTATTCTTAGCCGTCCACAGGATGACACCGGGGTAGGTAGCAAAGTCTTTCCTGATCCCAGCTCTGTTCATCTTGGCTTCTTTTAAAAACACAGCAAGCAAGGGTTACTCCAAGCGGAGTCTCCCTTTTTTCCAAAAATTGGGCCACACAGACACCCACCCCATCAGTGGCAGCACTTGGGCCCTAGTTGCAAACAGGATGTTTTGATTTGCATCAAGCACATTCAAAAATACGCTATTCTTAGCCGTCCCCAGGATGACACCGGGGTAGGTAGCAAAGTCTTTCCTGATCCCAGCTCTGTTCATCTTGGCTTCTTTTAAAAACACAGCAAGCAAGGGTTACTCCAAGCGGAGTCTCCCTTTTTTCCAAAAATTGGGCCACACAGACACCCACCCCATCAGTGGCAGCACTTGGGCCCTAGTTGCAAACAGGATGTTTTGATTTGCATCAAGCACATTCAAAAATACGCTATTCTTAGCCGTCCACAGGATGACACCGGGGTAGGTAGCAAAGTCTTTCCTGATCCCAGCTCTGTTCATCTTGGCTTCTTTTAAAAACACAGCAAGCAAGGGTTACTCCAAGCGGAGTCTCCCTTTTTTCCAAAAATTGGGCCACACAGACACCCACCCCATCAGTGGCAGCACTTGGGCCCTAGTTGCAAACAGGATGTTTTGATTTGCATCAAGCACATTCAAAAATACGCTATTCTTAGCCGTCCCCAGGATGACACCGGGGTAGGTAGCAAAGTCTTTGCTGACCCATGACTTGTTCATCTTGGCTTCTTTTAAAAACAATGTAAGCAAGGGTTACTCCAAGCGGAGTCTCCCTTTTTTCCAAAAATTGGGCCACACAGACACCCACCCCATCAGTGGCAGCACTTGGGCCCTAGTTGCAAACAGGATGTTTTGATTTGCATCAAGCACATTCAAAAATACGCTATTCTTAGCCGTCCACAGGATGACACCGGGGTAGGTAGCAAAGTCTTTCCTGATCCCAGCTCTGTTCATCTTGGCTTCTTTTAAAAACACAGCAAGCAAGGGTTACTCCAAGCGGAGTCTCCCTTTTTTCCAAAAATTGGGCCACACAGACACCCACCCCATCAGTGGCAGCACTTGGGCCCTAGTTGCAAACAGGATGTTTTGATTTGCATCAAGCACATTCAAAAATACGCTATTCTTAGCCGTCCACAGGATGACACCGGGGTAGGTAGCAAAGTCTTTCCTGATCCCAGCTCTGTTCATCTTGGCTTCTTTTAAAAACACAGCAAGCAAGGGTTACTCCAAGCGGAGTCTCCCTTTTTTCCAAAAATTGGGCCACACAGACACCCACCCCATCAGTGGCAGCACTTGGGCCCTAGTTGCAAACAGGATGTTTTGATTTGCATCAAGCACATTCAAAAATACGCTATTCTTAGCCGTCCCCAGGATGACACCGGGGTAGGTAGCAAAGTCTTTCCTGATCCCAGCTCTGTTCATCTTGGCTTCTTTTAAAAACACAGCAAGCAAGGGTTACTCCAAGCGGAGTCTCCCTTTTTTCCAAAAATTGGGCCACACAGACACCCACCCCATCAGTGGCAGCACTTGGGCCCTAGTTGCAAACAGGATGTTTTGATTTGCATCAAGCACATTCAAAAATACGCTATTCTTAGCCGTCCCCAGGATGACACCGGGGTAGGTAGCAAAGTCTTTCCTGATCCCAGCTCTGTTCATCTTGGCTTCTTTTAAAAACACAGCAAGCAAGGGTTACTCCAAGCGGAGTCTCCCTTTTTTCCAAAAATTGGGCCACACAGACACCCACCCCATCAGTGGCAGCACTTGGGCCCTAGTTGCAAACAGGATGTTTTGATTTGCATCAAGCACATTCCAAATCCACAAGCATTTACTCTCCCCAGGATGACACAGGGGTAGTAAATTCCTTCTGGATCCATGACTTGTTCATTTTGATGAACGTCAGTCTGTCCACATTGTCACTGGACAGACGCGTGCGCTTATCTGTCAGCACACACCCAGCAGCACTGAATACACGTTCAGAGACAACGCTGGCAGCTGGACACGACAAAATCTCCAAGGCGTAAGTTGCGAGCTCTGGCCATTTTTGTAGGTTTGAAGCCCAAAAGGAGCAAGGCTCCAGTTGCACAGTCATGGCATCGATGTTCATTTGGAGATACTCCTGTATCATCCTCTCCAGCCGTTGACTATGTGTCAGACTTGTTGTCTCTGGTGGCCTTGCAAAAGAGGGTCTAAAAAAATTATGAAAAGATTCCATAAAATTGCTGTTACCGGCACCAGAAAAGGTCCTACTGGTACGGGTAGACTGTTGAAGATGACGAGACCGTCCCATGTTTGTCAAGTTACAACTGGGAGATTCACTCCCTGCACCTGCACGGTTGTTTGGTGGAAAAGCCGAGCTAAGATCTAGTAACAGCTTCTGCTGATACTCCTGCATACGTGCGTCCCTTTCTATGGCTGGAATTATGTCACAAAATTTGGACTTGTACCGGGGATCTAATAGTGTGGCAATCCAGTAGTCATCATCACTTCTAATTTTGACAATACGACTGTCATGTTGGAGGTAGTGCAACAAAAAGGCACTCATGTGTCTTGCGCAGCCATGCGGACCAAGTCCATGCTGTGTTTGTGGCATAGAGGTGCTACCCGTTCTTTCTTCCTCTGACATCTGACCCCAACCTCTTTCAACTGAAATTTGACCAAGGTCTCCCTCATCCGCTGAGTCTTCCATGTCCATGGACAGTTCGTCCTCCATTTCTTCATGTTCTCCTGCACCTTGCTCAACATTTCGCCTGCTACTATGCGCCCTTGTCGATCCCTGTCCCCCATGGTCCCATGCCTGCTGCGTTGGTGATGATGAACGTCTGGACCTTCGTGATGTTGTTGTCCCTTGCGCATATGAATCCTCCTGTAGTTCCTCCCCTTCATGTTGTCCCACCCCCTGACTCCGAATAGTGTTTAGCGTGTGCTCCAGCATGTAAATGACTGGAATCGTCATGCTGATAATGGCATTGTCAGAGCTAAACATATTCGTCGCCATGTCGAAACTGTGCAGAAGGGTGCATAGGTCCTTGATCTGAGACCACTCCATCAGGGTGATCTGCCCCACCTCTGCATCTCGTTGGCCCAGGCTATACGTCATGACGTATTGCACCAGGGCTCTGCGGTGCTGCCACAGTCGCTGTAACATGTGGAGAGTTGAATTCCAGCGTGTCGCCACATCGCATTTCAGGCGATGAACCGGCAGGCCGAAAGACTTCTGGAGCGATGCAAGTCGCTCTGCTGCGGCGCTTGAACGGCGGAAGTGAGCTGACAGTTTTCGTGCCCTGTTCAGAAGGCCATCTAGGCCGGGATAGTGTGTTAAAAATTGCTGCACGACAAGGTTCAACACGTGAGCCATACAAGGTACGTGTGTCACCTTGCCCAGGCGAAGTGCCGCACCCAGGTTTGCAGCATTGTCGCACACGGCCTTACCAGGCTGCAGTTTGAGTGGAGACAACCATTTATTAAACTCGGACCGCAAAGCTGACCACAACTCCTCAGCTGTGTGACTCTTATTACCAAGACATGTCAAGCTAAAGACCGCCTGATGCCGTTGCGCTCTGCTGCCAGCATAGTAATGAGGGGTGCGTGATTCCTTCTGCGCAGTGAGAACGCTGGTGGCCTGACCAGGCAGGCTTGGGGCGGAGGTGGAGGACCCAGATGAGGTGGAGGATGCAGAAGCAGTGGCGGAACTTGGACAGACAGAGGATTGACACACAAGTCGTGGGGACGGCAAGACTTGTGCAGCAGACCCTTCACCATCTATCACCATAGTTACCCAGTGCCCAGTCAGCGACATGTAACGTCCCTGTCCATGCTTACTGGTCCAAGTATCGGTGGTGAAATGCACCCGTTCACACACAGAGTTTCTCAAGGAAGCGGTGATGTTGTGTGCGACATGCTGGTGTAGCGCGGGCACACCTTTCTTAGAGAAGTAGTGGCGACTAGGCATCTGGTACTGGGGCACAGCGACAGACATAAGGTCTCTAAAATCCTGTGTGTCCACTAGGCGGAAAGGCAGCATTTCGGTAGCCAACAGCTTACAGAGGGATAGAGTCAACCTCTTAGCTTTGTCATGGGTCGGAGGAAGTGGCCTTTTATTTGACCACATCTGAGGGACAGAGATCTGGCTGCTGTGTGTAGACGGTGTTGAGTAGGGTGTCCCTGGAAAAATGCAGGTTTGTGAGGAAAGTGCAGGCGGAGACATGATGTTGCCTTCATCCAACGTTGGTGCTATCGATGTCTGAGAGAGCTGTACACACTCACTTGTTTCCCCTTCCAAACCAACTGACGACCTTACAAGCAAACTGCCTGTTGCGGTTACAGTGGTGGAAGTTTTGCGTGGAAAAACAGGTGTGGCAGCTGTCCCCACAGTCCTAGAAGATGAAGAGCGCGCGGATGCAGTGGAAGGGGCGGGCGGTGGATGGTTCGCTCCGCTAGGCCGCATTGCAGCACGGTGAGCTTCCCACCGGGACTTATGATATTTATTCATGTGACGATTCATGGAAGAAGTTGTCAAACTGCTGAGCTTTTGACCTCTACTAAGAGAATCATGACAAATGTTACATATCACATGAGTTGGGCGATCTTTTTCGATGTGAAAAAAGGACCAGGCTAGGCAAGGCTTAGAGGCCATGCGACCTGTTGATCCACCCCGAATAATGCTCATAGGCAGAGTGGTGGCTGAGGATGCAGTTGTAGACGTGCTACCAGTGCTCCGACTCTGTCCAGGAAGGCGCAAGGTAACTTCGTCGTCGGTTGCATCCTCCTCCACCGCCTCTGTTGACCTCCTCGAGTGCCTGACTGGGGGTTGACAGTAGGTGGGATCTAGAACGTCATCATCAATTGTTGTGTTTGCACTCCCCTCCCCCTCAGACCGAGCCTCTTCTTGCCCTGACGGAATATTTAAGTTGTCATCCCAATCGGGTATCTGCGTCTCATCTTCATCAGTATGTTCCTCATTGTCTATAACCACAGGTGTTACAGTTTGTGACAAAGGGTCAACATTATGCTCAGAAACTTGGTCCTCACGGCCTGAATCAGAGTCACAAAGGTTCTGGGCATCACTGCAGACCATTTCCTGTTCTGTACTCACTGTAGCTTGGGAGCAGACCTCTGATTCCCAGGCTATAGTGTGACTGAACAGCTCTGCAGACTCAGCCATCTCAGTTCCACCATACTGTGCAGGGCTGATGGAGACTTCAGAGCTGGGAGAAATCAAGTGTGATTGGGATGACAACTCAGAGGACTGGTGTTTTTTGGATGCGGTACTTGAAGTGGCTGAGAGGGCACTTGTTGGACCACTTGAGATCCATTCAAGCATTTTCCTTTTTTGCCCATCATCTACCTTTCTTCCTGTTGTTCGTGTCCGTAAAAAAGGGAGCACATCGGATTGTCCACGGTAAGTAGTAGACATCTTACTTTTGCTGGTAGATGGTCTATCTTCAGCAGATGATAATGGAGCTTTGCCACCTTCCCCACGGACAAAACCTTTTTTGCCTTTTCCACCACGCCTCTTCCCCTTTCCACCAGCATCTGTCATTTTGCCACTCATGTTGATTGCGACAAGATTGTGGACTGAAAATGTGGTAGTAAAAATTGAGAGGTGGTGAAGATTGCAGTGGTGGTCTAGCTTTATTAACAGCAGAATAATAAAGAATAAATATCCCTGACAATGCAACTTAGTTATAATTAGCTGGAGTGTGCAACGCAGGCAGACGCGCTCTGCAAATGTCTTTGCACTAGTGGGACTATAGCAAAGTCCAATAGCCACGTATAGGATGCCACTAGGTACACTGAGTGTTTGCTAGTATAATGGCTTGGTTAGAATGAGTTGTAGTGTGCAACGCAGGCAGACGCGCTCTGCAAATGTCTTTGCACTAGTGGGACTATAGCAAAGTCCAATAGCCACGTATAGGATGCCACTAGGTACACTGAGTGTTTGCTAGTATAATGGCTTGGTTAGAATGAGTTGTAGTGTGCAACGCAGGCAGACGCGCTCTGCAAATGTCTTTGCACTAGTGGGACTATAGCAAAGTCCAATAGCCACGTATAGGATGCCACTAGGTACACTGAGTGTTTGCTAGTATAATGGCTTGGTTAGAATGAGTTGTAGTGTGCAACGCAGGCAGACGCGCTCTGCAAATGTCTTTGCACTAGTGGGACTATAGCAAAGTCCAATAGCCACGTATAGGATGCCACTAGGTACACTGAGTGTTTGCTAGTATAATGGCTTGGTTAGAATGAGTTGTAGTGTGCAACGCAGGCAGACGCGCTCTGCAAATGTCTTTGCACTAGTGGGACTATAGCAAAGTCCAATAGCCACGTATAGGATGCCACTAGGTACACTGAGTGTTTGCTAGTATAATGGCTTGGTTAGAATGAGTTGTAGTGTGCAACGCAGGCAGACGCGCTCTGCAAATGTCTTTGCACTAGTGGGACTATAGCAAAGTCCAATAGCCACGTATAGGATGCCACTAGGTACACTGAGTGTTTGCTAGTATAATGGCTTGGTTAGAATGAGTTGTAGTGTGCAACGCAGGCAGACGCGCTCTGCAAATGTCTTTGCACTAGTGGGACTATAGCAAAGTCCAATAGCCACGTATAGGATGCCACTAGGTACACTGAGTGTTTGCTAGTATAATGGCTTGGTTAGAATGAGTTGTAGTGTGCAACGCAGGCAGACGCGCTCTGCAAATGTCTTTGCACTAGTGGGACTATAGCAAAGTCCAATAGCCACGTATAGGATGCCACTAGGTACACTGAGTGTTTGCTAGTATAATGGCTTGGTTAGAATGAGTTGTAGTGTGCAACGCAGGCAGACGCGCTCTGCAAATGTCTTTGCACTAGTGGGACTATAGCAAAGTCCAATAGCCACGTATAGGATGCCACTAGGTACACTGAGTGTTTGCTAGTATAATGGCTTGGTTAGAATGAGTTGTAGTGTGCAACGCAGGCAGACGCGCTCTGCAAATGTCTTTGCACTAGTGGGACTATAGCAAAGTCCAATAGCCACGTATAGGATGCCACTAGGTACACTGAGTGTTTGCTAGTATAATGGCTTGGTTAGAATGAGTTGTAGTGTGCAACGCAGGCAGACGCGCTCTGCAAATGTCTTTGCACTAGTGGGACTATAGCAAAGTCCAATAGCCACGTATAGGATGCCACTAGGTACACTGAGTGTTTGCTAGTATAATGGCTTGGTTAGAATGAGTTGTAGTGTGCAACGCAGGCAGACGCGCTCTGCAAATGTCTTTGCACTAGTGGGACTATAGCAAAGTCCAATAGCCACGTATAGGATGCCACTAGGTACACTGAGTGTTTGCTAGTATAATGGCTTGGTTAGAATGAGTTGTAGTGTGCAACGCAGGCAGACGCGCTCTGCAAATGTCTTTGCACTAGTGGGACTATAGCAAAGTCCAATAGCCACGTATAGGATGCCACTAGGTACACTGAGTGTTTGCTAGTATAATGGCTTGGTTAGAATGAGTTGTAGTGTGCAACGCAGGCAGACGCGCTCTGCAAATGTCTTTGCACTAGTGGGACTATAGCAAAGTCCAATAGCCACGTATAGGATGCCACTAGGTACACTGAGTGTTTGCTAGTATAATGGCTTGGTTAGAATGAGTTGTAGTGTGCAACGCAGGCAGACGCGCTCTGCAAATGTCTTTGCACTAGTGGGACTATAGCAAAGTCCAATAGCCACGTATAGGATGCCACTAGGTACACTGAGTGTTTGCTAGTATAATGGCTTGGTTAGAATGAGTTGTAGTGTGCAACGCAGGCAGACGCGCTCTGCAAATGTCTTTGCACTAGTGGGACTATAGCAAAGTCCAATAGCCACGTATAGGATGCCACTAGGTACACTGAGTGTTTGCTAGTATAATGGCTTGGTTAGAATGAGTTGTAGTGTGCAACGCAGGCAGACGCGCTCTGCAAATGTCTTTGCACTAGTGGGACTATAGCAAAGTCCAATAGCCACGTATAGGATGCCACTAGGTACACTGAGTGTTTGCTAGTATAATGGCTTGGTTAGAATGAGTTGTAGTGTGCAACGCAGGCAGACGCGCTCTGCAAATGTCTTTGCACTAGTGGGACTATAGCAAAGTCCAATAGCCACGTATAGGATGCCACTAGGTACACTGAGTGTTTGCTAGTATAATGGCTTGGTTAGAATGAGTTGTAGTGTGCAACGCAGGCAGACGCGCTCTGCAAATGTCTTTGCACTAGTGGGACTATAGCAAAGTCCAATAGCCACGTATAGGATGCCACTAGGTACACTGAGTGTTTGCTAGTATAATGGCTTGGTTAGAATGAGTTGTAGTGTGCAACGCAGGCAGACGCGCTCTGCAAATGTCTTTGCACTAGTGGGACTATAGCAAAGTCCAATAGCCACGTATAGGATGCCACTAGGTACACTGAGTGTTTGCTAGTATAATGGCTTGGTTAGAATGAGTTGTAGTGTGCAATGCAGGCAGACGCGCTCTGCAAATGTCTTTGCACTAGTGGGACTATAGCAAAGTCCAATAGCCACGTATAGGATGCCACTAGGTACACTGAGTGTTTGCTAGTATAATGGCTTAGTTATCAGTTGGAGTGTGCAGAGGACAAGAGGGTACAGTGGCAGGATTGTGGTGCTCTGGGTAGAGGAATGGAAGACTGCCTTTCTATTCCCTCCTAATGGTGAAATGCAGGTAGGAAATCCCTGACCTGGGCTACACAGACGCTGTTGCTGTTTGCAGGACCTGTCACCTATGGCTCTCTGACCCTGCCGGTTGGAGCCCTTAAAAGGACTGCTATAAAGTGCTCTCCCTAAGCTGTCTAACGCTGTGTATGCAGCGCATACAGCTGTATCGGCTATAGGACTCAGGAAGACGGAGCTGCGACAGTGATGTCTGACACCAAAGACGCAGAAGGCAGATAATGGCGTCCGTGAAGAAAATGTCCGGTTTTATAATGCAGGGACATGTGACATGCAGATCCTATCACACATGCCGTTGCTTCTCTGGCTCAAAGTCCACTTAGCTGTGTGTGTGTCTGGGATTGGCTGACATGCTGGCCCGCCCCACAAGACGCGCGCGCTTAGGGAAGGAAGACAAGAAAAAAAAAAAAAAAAAATGGCGATCGCCATTATAGAAACAGCAGTGATCTGAAGGCGCTGTTCACGCACACTATACACTGAAATGTGATAATAGTTTGATTCACAGAGTGACTTACACTATTACAGCAGAAACCAAGCTATGATTTAGCTGTTTTTTGGCTGCTAGAACCGTTCTCGAACGTTTCTAGAACTACCGAGCTTTTGCAAAAAGCTCGAGTTCTAGTTCGATCTAGAACATGCCCCAAAATCACTCGAGCCGCGAACTGGAGAACCACGAACCACGAACCGCGCTCAACTCTACCCAGGACCCTCGTCAGAAAATACCAGCCTCTCTCAGAATCCCAGGAAGAGGCCGGCATATGAAGGTGCTCAGGCCGCGCCCATGGCAGTGCCGCATTGCTGTAGATAATAGACATCCTTGAAGACAAAGAAGTTGTCCTCCTCTGTTTTGGGCGCACCAATGTCCCTCACGTACTCCCTGACCCTAATGCGGAGCTCACAGGAGGTGAGTCCCACATAGGTCAGGGGACACGTGCATGTTGCAAAATACACCACATGTGTTGTACCACACGTGATGTACTGCTTGATAGTAACATTTTTCTGTCCATCAGAAGAATGGAAAGTATTGGTCCGAAGGACATTGCTGCAGGCCACACAGTTGGCACAGGGGTAAAAGCCCTGTGGAGGTCCGTGGGAGCCAAATGGATTCAATCTCAGAGGGATATAGTGGCACTGGACCAGAAGGTCCCTCAAATTCTTCGCTCTCCTGGAAGTCATCAGGGGATTCGGGGCAAGAATTTCTGCTAGTGCCGGATCTGTCATAAGCATCGGCCAGTGTTTGTTCACAGAAACAGAAATTAGCACATTCAGGATACAGTTAGGTCCAGAAATATTTGGACAGTGACACAAGTTTTGTTATTTTAGCTGTTTACAAAAACATGTTCAGAAATACAATTATGTATATAATATGGGCTGAAAGTCCACACTCCCAGCTGCAATATGAGAGTTTTCACATCCAAATCGGAGAAAGGGTTTAGGAATCATAGCTCTGTAATGCATAGCCTACTCTTTTTCAAGGGACCAAAAGTAATTGGACAAGGGACTCTAAGGGCTGCAATTAACTCTGAAGGCGTCTCCCTCGTTAACCTGTAATCAATGAAGTAGTTAAAAGGTCTGGGGTTGATTACAGGTGTGTGGTTTTGCATTTGGAAGCTGTTGCTGTGACCAGACAACATGCGGTCTAAGGAACTCTCAATTGAGATGAAGCAGAACATCCTGAGGCTGAAAAAAAAGAAAAAATCCATCAGAGAGATAGTAGACATGCTTGGAGTAGCAAAATCAACAGTCGGGTACATTCTGAGAAAAAAGGAATTGACTGGTGAGCTTGGGAACTCAAAATGGCCTGGGCATCCACGGATGACAACAGTGGTGGATGATCGCACATACTTTCTTTGGTGAAGAAGAACCCGTTCACAACATCAACTGAAGTCCAGAACACTCTCAGTGAAGTAGGTGTATCTGTCTCTAAGTCAACTTTAAAGAGAAGACTCCATGAAAGTAAATACAAAGGGTTCACATCTAGATGCAAACCATTCATCAATTCCAAAAATAGACAGGCCAGAGTTAAATTTGCTGAAAAACACCTCATGAAGCTAGCTCAGTTCTGGAAAAGTATTCTATGGACAGCTGAGACAAAGATCAACCTGTACCAGAATGATGGGAAGAAAAAAGTTTGGAGAAGAAAGGGAACGGCACATGATCCAAGGCACACCACATCCTCTGTAAAACATGGTGGAGGCAACGTGATGGCATGGGCATGGATGGCTTTCAATGGCACTGGGTCACTTGTGTTTATTGATGACATAACAGCAGACAAGAGTAGCCGGATGAATTCTGAAGTGTACCGGGATATACTTTCAGCCCAGATTCAGCCAAATACCGCAAAGTTGATCGGACGGCGCTTCATAGTACAGATGGACAATGACCCCAAGCATACAGCCAAAGCTACCCAGGATTTCATGAGTGCAAAAAAGTGGAACATTCTGCAATGGCCAAGTCAATCACCAGATCTTAACCCAATTGAGCATGCATTTCACTTGCTCAAATCCAGACTTAAGACGGAAAAACCCACAAACAAGCAAGACCTGAAGGCTGCAGCTGTAACGGCCTGGCAAAGCATTAAGAAGGAGGAAACCCAGCGTTTGGTGATGTCCATGGGTTCCAGACTTAAGGCAGTGATTGCCTCCAAAGGATTCGCAACAAAATATTGAAATTAAAAATATTTTGTTTGGGTTTGGTTTATTTGTCCAATTACTTTTGACCTCCTAAAATGTGGAGTGTTTGTAAAGAAATGTGTACAATTCTTACAATTTCTATCAGATATTTTTGTTCAAACCTTCAAATTAAACGTTACAATCTGCACTTGAATTCTGTTGTAGAGGTTTCATTTCAAATCCAATGTGGTGGCATGCAGAGCCCAACTCGCGAAAATTGTGTCACTGTCCAAATATTTCTGGACCTAACTGTATGTACATGGAATAATCCCCTTTTCTGGACCATTACAAGAAATAAGGAGTTGACCCATAAATATGACGCTGAATATGCACTGCGTCTTATGTACTTGGATCCATTATCACACTTACCTTTCTATGTCATGTGGTTGTCTCTGTGCAAGCGCGCCGGCTGCAGGGCTTGTCCACGCGTTACCGCCGCCGTCTGGATGGCGCGCATGCGCGGGAGCCTTGGTGATGCGTCCCCGCTCCCGCGCATGCGCGATCACGGCGTGACGGCTGACGTCTCGCGGGACTTGCCCTGTATGCCGGCGCGAACGCCGCTAACGGGACTTCCGGGTCCGCACCCACGTTATGGATATTTAAAGCCTGGGGTCACGGTAGGACATCACGAGACGCCTCTTCCCTGATGAAGATTGTTTTAAATTGAAATGTACGTAGGCTCTTCTGAGGCCTCCCTCAGATGGAGCCCCCCTCCTTTACATTGATACTATGGGCTGGTAGTTTGCATTGGGCCCCTTACTACTGCCACAAGTTTGGACATATGGACCCTCTTGGGACTGCACTTTAATATATGCCTGTATGGTACAATAGAATGTTGCTCCTTTTTCCACATGGAATTTAATGCCATTTGAAAAGCAGTGTAATCTAGGGTTCAGCTGTCATATGTGCTTTTGTACCTGGTAATATGCAATGTAAACCCTGTTCATCAGCCAATATGTCTCAGCACTGGCTACTATTGCTTGTATGGGGTGCTATCCGTCATCCTTATTTTTAAACATGTTTTTATGACATCTGGATGTTCACTTTTGTATGGTGTGTTCAATAAAATTTGTATCTTTTGTGCACTTTAAAAACTCTTGTCCTAACAAATGCAAGGAGAAAATGACTGCAGGCTTCTTCAGTGCTCAGAGGGGCGTTCCTTTACCCAGATAACACTTAGCTTAAAGAGAAACTCATCAATTCAAAGAATAACAACAACCTCTAGGAGTTGTAACAGAAATTGCAATGAATGACTATTTTCAGGCTGGCATACATGGCAGAACAATGTCAATATGGGGTTTTAAAGGTAATAAAAAGTGAAAAAAAAACACTTTAAAGTTGAGGTACTGGAGAAAATTTTAACCCCTTTGTGATGGAGACAATTTTGATTTTTTGTGTTTTCATTTTTCCTTCCCCTCTTCCCAAAGCAATAACATTTTTACTTTTCTGTCCCCATAAACATATGATGGCTTGTTTTTCTGTGAGACAAGTTCTACTTTTGAAGGACACTATTCATTTTACCACATAGTGTACTGGAAAATGTAGAAAAAAATCCAAATGGGAAGACATTGTGAAAAAAAAAACCACAATCCTAAAATTTTGTTTTGGGAATTGTTTTTACCTTATCCATATTGTGGTAACTTCAAAGTAAGATTATCATCTTCAGTATGATTATGGCAATACCAAACATGTCCAGGTTTTTGTTAATATTTAAGTGGTGAAAAAAATCAGAAATTTGCAAAATAAAATTTGGGGAGTCGTGTTGCCATTTTCCAGCCCCTGTAACTTTTCATTTTTCAGTTGTTGGAGTACTGTGATGACTATTTTTTTACTTTTTCTATACTATTTTGGGCTAGATATGATGTTTTGATTGCTTGTCACAGCAGTTTTTGTGGTATTGCAGAGAACAAAAAACATAATTTTGGCATATTTATTTTTTTATTTACAGAGTTTAATATTCGAGTTCAAAATTTTAATATTTTGATAGATTGGATTTTTCTGAACTTGGGGATAAACACACATATAATGTTTTAAAATGTTTTATTATCTTTATTTTTATACCGCATGGTGTAGGGTGTAAAAAAAAAATAAAGCCAATTGTTCAACCCCTACGGATTTGTTCATTCAGCCTCCCAAATATCGGAGTATGACGTGGCTAATATTTATCCTGTGCTCTATGTTGAACGCTTACATCTTAAATTACGTGTGAAAAACGTGATTCAGACAAAATTCCACATAATAAGGCAGAGAGAGTCACTTTGAGCTCCCATCTGGCCAGTGTTGTTCACCCTTGAAAATACGGACACCACTTGAACAGAAGCCAGAGTCCGGAGTAACTTTGCTGCCTGATAATAGTGAATGGATCCATCAAGGGTTTCACCTGAATCACGTATTTCGGAGATGTAGATGGAAACCCAGATGTAAGTGATCAGCATAGATCACAGGATAATTGGAAAATGATCCAAAATGTTCTGTACCCACATTGCCACAAAATAGCATTCAACTCAACCCACAAAAACACAAGTCCCCAATCAGGTCCATCATCTGTTGAAGGAAATATATGGGGCTTCCAAGTTACTGGTAAAACAAAGGCTCTGTAAAAAGGTTATGTCAATCCCCCAGCAGGGCAATACCGAAATGTGTAAAGAAGAAATTAAATATAAAATTCAACCTTTATTAGATCTATTAAGAGATAAAAACACACAAACAAACAAAAAATGGGAATTGCCCAAAGCAGCCAATGTCCCACTTGGAGAATTCACATAGAAGAAGAGATCATAATGTGGGGGGGACCCATACACAGATATTCTTATCAAGCGGCCAACAGTTTCCCAAAATTAATTAGGGAAATATAGTTGTTAAAAATGGCAGAGAGAAAGCATGTTAATGAGTGTGATCTGCAATTAATACCTAACTAGGCTTGATGGGTGACTTGAAAAAATACTAAAGCTTAGAATTACATAAGCAAAAAAATACTCCAAGCACTTATAAAACAAAATTCCCAGCCACACACATTGTACAAAACCTATTGTTTACCTGAATCATGTCAGCTATGTCTATTCAAATAGGGGGGTGATACTATTATCCTTATCACAATCCAAACACCTGACAGTTACTGACAAATATCATAATGACCATAGGGAAATTATATCAATATGCAATAGGTAATGAAAAGAAGTGTTACCACCAGACACCAGAGGGGGGGCTAATATCATAGCCACACCATACCCTCCTAGGTAGCAACACTCTGACCTCAATCATCCAAGCTCCTAGACCCGCCAACGCATTTCGTTGGACTCATCAGGGGAGAAGCAATGGCCAATAGAGCAATCTTAATATTGCAAGAGGACGGACCTTATTAACAAATGTCCGACTTAATATTTCATGAGGACGGGCAATATAAACAAATCTCCAGCAGTATATAATGTATTGACACATTCAGAAGAAACTGTTTAATACATTATGGAGCCTCTTTTACTTATTCCCCTTGTGAAAATTGGAAATCTTGGGTTAAAACAACATTTTGGTAGTAAAAATTTATTTTTTTTTCTTCACTGTCCAATAGTATTAAATTGTAACTAAATCTGAAATCAAATAGGGTGCTCTTTTCCATTTTCACTTTGCCTTGTGCCTCAAAAGTAGTTTTCAACCTCTTATGGGGTATTGGCGTACTCAGAAAAAATTGCACAAAAAATTGTATAGTCCATTTTGTCCTTTTAAGCTTGTGAAAAGGAAAACTTTGGGGTTAATGCATCATTTTTGTGGTTAAATTTTATTTTTTCAATTTTCATGGCTCAACGTTATAACATTTTGTGACACACATCTAAATATATTCCTTGAGTTGTCTAGTTGCCAAAATGGGGTCACTTTTGGGGAGCTCCATTGTTTAGGCACATCAGGGGCTCTCCAATGAGCCATGGAATCCACTAACGATTCCAACTAAATTTGCATTTAAAAATTCAAATGTCATGCCCTCCTTTCTGAGCTCTGCTGTGCACCCAAACAGTAGATTTTCACCAAATGTGAGGTATTAGTGTACTCAGAGTTGCTCAACAAATTTTAAAGTGCACTTTTTCCTGTTACCTTTGTGAAAATGAAAATTTTGAGGTTAAAGCAACATTTCTGTGGTAAAAATATATTTTTTCATTTTTATTACTCAACGTTTAAAAATTCTGTGAAGCACCTTGGGGTTCAAAGACCTCACTAAACATCTAGATAAAATCCTTGAGGAGTCTAGTCTGCAAAATTTGGTCACTTGTGGGGGAGCTCCAGTGTTTAGGTGCATCGGGGGCATTCAAATAGTTTCATAGCATCTGTTAAAGATTCCAGCTAATTTTGCATTCACAAATTCAAATCGCATTCCTTCCCTCCTGAGCTCTGCTGTGCAGCCAAACAGTAAATGTTGACCACATGTGAGGTATCAGCGTACTCAGGAGAAATTATACAACACCTTGAATGGTCCTTTTCTCCTGTTACCTTCGTGAAAATGAGAGATTTGAGGTTAAAGCAACATTTCTGTGGTAAAAATGTATTTTTTCTTTTTGATTGCTCAACGTTGTAAAATTCTATGAAGCACCTGGGGATTCAAGATGCTCACCAGACATCTATATAACTTCCTTAAGGGGTCTTGTTTCTAAAATTGGGTCACTTGTGGGAGAGCTCAACTGTTTAGACACATAAGGGTCTCCCCAAATGCAACATGATTAGGGCTGAGAGGATTTGAACTGTAAAAGTTCTGGGTGCATGATCTGGATCTGGCACCGGAGAAAAGAATAGAAAAATAAAGAAAAACAGGAATAATACAGTGTGTCATACTTACCGAGACTCGATATCATGGCGGCACACTGCTTCTGGGTCGCGCATTCACTTCCTGTACTATGCATCTATACACACAGCTTTCCCTTTTTTCCCCACCCTCCGGCCATCCTCTTGTCTGTCATTGGTTGCAGGCACATGCGCCCCCAGCCTGTGCTAGTATCTGCCTGCTGTGCAGTCATTGCGGCTAAGTCATTGTCTGCATAGCCAGTGGTCGTGCTCTATGGCCGCTGGCTGTGTTATGTTGCAAAGCTGAATCGGTGTGAGACCTCTTGTGGATTGCACCAGACCTGCAGGGTGTTGGGGGTTAATAAAGAGGTGAAGGAGGGTGTGTGTTTTGTACTTTATTCCAAATAAAGGATTTTTCTCTGTGTCTGTAGTTATTTACTTTTATTTACAGGTTAGTGTGATGCAGGTATCTCATAGACGCCTGTGCTATCATTAACCTAGGGTTTAGTAGCAGCTGTGTGCTGCTATTAACCCCTCATTACCACGATTGCCATTGCTCCAGGATAATCGAGAAGAGGTGGTAAAGCACCAGGATTTTCACATCTAATAGATGCGACAATACCAGGCGACTGGTATACCAGCCCTCAGCCGGCTTTATCGTGGCTGGGGATGAAAATTAGGGGGAACCGCACGTCTTTTTTTTTTAAATTTATTTAAAAAAAAAAAAGCCGTATCAATGGGACAGCTGCGCACACTTCTGACAAGAGTGTGCATGTGTTTCTAGGTACATACATGCTCATGCTCAGAGCGTGGCAGGCCATGCCAGTTGATGTCATGTCAGACTTGTACGAGTCTGACAGCGCATCACCAGCACAGCCGCTCACACTTCTGACAGGAGCATGCATGTGTTTCTAGGTACATGCACGCTCATGCTCAGAGCGTGACAGGCCATGCCATCTGATGTCATATCAGACTTTTACGAGTCTGACATCGAAGCACAGCTGCACACTTTTCTGACAGGAACGTGCATGTGTTTCTGAAACACATGCATGTTAACCATACTGACCCACAGACACTTGCACTGCTTTCTCCGCCCAATGGCCATCCTGCTGCCTGTGATTGGTTACAGTCAGCTGACATGCTGCCACTCAGGATGGGGGAACATTTAACTGCAACCAATTACACGCGCCGGTGGGAGGGCAAAACAATGACTATTGAATTGTCGGCTCCGGAAGGGAAAAGCATGACCCGAATGGAGTATGCTGCTATAACACAGCCTTGGTTGAGTACACCTTGCGCGCTTCTACACCCCTATCACTTCCACCACCATTTTTAATTTCGGGATTCTGGTCCCCATAGACTTATATGGGCACCGGAATCCGGAGCGGATACGGATATTTTTTTTCAATCCGGCAGTGATCCGCTGGTCCCGGATTTTGGTGGATTCGATCAACTCTAAACATGATGTTTGCTAATGATTCCAGCTAATTTTGAATTTAAAATTCAAATGGCGCACCATCACTTTCAAACTCTGTTTGTGGGCCCAATGAGTAGATTTCCACTACATGTTGGGTATCAGTGTACTCAAAATCATTTACTAAACAAATTGTATTGTGTATTTTCTCATTTCTAATTTTGTAATCTTATTACCCTTGTGAAAATGAAATTTAAGGGGCTAAAGTAACATTTTTGGGGAAAAAGTAAAATTTTAATTTTTTTCCTACCACATTGCTTTAGTTCCTGTGAAGCATCGAAAGGGTTAATAAACTTCTTGGGTGTGACAGTGACAAGTTTGAGGGGTGTAGTTTTTAGAAGAATGTCATATTTGGGTATTTTCTGTCACCTAGCCTTCTCAAAGTCACTTCAAAAAAATGATTTGGTAAATTTTGTTGGAAAAATGGGAAATTAATGATAACCTTTAAATCCCTCCAACTTCAAGAAACAAGTAAAAAAGATCTTTCAAAAATTATGCTGATGTAAACTAGACATGTTGGAAATGTTATTTATCTATTATTTTGTGTGACGTAACTCTCAGATTTAAGAGCATAAAAATTCAAAGTTTGGAAATTTTCAAAACATTCAGTAAATTTCTTATATTTTCACAAATAAACATAAAAAATATAATCTTAAATTTACATTGTTTGTACGGATTGCTTATCTCTTTCCAGGGATATTCTTCCCTTGACTGCAGCTGCAATCCTTTTCTCCTACTACTTTCACCCAGCATTTTCACTATCTAAGGCCTCTTTCACACGTACGTGCCTCCGCTACGTGTTTGGCAGTTTTCTCACGTACCGGAGACACACACACACACGTGGACCTATGGATTCCTATGGATTTGGACACACGTAAGTATTTTGGCACGGAACGTGTGTCCGTTCTGTACTTACGTGTGTCCGTGCGCTCCACATGCTGACATGTCCGTTTTCTCTCCGGCATCACGGGTGTCACACAGAATGCAAACGTGTCACACGTAACACACACGAACCACACGGATGTGTTCCGTGTGACACGGACCGGAGAGAAGACATGTGTCTGTGAGAAAAACAAAACATTACTCACCTTCTTTGCCGCTGCTGTCACTTGCATCCGACCGCTGCTCATTATGCTCATTGAATATTCACTTCACTGCGGCAGGAAGCAGCAGCAGCGGGGAGTTGGCAGGACTGGAGACCGAAGATCAGCACCTCGGACAGCGACGCAGGGACAGGTGAGTAGAAAGTTTACGTTCTCCATGTGTTATTACGGAGAACACACGTGAGCCATAAACATGGCTCGCGGAGGGCAAAACGCACCTTTGACACGTCCGTGAAAAACGTGCATGGTTTTTAAAGGACGTGTGAAAGAGGCCTAATGCTGCACTTTAATCTGATCGATTGACAAACTGAGGCTAAATAAGAGACTTCCTGTTATGCTTTGCTTGCTTTGGATGTTGCACCTTAGGCCGGAGTCACACTTGCGAGTGCCTCGTGTGTAACTCGTTCGAGTCCCTCATTGCATCACCCGTCACGGCGGCACACTCTATGGACAAGAGCATCTCAGCTGCATAGAGATCCATGCATCCAAACCGCTCCTGTCTCGAGAGTGTGAGTCCGTGCCAGATGATTCAATGAAAGACTCGCGCGAGTTGCACTCGCACTTGTAAGTGTGACTCCGGCCTTAGTGTAGGAAACACTTACTTATGTGTGACACTGCATTTGCATTCTTGCATTGTAAAAGAGGAAGATGTCTTCTCTTTATTTGTGTTGCTGCAATTGATCTTCAGCAAATACGGGATTTACCTTCTGCTGCACCAAACTACTTGCACAAAGTAAAGCCAATTCCTATGATCAGGCCACTAACAAAAATGTAAGGAAGTCCACAATCTCACAGCACAATCAATTCCGCAGCAGCTCTCTCCATCATCAGTCAATTTCCTCCTGAGCGTACAAATAATCACAGTTCAGCAATCGGGCAGCCACTTTATTTGGTGAACGTCTGTAGACAAGTTGGGTTGTCAACTGTTGTGCAGCAATCGTAATATCTAATTCTGTGTACCAGTAAACCTCTATCACAATACGATTTGAGTTAAGCAATTCCCCTACATGTCTCAGTGATCACTCCCAGGGCAGAATGCAGCAGTATATCAGTATACATGTCCATGGCAATGATTCTGTACATTTTTCTGTACATTTCTAAGTACAAGCGCCAGTCAAAGTGTCTTTCTTTGCATCCTGTCCTCTCTGCATCTCACATAAAACATGTCTGCCTACATCTTATAATCGTACAGCAGCCTGTAACAAGTAACTGTGTTCTCCACTGCGCTACACAGAACTGGATCATATGATTTACCCAAGTGATCTTAATTTCCATATTAAGGAAGTACAGATGCTTCAGCAACTGTTAAAGTGTAAGCAGTTTGTATTATAGAAAGCTAGTGCAGATAGATTTTCAAATCTGGAGAAAAGCCTATATTCACACTTAGTAGATTTGTTTTATGTCTAATTGTTTTATTAACCTATTATTCTCAGCTGAATTTTAGAAATCCCTGTACATACAGATAAATCATGTGCAGCACAGCCTTCCTAATAGTATATACTTAGACTACAATCTACGTAAATATCATAAGCTTGCAATACTAATAGTGTAAGTTTATTTAGCTTTGATTTAGCTTTGCAAAACTATGTTCACACAATCATATCTATATTATGTTTATGTTCGTCTTTGGTCATTATTTTTTCTGTGACCCACAGGTCCAACTCTAATGCCTCATAGCTGTAATGTGTGTAGCAGAGCTGTCAGTTATGTCATCATGTCTGCACTGTTATTTCCCTACGCAGGTAATACCATGAGAATGGCAGCATAGAGATATGCTTCATAGCTGAACAGTGTGATTTATTAATGTTCTGCCATTAGGTAATAGTTGAGAGTTAATGAAGCAGCTCATGACCCGGTTCTGTACTGTGTGGTGTACGGGAGGAGACAAAAAGCTGTTTAGATGTGAGGAGACAGACTATGTGGGTGAGGTGCAGATATAGACTTTAGTCATCTGACTAGAATATACCCACAAACCTGGCAGATAATTTTTCTCTTTTACTGGACATGTCGCGGCTGTGCTAAGTGCCTGTAAGCCATCACAAGAAGCCTTATCACAAGTAAAAAAAACTGAGTATACACCTAAGTCCTGTCTCTGATCCATTACGTGCACAAAACAACTGCAAGAAGTCGAATGCTTAAAAAAATGCTACCTCATAGCGACTGGGCTCTAGCCACTCCGTCTGGCAGAATCTAGAGGAATCCCAAACTTTGCCCTTTGAAGAAACACTCATGAAATTGTTCTTTAACTAAATCTATGTATATGTAATATAATGTGCGTTTGGTAATATACTCATATACCTCTGGTCTGATTCTCTTCTTAGTGACATCATCGCTATTCCAGCTCCATGAGTAACAATACTCTGCATGAATCGAAAGTGATATTTACAATATAAGTCTATGGAACATCAGAACAAGGCCCCATAGATTCAAATAGTAAAAAAGACTTGCCCCTCACACATAGGTCGGTTTCAGATTTCCGTGTTTAATCAGGTACCAGTAACACGCATGGTTATGGTCACACATGTGTCATATGTGTGTTTGCATACGTGTGACACGTACCAGGTAAAACACGTGTCTCTGGAATGAAAAGATGTTCTATATTTACCTGTATCCACCGATGCTGTCTCCGGCTCTGCTGCCTCCCGCTCGCTCATTATTTTCATTGATTATTCACTGCCCGAGGATTTGGAAGCTGGAGCTTTGAGGGGACAGCGCCGGACAGCACATCTGGGACAGCACCACTAGGGACAGCACCGCCACGGACACTGACGGGGACGTCGCCGGTGACAGGTGAGTATACAGCAGTTTGTGCATTTACATCCAGGGGGTTATCGGAGTTCCCAATGAGCTCTCATGAACCCCTGGATGTCACCATCGTGACACTCGCTGTAGCGCAGTTGTCACAGGGGTGTCATCAGGAGGTCATCAGAGTTCATTGGGAAATCCGATGACCTCCTGGACGTCCCTGCACACTCTGCTGGCAGGATACTCACCTGTCACTAGCGATGTCCCCAGCGATGCTGTCCTCGGTGATGCTGTCCTCGGCGGTGCTATCTTCAGCGCTGTCACCGCGATGCCCCTGTTTCAACTGCTCAGTGCAGTGAATAATCAATGAAAATAATGAGCGGGGGTCAGGAGTGGGAGGCAGCAGAGCGGTAAATATAGAAAATCTTTTTATTTAAAAACTGGTGTTTTCTCCGGTCCTTGTCACACTGATGTCACACGGATCACATCAGTGCGCGGTCCGTGTGACACCCGTGCTGCCGGAGAAAAAAACAGACATGTCTCCGTGTGAAATAGTGGAAAACACGTGAAAACACGGCCGTGTGAGTACACAATAGGGTAACATGGGTACGTGTGACAACCGTATTAAAAACGGATGTCACACATACCTAAAACACAGACGTCTGAAACCAGCCTGACCGGTACCTGATTAAACACGGACGTCTGAAACTGGCCATAGAGTGACCGTTAGAGATAATTGAACCTCCCAAGGTTTGATTCGGTTTCAAGTTCGCTGTCTTCACCTGTGTTTACCAAAATTAGGGTTCAGATACCAGGACAGTTGCATTAACTGCCCCAGAGTACATATAGTGTTTTGGCCCAGTAGTGAGGCATGGGCCATGGACCAGCCAGGGTCTAGCCAAGAATTTACAGCTTTCAAATGAAGAGGTGGATGAGTGACAGAAGTAGGCCTGTTCCTTTTATACTCCAACCACTACAGACAAGGCACACCTTGGACACCCAATATGGAGTCTCCTCATTTCAATAATTAAGGGCAGACTCCAGGACTGTGGCATCAATTGCCCGACAGTAATCATAGTGTTTTGGTCCAGCAGTGAGGCATGGGCCATGCACCATGGGGAGATAAGGTATGCACACCAGTGACTATGTAAGGGGAATACATGGAATAGCAGAAACTGCTGTGTGAATACTGACATGAAAAATTCAATAGCTATATGTAAGAATGAAATGTGAAAAATGGAATCTGCATTACTGCCATGAATATATGAATAAAGAGAAATTTAGCTACTGAATTGATCAATGCAATAGAGCCCCAACACTACGCCAAAGTATTTCTCTACGTTGGGGTCCCTAGCTTGTGTGTGTCCTCTCATGCAGTTAAAAAACTTACCGTGTATGGGAAGCTGAGACCCAGGCTATATATACGATGTGGATTGGCAATAGGTGTGTGTGGGGAGGGTTCCCAAACGAAAAACAACTAACAAATAAGAAATAACGTTTGGAACTCCATTCTATGTCTGAACTGGGTGCAAAAACCTAAAAAACATCACTATGGGGAGATAAGGTATGCACACCAGTGACTATGTAAGGGGAATACATGGAATAGCAGAAACTGCTGTGTGAATACTGACATGAAAAATTCAATAGCTATATGTAAGAATGAAATGTGAAAAATGGAATATGCATTACTGCCAAGAATATATGAATAAAGAGAAATTTAGCTACTGAATTGATCAATGCAATAGAGCCCCAACACTACGCCAAAGTATTTCTCTACGTTGGGGTCCCTAGCTTGTGTGTGTCCTATCATGCAGTTAAAAAACTTACCGTGTATGGGAAGCTGAGACCCAGGCTATATATACGATGTGGATTGGCACACACACCTATTGCCAATCCACATCGTATATATAGCCTGGGTCTCAGCTTCCCATACACGGTAAGTTTTTTAACTGCATGAGAGGACACACACAAGCTAGGGACCCCAACGTAGAGAAATACTTTGGCGTAGTGTTGGGGCTCTATTGCATTGATCAATTCAGTAGCTAAATTTCTCTTTATTCATATATTCATGGCAGTAATGCAGATTCCATTTTTCACATTTCATTCTTACATATAGCTATTGAATTTTTCATGTCAGTATTCACACAGCAGTTTCTGCTATTCCATGTATTCCCCTTACATAGTCACTGGTGTGCATACCTTATCTCCCCATAGTGATGTTTTTTAGGTTTTTGCACCCAGTTCAGACATAGAATGGAGTTCCAAACGTTATTTCTTATTTGTTAGTTGTTTTTCGTTTGGGAACCCTCCCCACACACACCTATTGCCAATCCACATCGTATATATAGCCTGGGTCTCAGCTTCCCATACACGGTAAGTTTTTTAACTGCATGAGAGGACACACACAAGCTAGGGACCCCAACGTAGAGAAATACTTTGGCGTAGTGTTGGGGCTCTATTGCATTGATCAATTCAGTAGCTAAATTTCTCTTTATTCATATATTCATGGCAGTAATGCAGATTCCATTTTTCACATTTCATTCTTACATATAGCTATTGAATTTTTCATGTCAGTATTCACACAGCAGTTTCTGCTATTCCATGTATTCCCCTTACATAGTCACTGGTGTGCATACCTTATCTCCCCATAGTGATGTTTTTTAGGTTTTTGCACCCAGTTCAGACATAGAATGGAGTTTTAAACGTTATTTCTTATTTGTTAGTTGTTTTTCGTTTGGGAACCCTCCCCACACACACCTATTGCCAATCCACATCGTATATATAGCCTGGGTCTCAGCTTCCCATACATGGTAAGTTTTTTAACTGCATGAGAGGACACACACAAGCTAGGGACCCCAACGTAGAGAAATACTTTGGCGTAGTGTTGGGGCTCTATTGCATTGATCAATTCAGTAGCTAAATTTCTCTTTATTCATATATTCATGGCAGTAATGCAGATTCCATTTTTCACATTTCATTCTTACATATAGCTATTGAATTTTTCATGTCAGTATTCACACAGCAGTTTCTGCTATTCCATGTATTCCCCTTACATAGTCACTGGTGTGCATACCTTATCTCCCCATAGTGATGTTTTTTAGGTTTTTGCACCCAGTTCAGACATAGAATGGAGTTCCAAACGTTATTTCTTATTTGGGCCATGCACCAGACAGGGCTGGTCATGACTCAGGAGGAAGCAAAAGGAAGAGAAATAAGAGCAATATTAGGTGCTTCATACATGTAAAAAGTCAAATTGTAAACGTAACAGTGGTGGACACACTATTTTAATTATTGTGGGACTAAACCACTTGTAAGTAACATCAGCAGCAGTTGCAGACATAGAAGCCATGAGAAAGATGTCACAGACTGCAATAAAGTGAGTTTAATGCAGCATACTGAAAATTACACCATCGCCTAGTCTGCAATTGGGGTGGACAAGTCTTCGGAGATCCATGACTTGTTTAACTTGATGACAGTTAGGCAGTCTACACTTTCAGGGGACAGCCAGATGCACTTATCTGTTAAGACACCACCAGCACCGCTGAAGACACGTTCTGATAGATACAGAGGTTTGTCCCTCAAACCTTGGGGATTTCAAGACTTGTGAAGCAGTCCCTTGCCTGTCTGTCCCCGCAGCCACCAGAGTCATCCAGTGCCCAGTTAGTGCGATGTAAGGCCCCTTGCCATGTTTTCTCTTTTAGGTGTCAATGGTGAAATACACCATCAGACAGAGTTTTTCAGGGAACAGGTGATGTTGTCTGCAACATGCTGGTGTATCGCAGACACATCTTTATTATAGAAGTAATGATGACTTAGCGATTGATACTAGAGGACTGCCACAGCAATCAAGTTTTGGATACCATCTGCATCCACCAGGAGGAAAGGCAGCAATTCCATTGCCAACAGTTTAGAAAATGTGAATCTCAAGCGCTTAGATTTCACATGTGTAGGAGGAAATAATCTTTTAGGTGACCACAACTGTGGGACCGAGAGCTGGCTGCTGGGCTGAGAGAGGGTGGAGTAGGGTGTACATGACAAACTGGTGGACTATGAGGGAAGTGTAGGCAGAGAAGTTATGGTGGTTTCAGAAATAGGAGGTGTGCTTGGTGTCTCAGACTATTAAAAAACAGCAGGCATCTCCACTACCATAACAGCTGATGGGCTCTCACTTCTCCCTGATTGTAGTGGGAAAATTGTTTGTGGCTCTGAGGCCAGAAACCTGTGTGAGAACATATGCCAGGGTGACAGAGGAGGAAAGAATAGCGGAGGCAGTTAATGTTGGAGCTTGTGGTTGGGTTCCCAGAATAATGCATGGTGGTTGCACTTCTGTTGGCTCATGCATGTAGTTATCAAATTATTTGAATTTCTGCATCTACTGAGATGTTTTCTCCAAAGACGGCAGATAATGTAAGTTGAGTTATCCTTTGCGGTCTCAAAAAAGGCCCAGGGTAGGTAACCCTGTTGGGTGGTTGGAGAGTTGTGACACTTAGGAAAACACAGGTAATTGGGGTGCCACCTGTGCTGTCACTCTACTTTTAAGTCCACTCATTAGATCTTATGCATATGCACTGCTTCCCTGCCACTGTTTCTGCTGGCATCTGAGATTAGCTGTAGTCAGACTTCTGGAGTCTCTAATTGGCTGCCCTCATATAGGCTGTCTGGGTTCCTTAACCCTTTCACGACCGGCCGATTTTTCGCTTTCCGTTTTTTTTTTTCGCCATTCTTTTTCTGAGAGACGTAACTGTTTTATTTTTCAGTCAATATGGTCATGTGAGGGCTCATTTTTTGCGGAACGAGCTGTACTTTTAAATGAAACCATCAGTTTTACCATATTGTGTACTAGAAAATGGCAAAAAAATTCCAAATGCTGAAAAATTGCAAAAAAAGTGCGATAGCACTATGGTTTTTGAGATATTTTATTCACTGTGTTCACTATATGGTAAAACTGATGTGTGGGTGTGATGCCTCAGGTCAGTGCAAGTTCGTAGACACCAAACATGTATAGGTTTACTTTTATATAAGGGGTTAAAAAAAAATCGGAAGTTTGTCCGAAAAAAGTGGCGCACGTTTTACGCCATATTCCGTGACCCGTAGCGTTCTCATTTTTCGGGATCTTAGGCTCAATGACGGCTTATTTTTTGCGTCTCGAGCTGACGTTTTTAACGGTACCATTTTTGCGCAGATGCTACGTTTTGATCGCCTCTTATTGCATTTTGCGCAAAAGTTGTGGCGACAAAAAAACGTCGTTTTGGCGTTTGGAATTTTTTTGCCGCTACGCCGTTTACTGATCAGATTAATTGATTTTATATTTTGATAGATCGGGCGTTTCTGAACGCGGCGATACCAAATGTGTGTATATTTTTTATTTTTTTAACCCTTTAATTTTCAATGGGGCGAATGGGGGGTGATTTGAACTTTTAGGTTTTTTTGTTTTTTTTTAATTTTTTAAAACTTATTTTTTTACTTTTTTTTTTTATTTTACTAGTCCCCCTAGGGGGCTATTGCGATCAGCATTCCGATCGCTCTGCAGTATCTGCTGATCACAGCTGGAAGGCTGTAAACAGCAGATACGCTGTCTTTCTCTTTTGCTGTGCCCCGGGCACAGCGAAAGTGAAACCAATTCATGTGTAGTACAGGAGTCATCACATGACCCTGTACTACCATGACAACTATCGGGAGTCACGTGATCGCGTCACGTGACTTCCGGTTTCGGCGGTAAGTAAAACTTTACCGCGATTGCGCTTATAATGGCGCTGTCATGTATTGACAGCGCCATTATAAGGGGTTAATCGGCACGAGCAGATAACGATTCTGCTCGTGCCTAGCAGGCACACATCTCAGCTGTGAAAATCAGCTGAGATGTGTGCCGATCGCGGCATGCTGCCGCCGGAGGACCGCGGGCAGTAAGATTATGTCATTTAGGACGTAATTTTACGGCCCGCGGTCGTTAAGGGGTTAATGGAGTGTAACAATAAATTAATAAAAGCTTCCAGCCGTGTGTGTGTTATCTTGGCTGTGTATAAAAATAAGAGGGACCTCATGTGGCTTTTTTAAAATTATTTAAATTAATATTTTTTTTAACAAGAAAGCATGCGGTCCACTGCCAGATGTAATGGGGCATACACCTTTTAAAAAGTTCACCTTTAGTCTCATCAGTCTAAAGAGTATTTTCCCAAAAGTTTTGAGAATCATCTAGATGTTTTCTGGCAAATGTGAGATAAGCCTTTATGTTCTGTTCACTAAGCAGTGTTTTTTGTCTTGAAACTCTGCCATGCAGGCCATTTTTGTCCACATTTTCTTATGGTGGAGTCATGAACAATGACTTTAACTGAAGCAAGTGAAGCCTGTGGAGTGTTTTGTGATCTCTTTACTGAGCTGTCGCTGCACTCTTGGGGTAATATTGGTCGGCCGATTACTCCTGGGAAGGTCCACCACTTTTTCATTTTTTCGCCATGTGTAGCTAATAGCTCCCACTGTGGTTTTCTGGAGTCACAAAGCTTTAGAAATGGCTATATAGCTTTTTTTGCACACCGATAGATCTCAATAACTTTGTTTCTCATTTGTTTCTGAATTTCTTTGGATTCTGGTATGTTGTCTAGCTTTTGAGGGATTTTTAGTCTACTTCTCTTTATCAGGCAGGTCCTTTTTAAGGGATTGATTGATTGATTGATAACAGGTGTAGCAGTAATCAGGCCTGGGTGTGGCTAGAGAAATTGAACTCAGCTTTGCAAAGATATAATAAACCACAGTTAATTTATATTTTCAATAGGGTGGGGTGCAGTTAATTTTTCCCACAGGGCCCTGTGGATTTGGGTTTTTTAGATCTTCATATATAAACTGCATTTTGTGCTTACTTATGTTATCTTTGTCTAATATTTAAATTTGTTGGTGATCTGAAACCTTTAAGTGAGATAATCATGCCCAAAATAAGATATCAGGAAGGGAACAAACACTTTTTCATACCACAATATATGGGGTTGATATCACCTGTAATTTGTCAAAAATCACAGCTTCCATCAAGCTCTGTGTTGGTAATTGAGACATGTATACGAGACCCCCCTCCCCATTACCAACCCTTTAAGTATACTGTACAGAAAAAAAAAACACACAAAAATCTTTTATTTTAAATAATAAAAAAATCCTCTTTCACCAATTTATTAACCCCCAAAACACCTCAACAGGTTGATGTAATCCACATGACATCTCACAATGATCCTGGATTTGCAACATCCAGATGTTATTGTTAGCAATGGCATTAGAATATGAGACCACTCAACGCAACCTCTGGGAGATGCTGAAAGCAGCGTAGGAGCTGCAAGAAGTTACCTCAGTTTAACAAAGACTGTCAGAGTGTGTGTCACAGAAGCATTGGTGCCTAAAAGTCAGATGGCTGTGAAGCCTGCAAACCTTAAAGGGAAATTTTAAGGTTCCTGAAGTTCCTAGCTTTTAAAACACTTAGAGGCTGTGAACTTTTACTAGAGTTCACAGCCTCTAGATGTCCCAGCAGCAGGGTACTCCAAGAACCTTACAGTCTCCCTTAAAGGCACTTTTAAGATTTCCAGGATGTAATTATTATTTAAACTAAATCATTTTTGTGTGTTTTTTTTTTTTACTTACAGGGTTGGTAATGGGGTGGTCTCATAGACACCTCTCCATTACCAACCCAGGGCTTGATGGCAGCTGTAATTTTTGACAAATCCCAGCTGACATCAACCCCAAATATTACCCCAATTGCCAGCACACGAGGGCAATCAGGATGAGCCTGATAAAGTACCATATTTGGTGCATCTAATGGATGTGACAATTATGGGGTGGCTGTGGGCTGTTATTTTTAATCTGGGGAAGGCCCAATAACCATGAACCTTCTCAGCCTGAGAATACCAGTCTCCAACTATCTGCTTTTTCTCTGCTCGTTATCAATAAATGGTTGGAGCCCACATTGATTTTTTTTCTATTTATTTAACAATTTCTTTTAAAAATGTCATGGGGGAGACTCTATTTTTAAAAACCATCAAAGATAAAGCACACAGCTCAGGGCTCCAGTTGACAGCTGTCAACTTTACCTGGTCTGGTAATTGCAAATAAGTGGTGGATCTCATGTCAAAGTTGTGTAATACTCATACAACATTGTTTTCAGATGAGACCTGGGCTTCAGAGATGCATTCAGGAATATTTTTCATTCAATTTCAATATTTTTCCATCCATTTAAGCATTTTTACAGCCCCGCCAGTCAGCCAGGGAGGGATGGAAAATATTTGAGTTTTCCATTGACTTGAATTAGATTCATTATTCATGACACATACACGAATAGTACGAAATATGTGAGACGAAAAATCCGAACGCAAATATTTTAGTATTTGCCAATCATTAATTACTACCTTTTGTGGTATGACATTCCTATGTCTGTCTTCACTTACTGTGAAGAACCCTTTCCTATTTACCTGTCAGAATAGCCTTTCTTCCAACCATAAAGAGTGCTCCCCCGGTATTTAGTATGATCTTTGGAAGGAATAAGTCATGGGTCAGTCCTTTATATTGACCACACATGTATTTAAACATATAAATGAGATCTCCTCTGAGAAATCTTATTTCTAAGCTAAATAAGCCCATACATTCTTACCTCTCAGCCCTTGAAATAATTTAATTGGATAGAGGGAAAACAATACATTGGGATTACAGAATTTTCTCTCTCTTTTCATACGCCCTAAAATCTTGTTTGCTTTTGCAGCTGGTACTTGACATTGAGTGTTGTTGCTCAGGTTACTTGCAACCAGAATACCTAGGTCCTTCTCCTGTTCTGTAGTCCCAAGTATACTTCCAACTAATGTACAGTACAGACCAAAAGTTTGGACACACCTTCTCATTCAAAAAGTTTTCTTTATTTTCATGACTCTGAAAATTGTAGATTCACAATGAAGGCATCAAAACTATGAATTAACACATGTGGAATGAAACAAAAAAGAGTGAAACAACTGAAAATATGTCTAATATTCTAGGTTCTTCAAAGTAGCCACCTTTTGCTTTGATTACTGCTTTGCACACTGTTGGCATTCTCTTGATGAGCTTCAAGAGGTAGTCACCGGAAATGGTTTTCACTTCACAGGTGTGCCCTGTCAGGTTTAATAAGGGGTATTTCTTGCCTTATAGATGGGGTTTGGACAATCAGTTGTGTTGTGCAGAAGTCTGGTGGATACACAGCTGATACTCCTACTCAATAGACTGTTAGAATTTGTATTATGGCAAGAAAAAAGCAGCTAAGTAAAGAAAAACAAGTTTTTTAGTTTCACTTCTGATGCAGGTCACGTTAGGGGTTAATCCTTTCTGCCTCGTTCTGGAGGTCAGGCTGCTTTATTAGGGCACTGTTTCTCTTGGACTTCACCAGTGATATTTCTGGCTCTGCTGTGTTCTGCTCTTGAGTGACCTGTTGTCTGCCCTGCCCCCTCCTGACCTCCATGTTCACCTGACCTGGTAACCTCCTCTGTTGTCTGTTTCCATCAGTGTCTCTCCTGCTGTCTCCCTGTTTGTTCCTTATCTGTTTACCTTAATTCTGTCTTGTCTTCCCATTCCCCCTCGCTGCTAGGCTCTGATTTCCCGGCTACTGACTATTTGCTTCCCTCTGACTACGTTTAGACTTTGCCCTTGTGTACTTACAAGACCTCATGTTGTGACACGGCTTTCTGACGATTCTACTTCCATCTGGTTGGCTTGACTAGTATTACCTCTGCTAGGGAATTCCCTGCTCATACGTTTCCTCCACTTTTACGCCCCCTAGTGGTTTACCAGCTAACTACCTTCTCAGATAGTTTCAGGAATCCTCTCAGTCCCACATTACTGCGCTGTACTGCTATTGTACATCTTAGAGTACAGCGTGACACCAGGTTATCAACATCAGGATTTGCACTTACCTCCTCATAGAAATCCAACATGTAGTAAGGCACAACTTATTGTTTATAAATCCATGCTGGATATTAGTTATTACATTATTTATTATTTACAATATATGCCAGCAGGTCATCTCTTATAATGCTCTCATAAACTTTGCACACGACTGATTTCAGACTTACGTGACGGTAGTTGCCTGGATCCACCTTCTTACCTTTCTTAAATGTTGGTAGCACATCAGTCTTCTTCCAGTCCTCTGGTACCAACCCAGTTACAAAATATTCTATGAAGAGGAGATACAGATGTCTGTTATTACTGAGTTCTATTCCCTCAGTATCCGTGGATGAATGCCATCTGGCTGGGAGACTTCTTCTGGTGTTATATTAGTTATATCAGGTGGTAAATTAATTTGTGCCTTGTTGAATGATCTCTTGAACAGTCAGTTCACTAGTGAACGCGGATGATAAGAGCATGTTTATTATCTCGGCCCTTTCTTTGTCCGCTATAATTATCTTGTTATTGCCTTTTATTTCAATAGCTAACTTTGGCTAGCTTCATCTTTTTTTCATTTCTTATTGAAATTTCAGTTTTCACAGTTTTCAACATTTTTGTCATTGTAAACTTTGTACTGTCTTATTTATCTACAGTGGTTCATGTTTAATACTGGACATTTTATTACCAGAATGTTAAGTTTTCTTCAGGTTTCCCGTAATGTATCTGTAATCATGTCGCATGTTGTTTATGTTCAGTATGCCCAGCAATCATGATATGATCCCTTTGCATATGATTAAGCTCTTCTCTTAATTTGTTGAAACCAGCTTTCATAAAGTTTCAGGTTTCAGCATTTCTTTCTTTATTGAATAATACATTGTAACTTACCACTTTATGGTCGCTGCAACTCAAATGTGTTATGATCCGGAACCATGGAAGATCACAATAGATCATTGGCAAAAAGGTGACAAGAGCATTGGCAACTAATCTGGCCACCATCCCCTTACTAACCATCAACACTAAAAGTAGCTGAGGGGTGAACTAACATCCTATGCATCGCGAACCCAGTCAGAGAACTAGTTATCCTAAAGGAATGCAGGATGAATAACTCTCTGCCACAGAAATAGACCGCAAAAGGTATAGCAAGCCCCCATATTCAAAGACTACGGTGATATAGGAAAATACAATACACAGATGGATGATAGGATGATAGGATTAGCAAAGGTGAGGCCCCACTAACTAAATAGGAAAGGGGCTGATGGTGGCTTGAGAAAAACCCTACCAAAACCCAAATACCTGATAGTATAAAAAGGTCCTCAGATCGCACAATCTGCAGTCCGTCCTATATCAGGCACTCTTGTCACACCAATGAACAGAAAACATGAACAATTAAAAATTCAAGAAGCAAAAAACACATGGACTTATAGGAGCCAAAACTCCAAACATAGCTGCAGGGAGCTTCTCAGCTAAGCAACAGAGAGGGAAGATTCCTGCATGCAAATAAACTGACAATAACCACAAAAATTTACAACCCAGATAAGAACAAAAGAACAAAACAACTTAAGAAAGAACCAAGCACTTATGTGGGGTAGATGTGGTCTGGAGCAAGATGAAAAGGTTGGTGAACTACAGAACAAATGATAACCGGCCCAGACAGCTATGCAGCAAAAGCTTAAATAGGCAGAGAGCTAGCAATGGAAATGCCCATTGCTCCAGCACACCTGGTCTCTGTCCAAGCCATTCCTGGCCACAAGAGGGAGCCTTACAGCAGCAAAAGCATAACTGACATTCACAACAGTACTCCCCCTTGAGGAGGGGTCATTGAACCCTCACCAACGCCACCAGGTCGCTCAGGATGAGCATGATGGAAGGCGCGAACCAACCTGTCCGCATGAATGTCAGAAGTCACAACCCAAGAGTTATCCTCCTGCCCATAACCCTTCCACTTGACAAGGTACTGAAGCTTCCATCTACAGCGACGGGAATCCTGAATTTTTTCAACCTCATACTTCAGATCCCCTTGTACTAAAACAGGTTCAGGAGGCGCTGTATCAGGAACTATTGGCTCCACATGTCTCTTCAACAAGGACTTATGGAAGACATTGTGAATCTTAAATGAAGCAGGCAGAGCCAAACGTAATGATACAGGGTTGATAATCTTCTGAATCTTATAAGGTACAATATTGGGGTTTATTTTCTGCCAAAGGGGAATCTGTGCAAGATAAGACACTATATGACAAACCTTAGCATCAAGATGAGCAACACGCTCACCAAATTCATTGATGCTAGAAAAATATCTTTCACGGAACCCAGAGAAAAAGACGAAAAAATACTCAAAAAAAAAAAATTTCAGCAGACTATTTTTTTTTTCAAGCACTTATCTGGGGTAGATGTGGTCTGGAGCAAGATGAAAAGGCTGGTGAACTACAGAACGAATGATAACTGGCCCAGACAGCCATGAAGAAAAAGCTTAAATAGGCAGAGAGTTAGCAATGGAAACGCCCATTTCTCCAGCACATCTTGTCTCTGCCCAAGCCATTCCTGGCCACAAGAGGGAGCCCCACAGCAGCAAAAGCATAACTGACATTCACAACACAAATGCTCCCGGGCCTGTTGATCTGAAATTGTCTGTGGTCTACTTATTTCCAATGGTCAGTGCATCTACCAACTGAGAAAGGCAATCATCTTGAACTATAGATAAGAATTTGCAGATTTTAGCACAACTAGAAGATTCTATGCCGGACATCAAAATTAGAGAACAACACACAATTTCCTAGATGTTAAGGTAATTGTGTAGTTCTATGTGATTATATCCTAACATGAGTAAAGTAGCAGTATTTTAAGCTTATTTTATAGATTGAATTTATTCCAACACACATAATAAAAATATAAATGAAAAAAAAACACGGATCAAAATTAGAGAACACTTTCAGATACCTGCAAGTTATTGAAGTTAATCTGGCACCTGGTACTAATTTCCTTAATTATCCGACAAACCCAATTTAACTGGCAGCCTAACTTTCCAATTTGCACTCACTTTGCAAAAAAGATGTGCCATTCCAAACTGACTGAAATCCTCCGGCAGCAGGTTATGTACATGAATGCCAAAGGGGTGACCTTATCAGCCATAGCAAAAGAAGTTGGTCGTTCCAACTTTTTGAGAATATTGCATCTTTACAACATCACAAACTCTTTCAAGTTCCCCAAAAGGGCTGGTAGCCAGCAAAAGACAAATACAAGAGAGGACACGATAATGTGGAGAATCTCCATGGGTAATCGTTTCAACACCAGCTGAAATTGCTCCCCAGTTCAGCACTAAAGGGTAAGGATCTGTCTCATCATACAGTGTCATGATGATTAAGAGCATTTGAACTAAAAGCCCACTCTGCAGTGACCAAACCTCTTATTAGCAGAAAGAATCAAAAGGCTAGACTCACCTTTGGTGAGGAGTAAAGAGGAGTGAACCTGTTCGGTAAAGGTTCACCAATTTCAAATTTGGTACAAGCCTTAGCATGTTTGTTCGGGCTCGGTAACCCCTAGTACTTTCAACCAACAGTCAATAATATTTCCAAAAATGCTTTTGTATTAGCAATTTTTGCTTTTGTATAGGATTGTGGTGCTACCTGATGTGCGATGTGTAAAATCAGTGGAGGAGGCAAGCACTCTGGACCGGGTGAACTCTTTTAGCGGACAGTGCCATTTTTTTTCTTAACTTTAATTGTGGATGTTGCTGCAGCCAATCACAGCGCAGCAAACATCCACTAGGTTCAGACAGAAGGGCTTCTGTGATTGGCTACCTAAATCACATGTCCGTGTGCATATAAATTTCAGACATGTTGAGTTGGCGCCATTTTGTGAATGTTTAACGTTGGGGAAAGTGCTGCCGTCAGGGCTACTAGTCAGTGAGCTTATTTAGGGGTTTAATGCTTGTTAGTTAAGATAGACAAGAGAACGATAGTTTAGAATAGCATTGTACAGTGAACAGAATGGTGTGTGCGCCACAAAGTGGCACATTTCATGATAGAAATAAGGTTTGGTACTTGTAGTGCCTGCTAAAGAGTTGCTAGTGAAGCATATACAAAGGAATTGCTACCTATTACTGCCTACTCAAAAGTATGCAAACGCATTTATGGGTATTGCTAGTTAGCCATGTGTGGTCTATAAAGTTGCTATGGGAGTATCTAAAAAGTGGTTCTTGCCAATTTTAATTGCCTGCTGAAAATTATGCAAACACATTTATAGAAGAAAAAACAAAAAGCCAGCACCAAATGTGCACTACAGCACTAAACATTCCAAACTGTACTTATTATAAAAAAAATTTGAGATTTTTGGCAAAAAATTGCAATTTCTTGAGCTGCTTCGCCACGTCACGGCAAATCTCATTTGAAGCAGTCCTACACTAAAATATTTTTATAAAATGTGCCATACGGCCTCACATATGAATAGTAGAACTGCTCTTAGCAGCACTCACCTGGTCTATTTCAATCCCGTACCCATGACTGAGTCATGGCTGTGGGCGGGACAGGTCCAAGCAAATGCTAAATGAAGTAAATAGCCTGTGGACAAAGCCTGATGACTTAATGTGAACAGTCACCAACCGCCAAAATCCAGACAGATGGAATACATCCCAAATTGGGGTGCATAGCAAGGTGGAGGTCAACCACCGACCAATTCAATGAAGAAAAAACAAAAAGCCAGCACCAAATGTGCACTACAGCACTAAACATTCCAAACTGTACTTATTATAAAAAATTTTTTGAGATTTTTGGCAAAAAATTGCAATTTCTTGAGCTGCTTCGCCACGTCACGGCAAATCTCATTTGAAGCAGTCCTACACTAAAATATTTTTATAAAATGTGCCATACGGCCTCACATATGAATAGTAGAACTGCTCTTAGCAGCACTCACCTGGTCTATTTCAATCCCGTACCCATGACTGAGTCATGGCTGTGGGCGGGACAGGTCCAAGCAAATGCTGCATGAAGTAAATAGCCTGTGGACAAAGCCTGATGACTTAATGTGAACAGTCACCAACCGCCAAAATCCAGACAGATGGAATACATCCCAAATTGGGGTGCATAGCAAGGTGGAGGTCAACCACCGACCAATTCAATGAAGAAAAAACAAAAAGCCAGCACCAAATGTGCACTACAGCACTAAACATTCCAAACTGTACTTATTATAAAAAATTTTTTGAGATTTTTGGCAAAAAATTGCAATTTCTTGAGCTGCTTCGCCACATCTAGTTGCTATGGGAGTATCTAAAAAGTGGTTCTTGCCAATTTTAATTGCCTGCTGAAAATTATGCAAACACATTTATAGATATTGCTAGTTAGCCATGCCTGGTCTGCTGTTTTTAAAAGGTCTAGTGAGCAAATGTCGGCTTATCCTATCCCAAGAGAAATGAGAACAGCAGCTGCACATCGCTTCAACTTAGAAATAAGGCTGATAAACAGCAGGTGCTGAAGTAAATGGCAAGCTCTGCATCAAGTGCCCTCTCCTCTTCTTCCTGCACTTCAACATTACACACAGTTCGTTCCTCAGAGGTGCCACCCAAATTACACTCATTTGCACACGTGTCACAAATCGCCAACCGGTAAACTGACTGTAGGGAACCACACATGGGCAAGTCTCACATTCTATCCCATGGGCATCACAGGTCCGCTCCAAAGATTCCCAGACTGAAGAGGATGAAACTATCTGCACCTATGCCCAAAATCTTTGTGAGTTGGATCCTGGCCCAGACAAAGTAGGGTCATAACAGGATATCGACCCTAGTCAACTGACAACACTCGGAGGTGGAGGGGATAATGATGAGGCTCAGATACCTGAGGAGCACAGGTACTGTCCTGCGATGTTAGGTCAGGAAGAGGAGGAGTGAGACAATATAGAGCCTGATGATAAAGTTGTAGATCCCACTTTCTGTGAACCCCAAAGCACGCAGCTGTGTACCTCAGCAGATAAGGAGGAGGAGGAAGCCAAAGAGGTTATGTTGGCAATTCCCAAATGGAGTCTTCATTAATATGTGTATGCAAGGGCAGCAATGCTGCCAAAATAGGGTGAAAATGAGTCACTCCAAGTCTGATGATTTTTTCTAAAATTTACATGAAAAAGATACTCTTTCTTTCCACCTCACATACAAAGAGATTTTCAATTGTGAAGTGCCACCAAAAGGCAGGTTGTCTTCACGGAGGTCTTCCCTGCAACTGCCCCTGGTGTTGCTCCCTGCTAAATGAGCATCACTGATTCGGAAGGATGCAACTCTATCTTGTAGAAAGTTGAGAGCAAACAAAATTTTCATCTTTATAAATCTCAAGTCCATACACACAATCAAATGCATCATATTTTATAAGATAAAGTGAAGGGTGGACTGGTACTTGATCCAAACCAGTTCCTTTTTATTGAGTTATTGGACCACTGCCCTCTTTTCAGCCATGTTGTATCCTGCAACCTACAATATTTATTCTTGGTTGAGAAATTAGTTTACTTGGTCGCCATATTGCTTTAATGTTCCTTGTGAGAGGTCCTTTTCTTCATCATATTTGCAGAAACACCTGCGTGTGCTGCATCACCTCTTGATCGCTGAGCTGCAGCCTTTCCAAATGAAGTCTTTATTCATCTGTATATGCAAAGGTAGCAACACTGCCGAACAAGGGTGAAAATGAGTCACTCCAAGTCTGATGATGTCATTATAGTCTACATGAAAAAGATACCCTTTCTTTCCACCGCACACAAAAATAGATTTTTGCCTGTAGTGACAGTCTTCTGGGAGCAAGAGGCTTACACTGGTCACTGTAGCATGTCTTCATTTTTCAAATTAAAATGCCAGCTCCCAGCCTGTGTGTTACATGGACCGTACCTCACTGCTATTTCAAAGCCCTTTGGGGAGGGGGCAATTGATGCTACTGTACTGCTGCCTGCCTGAAAGGATTTTGAATGTCCAGACTGCAAGATAGGTGTCAAAGTTGTGTCTTGTGGGTAGTGCCAGTCTTCTGGGAACAAGAGGCTTACACTGGTCACTGTAGCATGTCTTCATTTTTAAAATTAAAATGCCGGGTCACAGTCTGTGTACTGCATGAACTATACCTCCCTGCTTTTATAAGACCCTATGGGGAGGGGGACAATTGATGGTACTGTACTGCTGTCTGCCTGAAAGTTTTTAAAAAATTTCTGTTGAGTTTCAAAATTTAAATGTCAGGAAACATCCTGTGTGTAAGTCAACGCAATTTGGCAATGCTTCAATTAATATGCATCAGAGAACGCAGTGACCCAGCTGCAAAGTTATGGAACACTATCCAGGCTGAGTTTGATAAATGGCTGTCTCCATTGAACCTGGAGCCAGGGAAAAGCATGTGTGATTACAGTGCAAACCTAGTGGTGGCACTACTCCTGGGCGACATTACATATGCACTGCATGGATCAACCTGGTTGTACAGTAGTTTCTAAGGAACTATTATGTCCTGGATGCGCTGCTGCAGAAAGCATGGTTATTTTGTGCTCTTTTTTAAATTTAAATGCTGGGCCACATTCTGTGTGCTGCATGGACAGTACCTTCCTGCTCTTTTAAGGCCCTGTGAGGAGGGGGGCAATTGATGCTACTGTACAGCTGTCTGTCTGAAAGAATTTAGAATGTCGAGACTAATAGATAGGTCTCAAAGTTGTCTCTTGTCTGTACTAGCAGGGGTAAGGGAGCACCAGCCCTGCACCTGTCTCTCATCCACCTCAATATTTCTTACATCAGTACTCTAGAAAGCTAATGGCTATGCCAAAACAGTGGTGCTGCACTGTAAAACATATTTTTTCTATTTTAGAAGCCTTTCGACCCCCTGTAAAGGTGTTTTCTCTTCCTTACGTTTGGCCTTCCATTGAATTTAATGGGATTTTGAAAGGTTCAATAAAGGTTCGAAGTTTGGTTTGATAAAGGTTCGACGAACGTACCACTTGTTCGGTTGGGCTCGGTGAACTGAACCTTGAGAGGTTTACTCATTTCTAGTGAATGTTGTGTGGACAGAGGAGAGGTGGTCCACAGTTCATTTTAGTGATGAAAGCAAATTTTATTTATTTGGGTCTGATGGGAAACATTATGTTCATTAACAAATGGCGAAAGACTGAACCCAACGTGTGTTAAGAAGTCAGTAAAAGGTGATGAATGAAGTGTTATGGTTCGGGGAACATTTTCTTTAGCAGGATTTGGACCTAAAAAACAGCTACATGGTCGAGTGAATGCAAGTGTGTATCAGAACCTTCTTCAACAACATATTGTTCCTTACTTGTGTTCATCACTCAATCAGTCAGCAATTTTCATGCAGGACAATACCCCCTATCACACAGCAAAACGGGTAAAGCAGTTCTTTGAACAGAAAACATTGAAACAAAAAAATAGGTAGCCCAGGGTCCTTATCTAAACCCAATAGAAAACCTCTGGAAAATCCTTAGTGACAAAGTTATGGCCAAGAAATCCAAAATAGCCAAAGAACTGTGGAAGAGACTGCAAGAAGAGTGGACCAAAATCACACAAGAACAGTGTGAGAGACTATTGATGTCCTATGGCTGCAGATGTGCTGAAGTCATTCAAAGCAAAGGCCTGTACACTTCCTACTGATTGGTGACTGTTGTTACCTTCACAAAATTTAGTTATAATCTGTCTCTGTGCTACAGTAAGTGTTCTCTAATTATGATCATCATGTTCTCGACAAAATAAATGTTTTATGTTGATAAACTTTGGATCTTTTGTAAAACACTGTTCTGGTGTCAAGGTTACCCCTTGGCAAAAAAAACTTAAAATGTTGATCAATCTAGATTACATTACTATTGAAAAAAGCAAGTGATAATACATTGTTCTCTAATTTTGATCTCCAGTGTCTATTCCATTGAATGTCTGGATAATTAAAATTTACAATAATAAGAACCTTATTATTATTTGCTGACTTTTTAATTTCTTGCAGCATTTTGTACACTACTGATCCAGCTATATTTGAAAGCTTACAGCTAATTCCAATTAGCAGATTTCCTCTATTACGATCCCAATGCATACATACCCATACTAACTCTACATTGTTGTAGTTGTCCCCAATCTCATCACTGAGCAAAGTTCTTAAGTTAGATTTAATGAAAATACACAACCTCCCACCTTTTTTGTCTTTCCTGTCCTTTCTGAATGTGGTGTAGCCCTCTACATTTGTCACCGAGTCATGCCATTCATCCAACCAGGATGCGTAAAGCCCACCATATCATAATCTGTGGCTGACATAAGAGTCTCCAATTCATTCCTTTTCTTTGCAAGACTTCTTGCATTTGCCAGCAGTCATTTTATACTATTATTATATTTATTAATTCTACTCACCTCTCTACTTTCTTTGCAAGTCCTTGTCCCCCTAAATCTCACTGACTTATACTACTCTCTCATCTTATTCTACTCTCTTATTTGCATACTTACCATCCTCCTATATACAGTGCCTACAAGTAGTATTCAACCCCCTGCAGATTTAGCAGGTTTGATAAGATGCAAATAAGTTAGAGCCTGCAAACTTCAAACAAGAGCAGGATTTATTAACAGATGCATAAATCTTACAAACCAACAAGTTATGTTGCTCAGTTAAATTTTAATAAATTTTCAACATAAAAGTGTGGGTCAATTATTATTCAACCCCTAGGTTTAATATTTTGTGGAATAACTCTTGTTTGCAATAACAGCTAATAATCGTCTTTTATAAGACCTGATCAGGCCGGCACAGGTCTCTGGAGTTATCTTGGCCCACTCCTCCATGCAGATCTTCTCCAAGTTATCTAGGTTCTTTGGGTGTCTCATGTGGACTTTAATCTTGAGCTCCTTCCACAAGTTTTCAATTGGGTTAAGGTCAGAAGACTGACTAGGCCACTGCAACACCTTGATTTTTCCCTCTTGAACCAGGCCTTGGTTTTCTTGGCTGTGTGCTTTGGGTCGTTGTCTTGTTGGAAGATAAAATGACGACCCATCTTAAGATCCTTGATGGAGGAGTGGAGGTTCTTGGCCAAAATCTCCAGGTAGGCCGTGCTATCCATCTTCCCATGGATGCGGACCAGATGGCCAGGCCCCTTGGCTGAGAAATAGCCCCACAGCATGATGCTGCCACCACCATGCTTGACTGTAGGGATGGTATTCTTGGGGTCGTATGCAATGCCATCCAGTCTCCAAACGTCACGTGTGTGGTTGGCACCAAAGATCTCGATCTTGGTCTCATCAGACCAGAGAACCTTGAACCAGTCTGTCTCAGAGTCCTCCAAGTGATCATGAGCAAACTGTAGACGAGCCTTGACATGACGCTTTGAAAGTAAAGTTACCTTACGGGCTTGTCTGGAACGGAGACCATTGCGGTGGAGTACGTTACTTATGGTATTAACTGAAACCAATGTCCCCACTGCCATGAGATCTTCCCGGAGCTCCTTCCTTGTTGTCCTTGGGTTAGCCTTGACTCTTTGGACAAGCCTGGCCTCGGCACTGGTGGAAACTTTCAAAGGCTGTCCAGGCCGTGGAAGGCTAACAGTAGTTCCATAAGCCTTCCACTTCCGGATGATGCTCCCAACAGTGGAGACAGGTAGGCCCAACTCCTTGGAAAGGGTTTTGTACCCCTTGCCTGCCTTGTGACCATCCACGATCTTGTCTCTGATGGCCTTGGAATGCTCCTTTGTCTTTCCCATGTTGACCAAGTATGAGGGCTGTTCACAAGTTTGGGGAGGGTCTTAATTAGTCAGAAAATGCTGGAAAAAAAGATAATTAATCCAAACATGTGAATCTCATTGTTCTTTGTGCCTGAAATACTTCTTAATACTTTAGGGGAACCAAACAGAATTCTGGTGGTTTGAGGGGTTGAATAATAAATGACCCTCTGAATAAACTTTTCACAATTTAAAAAAAAAAAAAATATGAAATAACATTCTTTTTTGCTGCAGTGCATTTCACACTTCCAGGCTGATCTACAGTCCAAATGTCACAATGCCAAGTTAATTCCGAATGTGTAAACCTGCTAAATCTGCAAGGGGTTGAATACTACTTGTAGGCACTGTATTAGTTTAAAAGCTCCTCCATCTGTTTGATCCTTTATTTCCGCTAGTATAGCTGCTCCCACACCATTGAGAAGCAGCCCATCCTTACTATAGAGCCAGTAGCTAACAGAGAAGTTAGCCCAGTTCTGCATAAACTCAAAACTTTCCTTCCTACACCAATTTCTAAGACACTTTTTTACCTTCTTAAGCTCCTACTGCTTTTCCAGGGACACTTGTGGCTCCGATACTATTTTGGAAAACACCACCTTGAATGTCATGAACTTCAACATCTCTCTTAGTTCCCTGTAATATTTTTTATGGACCTTCAACTTCCCTGTAACTTTGTCATTGGTACCAATGTATACCATAAACCCTAGGTTTTCCCCAGACCCACCCAGCAATCTACAGAAAATGGGCAAGCCAGCACTGCTTTAGAATGGCATGCAAACAATAAGGAGTGAAAATTCACATATTGTTCCAACTGTACTCTAATGCAAAATGAGATTTTTAGCAAATAATTGATCAATTTTTGCCAAGTCACGGCAAATCTCGATAAAGGGGGGTCCTACTCTATATTTAATATTTACATTGTGCCATGCAGCCTCCTAACTTCATTAAAAGCAGAACCATAGTTAAACAACACATATACCTGTAACATTTCAGAAACCGCTTCCATGTTTTCAATGTAAGGCAACTGCGAATGAAGGTAATCCAGGTCCCAGCATGTACATCGAACGCCACATACAGACTAGGACAATGTCAGAAGTGGCCCTTACCATGCCAGACCAGGGTCCATGAATGAAGGTGGAACAGGTCCAAGCATAAGGTGCTTAATTAACAAAGCCTGTGGAAAAGAGTGAGGTGGTTGAATATGAACAGCCACCAATGTATAATTTTGATAGAAGCAGAAGGAATTTTCAAACCAAACCAGGAGTGCACGGCATGGTGAGAGTCAGCAAGCATTCATGCAGTATTGAAAGCCAAAGATGGATTTACAAAATACTAACAAAATAATGAAAATTAAAATTTAGATTTTTTAGGAGCAAAATCGTAACAAGGCAGTGGCATAACAAGACTCTGAATAACTAATCATATACTAAGTTGTTGCAAATCAATATAATGTATGAGATAGCCAACATGTTTGTCTATAAAATGAAAGTAGTCTCACGTTCGAAGCTGTGATATTGAAATATGGGGATTGAAAGTTAAAAGTTAAAAGCATTGTTACCTTTATGCTTGTCAGTGCATATACATACATACAAATATATTTACATCACGTCATACACATGCTATAAAGTACACTAAAAACATTGTTTTTACATGCATTTTAGCTGGAGTGAAAGTTTAAAAGTTGTAGAAAAAACAGCATTCCCTTCATCTTCTATTGCTTGCAGCTGGCATTGTCTACACAAATGCTCTTTCCCACCCCCTCCTTTTTGCCTTAACTAATGAGCTGTAAAGATCAAGCAGAAACTCTCACTGTTATTGAAATGTATAGTGAGAGCAGGTCAGATGCTTAACTGGTCTTATTGTAAAGGGTACTTTACATGCTACAACATCGCTAGCGATCTCATTAGCGATGTGAAATTCTAGATCGCAAGTGCGATCTTTCGAGATCGCACATGCGTAAAATGACCTATGTGCGATCTCAAATGATATCACTTGCGATCTAGAATTTCACATCACTAACGAGATCGCTAGCGATGTCGCAGTGTGTAAAGTACACTTTAGAGTGGTCCTAATACTGATAGACGGTACTCCTAAAACCAACATTCTTCCAAACATTATTTTCAAAGGTTTGCTTTTTTAATTCAGGCCAACATCTGACCCTACTTTTGCTCAAAAGACATAACCAAAAAGAGATCTTCCTATGTGATGTGTAATGAGCCTTAAGGGTGCTTTACAGTGTGACATTGCTAACGATATATCGTCGGGGCCACGTCGTTAGTGACGCACATCCGGCGTCGTTAGTGACATCGCAGCGTGTGACACCTAGGAGCGACAATCAATGATCGCAAAAACATCAAAAATCGTTGATCGTTGACACGTCGCTCCTTTTCATAATATCGTTGGTGGTGCATGCCGCTGGTTGTTCTTCGTTCTTGCAGCATCACACATCTCTATGTGTGACACCTCAGAAACGACGAACATCTCCTTACCTGCGTCCACCGGCAATGAGGAAGGAAGGAGGTGGGCGACATGTTACGTCCCGCTCATCTCTGCCCCTCCTCTGCTATTGGGCGGCCGCTTAGTGACGTCGCTGTGATGTCGCTCTGATGCCGAACGCACCTCCCCCTTGAAGGAGGGATTGTTCGGCAGCAACAGCGACGTCGCTAAGCAGGTATGTGCGTGTGACGCTGCCGTAGCGATATTGTTTGCTACGGCAGCGATCACCACATATCGCAAGAATGACAGGGGCGGGTGCTATCGCTTGTGACATCACTAGCAATCGCTAGCAATGTCGCAGCGTGTAAAGTACGGTATTTTTCCATTGATTTTATACTGGACATAAATACAAACTTATACAGCATAGTATGCATAATTTAATTGCTAACTTTTTCTACATATGAGCACCTAGATAGTTGCAAGTGTTTATTAAAAGATACTGTATGTGAGAATTTACCCTTTACCTATAAGGTGTTTGAAGAAGCTGTATCTCCTACTTAAATCAAGCATATCAATATAATATAGGAAAGAAAACAAAACTATTGATTATAAATAACTTATGCTGAATATGTCTTAAGTGTAGGGTTCATAGAAAAATCAACTAAATATTCTATAATAGTCCTTTAAGTAGAGTGCTTTTGTACAGATTTGCTCATCTTTTCTCCATCTTAATCTTCCATCAGGTCATGATCTAATGATCCCTCGGCAATACTCACATGAAATTGAGTGAACTAGTAATAATAATAACATAATTGAACACACTGGGGAATTCAAGCTTTGCTATCCCTAATTAACATGAGAATACTTTGCCTATGCTTTCCTTTGAATCATAATTGATTCATGAGTTAAACATTGGCTAAATTGAGCGTATACCATCAGTTAAAACCTAACGGTTTAATTTTCTACTGGAATGGTCAGAAATGCAGCAAATATAGATCCCTGCAGGCAGCTACTTCAGATCAATAAACATTTAACAGAATAAACTAGTGTATTTTATTTGGTATCATGCGCTATACCTCCCACTTTAATACCTTGAAATTTTCTTATCATGAAATATTAATGGAAAATTATAACTTTAGAACATTTAAATAATATAAAAGGTCATTAAATAGCTTTTTTTCATGTGTATTTCCTAACAAAGATGTTATATTTCACTTGGAATCATTACTGTAAAATTCATCAGCATGCTTATGGTTTAGCAGAGGGCCTTACAAAGTGTACCCACACGTACATGGCATCCAATTAAGCCATACTCATATGCCATGTCGCTAGAAGAAAATTATATAAATTAACCTAATAAAGTCACCAGTTTTCAATTATCAGAACATTTTTGTCATTAGTCAGCTGCCGTCATCTGTCATTGCTGGCTATGTTTTTGTGACTGTGTTATCTGTCCATGGAGGCTTCATAATTAACTGAAACCTTAATAAGGAAAACATGTTTATTTTAAGATAGAGACCTTACCAAGTGTCTGAATCTTTTTCTTTACTTGTGACATTTCTCAAATTTCTTAGTCATGCTTTTGGATTTGTATGTATATAAGGCAGACACTCTAGCAGTAATTACTGTTAATAGTGGAATCAAATTGTAGAGCTAAAATGCCATTGCTTTTTGTGATGTTACAGTGCTGCCCTGAAAGTCTTGTAGCTATGGTTTTCATTTTTTTCCGCTATGTGAATGCTATAATTTTTTCCACCTCAATTGACTCAAATTGCCTTTGGCTGACCAGAGTATATTTTGCAAAACAACCTGTAGTCTTAAGGAGGATTCACAGGAATGCCAAAGAAACATTTACATTCTCAATAATTGCTCACCACTTTCTGCCCAAGGACAGCCATACTATAGAAGCAGACCATGCAGATGTTATGAAGTCCTAATAGTTTTAGACTCTGCTACTAGTTGAGTATACACTATTTTCTTTTTAAAAGAAGATTGATTGCCTGCAAGTGAAGAGTGGCGTGGGGCGATAGTTGTGGGGAGTGATTGACTCCAGATGCCCCGACACGCTACATGAAAGAGCTAATCCTGGCTGAGTTGGTGGACACTTGTCATGTGAGCTGTGAACCTCTGCAAGCCACATATTAATGTTGACGTCAGATGGCCAGGACCGGATGATGGCTAGGGATGAGTGAGTAGTGAAATGCTCGGACTCGCTATACTCGTAACGAATAGGTCCTAATACTCGGGTACTCGTTATGAGTAGCGAGTCAAATGCAAGTCATTGTGAAATGCGAGTAAATGTATGCTGGACCCTACAAAGCGGTCTTGGGGCTGAGTAAAAGGCTGAAATGGATGCATGATTGTTTAAAAGCCGGGCGGTAAAAAGCCGCCGGCTTTTTTAAACAATCAGCTGATGCACGCTCCCCGCACAGGTCCTTCACTCCCTGGTGCTGCGCTCCCCGCTGACCTGTGCTTCACTCCCTGATGCTGCACTCTCCGCCCAGTCCTAACTTAGAATCAGGCGTGGAGGCAGCTGGGGAGCGAAACACCGGGCAGTGGGGAGAGAAACACCAGGCGGGGGAGCGAGGCAGCAGGGAGGGAAGCATCGGACGGAAAAGCCGTTGGTGAAGTCTAACCTGGCTCCCTGCTGCTGACCACGGTGCTGTCCTCTACTTCTGGAACCACTCATTACACCTAATGTAATATGCACTGCATCACCCCTCCCACTCCATGTGACAGCCAAGTGTGTATATAAATAAATTAAAAAAACGACGTCGGGTCCCCCACAATTTTGATAGTCAGCCAGGATAAAACAGACAGCTGGGGGTTGGTATTTTCCCCATGGGGGGCACATAGTTATTGCCCCTTCAGGGTAAGAATAGCAACAGGCTGCCACCCCAGATTTGGCACATCCATTAGATGTGCCATATCTGGCATTTATCCCGGTTCATCCCGATTGCCCTGTTGTGGTGGCAATTGGGGTAATTGAAGGGATTAATGACAGGTGTCCAGTCATTCTGTTGTTAGCGGTGGTAGAGAGAGGATTAACCCTCACTACCGTCACTAACATGTAGTTGAGCTGATTACTGCGTGGGACCTCGTATTAGACTACTTCGGAGGGATTTGGGGGATTTAATAAAATTGTAAATGAGGGTTTATCTGATTTTATTTACAATAAAAGTTTGTTGTCTGTGTTTCATTTTGAATAAAGGTGTTTTGAGTGTGTGTTATTTTACTTTACTACAAGGGAATTAATAAAGTCCGGTTTCAAGCGAAGCTGAACTTTATTAATATATGTATATGAAGATCCACTGAGGGTGCATGGGCTAGGAGTCTCTAGAAACATTCAAAAAGTTAGGAGTGTCCAGCAGCTACATCCGTAAGGATTCATAAAAGCACAAAAGTTTTCAGCTCACCCACCGGACCGTACAGCAATCCTCCAGGAGCCAGGACGACAGGAACTGGGTATCCAGAACAGAACACAGAAAAAAAGTGTCCTGCGCTCTGAGAATCCCTGGAGACTACTGTCTCCCTATGGAGTATATGTGTGGCTACATGCTGTACCCCTAACTGAAATCTAACTGGTATTCTTACCTGGCGGTCTCCTGCGATTCTCGGAGCGCTGGACTTTTTGTTTCCATAAGGATTCATAGGAGAATTTCTGTTTCTTTAAAAATCCATATTTATTAGGGTCCCATTAAAAAGTTCATGGTTAACATCAACTAGTGTTGTGCGATGTAACGCGTTTTGGACCAGTCAGGTCCTTATTGACTTTAGAGAATAACGACCTGACTGCACAAGCACAGGGCAGCGGGGAGCGAAGCACCAGGGAGCCAAGGACCCGGGTAGGGAGTGTGCATCCCCTGATTGTTTAAAAAAGCCAGCGGCTTTTTACTGCCCCAGCTTTTAAACAATCATGCATCCATTTTAGCCTTTTACTCAGCCCTCAGACCGCTTTGTAGGGTCCAGCAGACAATTACTCACATTTCCCATTGACTTACATTGGACTCGCTACTCCTAACAAGTAACTAAAAGGATACTCGCAGAGTAACAAGTTGCCCGAATACCGCACTACTTGGCGAGTACCGAGTAGTAACGAGTATACTCGCTCATCCCTAATGATGACTCATTTCTGCAAGAAGTTCACCAGATAAACTTAAAGAATAGTACTTTCCTCAATCGGTTCATCTACAGCAACAACTCACATCGGATAGCAGGCGCATGTCTTTCAGCACATTTCAGTTGTACAAGGCATATTCAGACACTTTCAGAAAAAGATTAAATAAGTCAGCCCACCCGATATTGCAGCACTTGTTGATCAAGCAGCGAATCACTCTGAGAAGCAAGAAGAAACCAAGAAAGTGGAAAAAATCCAGCTCCAAAAATCAGCTACAATCAAAAAGATTTATTAACAATTTATAACAAAAAAACAAATCAGAAAACAGATCCATATTCAAAACAGAACGCATTACGGCTTGTATGGAGCATTGGCCCATGGCTGAGCGTTTCATACGTAAAAAGACGTCCTTTAGCTACGCTTGGAAAAAGGACGTCTTTTTTTTCTGGCCAAAACTGTCTTCTTTTTTTTTAAGAAATTGTTAATAAATCTATTTAATTTTAGCTGATTTTTGGAGCTGGATTTTTTCTATTTTCTTACAGTCTCAGTTCCCACTGGGTTGCTTCCCATCTTATTGGTCCTGTGAGTGCCAGTGCAACCGAGCCTAATGCTGCAGTCCAACTCACAATGGTCACATCTCTTTCTAGAGGCTCCATGTCTAGTCTCCTGGTAGAGGAAAGTTTTGAAGGTTCCGTCACTAGGGCCTATGGCAAAAGAAGAGCCTTGCACTCCCAGATGTTTCTGCATCCCTGCCTCTTTTCCTTGAAGAGGAGGGGGAGTAAGGGTTTGCCACTAGTGTCACAGCAGAATCTTGTGCTCTTGAATGCTTGGGGATAATTCGCTAGGGTAACTGATTTTTTTCACACGCCAGTTAGTTTTAACTCATTAACTTGATGGTTAGGATCCAGGTAACTTGGGTCAAGTCCTCCGTCTCCTATTGTCTGGGGCCATTCTGTTAAGGGTCAGTCTCTTCCTTCAACATTGTTCTTGCTCCATGTCTTAAGCCTGCTTTACATGTTACGATTCTGCATACGATATCGTATGCGATCGTAACCGCCCCCATCGTATGTGCTTCCCGTTGAATTTTGTTGAATGTGCCGCACAAACGATTAACCTCCGTCACACGTACTTACCTGTTCATACGACCTCGCTGTGGGCGGCGAACGTCCACTTCCTGGAGTGGGAGGGACGTTCGGCATCACATCGACGTTACACGGCAGCCGGCAAATAGAAAACATCCCGCTCACCTCCTTCCTTCCGCATTACCGGCCGGGAGCCGCAGGATGCAGGTAAGATCTGTTCATCGTTCCCAGGGTGTCACACACTGCGATGTGTGCTACCCCGGGTACGATGAACAATCTGACGTTCAATTCATGAGGAATGAACGACGTGCGTGCGATGAATGTTTTACCGTTCAATCGCAATCGCACATAGCTGTTACACACTGCAATGTACCTTACAATGCCGGATGTGCGTCACTTACAACGTGACCCCGCCGACACATTGTAAGATATATTGCAGCATGTAAAGCGGGCTTTAGTCAACACTCAGCAATCACTATCTCATCTGCAGTCTCTTTTCTTCCTTTATTGCTAAATGTCACCTGCTCTGTCACTTTCACGACCTAAAGACTATCCGTCAGTAACTATCGCTCATTAGATCTTCACTAACTCTTTAGAAGGAGCCATCTTTTTTCCTATGAACCAACCCTTCTCATTATGGGTAAGTCCCAACGTTTAATAATAATAATATTAATAATAATAATTTTTATTTCTATGAGGGGACATGTACAGACAATATGAGACAATACAAAATAACAAAATTAAGATACCAGGAGGAGTGAGGACCCTGCACGTAAGCTTACAGTCTATGAGGAAATAGGGGAGACACAAAAGGTGAATGGGGGGGAGAAAAGCTTGTCATTTAACTATTACTTACCTTGCTGTTTGGTAACATCCTATACAAGTGCTATACAAGTGCTATACATTACATTACCTCATACAACCTTAGTGTACATTACACCTTATATAACACATTACAATCCCCATTATCATCACAGTTCCCATAATAAAATATTAAGAAAAGATGCCTGACACAATTCAGGTTACATTACAAGACAACAACAGGATTGATTTTTTCATGGGAAAAATGGTACAGCTTTGAGCACCAAGTCCATTTCGTTACACAAGAGTGGGAATGAGTGAAGCTCACCTAGTGTCCAGTGCCGAATTCAGAATACCGACTCCTAAAAAAAAGTTCACCACCCAAATTAAGCCTCTTGAAAGGCGGTAGCGCAGCCAATAAGCAGGCTTTTGGGCTAGGGGTAATTCCGTACCCATTATAGCCATGCCAAGTATTGGCATGGCTGTGATTGGCAAGTGTACCACATGACCCAGCCTGTATAAAAGCTAGATCTCGTGTTGTGCCACCATTACCAGTCTGGGGCCGAGATCCCTAACAGCCTTTTTCAGAGTGCCCTAACAGCCTGATACACAGTGCCATAAGAACCTGGTGCATACTGCCCTAAGAGCCTGTTGCAGTGCAATAACAGCCTGGTGCACAGTGACCTGAAAGCCTGATGCAGGTTGCCATAAGAGCCTGGTGCAGTGCCCTAACAAACTGGAGCACAGTACCATAACAGTCAGGTGCATACTGCCCTAACAGGCTGATGAATACTGCCCTAAGAGCCTGGTGCACAATGCCCTAAAAGACTGTCATACAGTGCCCTATCTGCCTGGTGCATACTGCCATAACAACCTGGTGCATATTGCCCTAACACCCTGATACATACTGCCCTGAGGCCCTGGTGTGCAGTTCCCTAACAACCTGGTGGATACTGCTCTAACAGCCTGGTGCATGCTGCCCTAAGAACCTTGTGCACAGTACCATAACAACCTGGTGTAGATACACAGTTCCCTAACAGCCTGGTACTTACTGCCCTAATAGCCTGATGCACAGTGCCCTAAAAGCCTGGTGAACAGAGACCTAACAGCCTGCTGCATAGTGCCCTAACATTCTGGTGCATATTGTCATAAGACAGTGTTCCCCAACTTCATTCCTCAAGTCCCACCAAGAGTGCATGTTTTCAGGATTTTTTTTAGTATTGCACAGGTGTTGGAATCATCCCATGTGCAGGTGAATAAATTATCACCTATGCAATACAAATGAAAACCTGTTGGTGGGCCTTGCGGACTGGAGTTGGGGAACCATGCCATAAGAGACTGGTACACAGTCCCTAGCAGATTGGTACATACTACCCTAAGACCCTGGTGCACAGTGGCCTAATAACCTGTTTAATACTGTTCTAACTACAGCATCTTCTCTACTGGGAATTTTTTAAGAGGGTAACAATGAGCAGAGCATCAAATAGAGTTCGTGGATGTGGCGATGGTGATGCTGGAAGTCGTGGTGTAGCTACAGCAGAGAGAGGATGTGATTGATCTGTATATGCAATGTGTCCAAGAGAACCACCTTTCTCTGGTACATGAAGATGACAGGACATTCTGTGTCACTTCATAGGTCTGAGGACCATTGGATGAATGGTGACGCGAAAACACGTTGAGGCGGTTTTAGATTAGATGGCTGTAAGGGCCTCCAGTTCTTTTGCCTTGCCATTCACCCGGTCCCCTGCTGAAAGCATAGAGTTGCCATTAGCTGTCCATGGGCATCTGTCTTCAACCTCACCCCTTCGCAAATCAGCCAAGTAGTCAGATCCCAAAGTCATGCAATAGTTACTTCTGATTTTTGATGACTCCACTGTCTGGGGTTCCTGGACCTATCTACCTGGCCCTGGCCCTGCCCCAGCTGTGGAAGAGATACATTGATACCTAACTACTTTTTCTGTTCAAGGATGAATAAGTGGGAGGGCTAATGCATAAGGTCAGCAGACCAATGAAGCACATCTCTAATGAACAGGAAACACAGGTGCCAACTGTTGTAGCTTTGTGCAGTGTGGAGATTGGCAAAGAAGCCTGCGGTGCGAAGTGGTTAAAACATGATGTGGGAGATGATAAGGGTCGCATGTATTCAACTCAGTATCAGCAGATTCTTGACAATAATGTGCAAGAACCAGTGACGAAGTTGAAGTTACACAGGGGATGGATATTTCAGCAAGACAATGATCCAAAACACAGCTCCAAATCTACTCAGGCATTCATGCAGAGGAACAATTACAATGTTCTGGAATGGCCATCCCAGTCCCCAGACCTGAATATCATTGAAAATCTGTGGGATGATTTGAAGCGTGCTGTCCATGCTCGGCGACCATCAAACTTAACTGAATTGGAATTGTTTTGTAAACAGGAATGGTCAAATATACCTTCATCCAGGAATCCAGGAACTCATTAAAGGCTACAGGAAGCAACTAGAGGCTGTTATTTTTGCAAAAGGAGGATCTACAAAATATTTATGTCACTTTTATGTTGAGGTGCCCATACTTTTGCACTGGTCAAATTTTGTTTAAATGCGGATTGCACATTTTCCGTTAGTACAATAAACCTCATTTCAATCCAGAAATATTACTCAGTCCATCAGTTATTAGATATATGAAACTGAAATAGCTGTTGCAAAAACCCAAATTGTTATAAAGAAAAAAGGTTAACATTAATAGGGGTGCCCAAACTTTTTCCTATGACTGTATCAGATAACGTTTTGTTAATAACAGTTTTTCAATACAATAAATCCCCGCCCAACAATCCTACTGTTCTCTCATCCTGACCCCTCTCTAGTATGTGAAATATAGAATACATACAATAAATGTTTTATGCAAAACATTTTCTTTTTTTTTTTTTAAATTCTTTATTTAATGTGCAAAACATTTTCATATTACAAATAGACTGCAATAGCCAACATATATTTTGGAATACAAACATGTAATATAAAACAGCGACATAATAGTTATTATATAAAAATTGGTTTAGAATCCATCCTGAAGAAAGTATAGAAAATTACAAGCAGCTACATCAAGACTAAAAGGTCTAAGTTAAACCAAAGTAGATGTAATTGTATTACCATGGGCCGATCTCTATTTTTTTCAAGATTCTGTAGTATTTTGTCAGGACTTTCATTTTTTTCAGTGTAGCCCATATTCTAAATGTATAACTGTGTACATTTTTTCATTAAAACCGTGCATACTTGGTGGAGATGTGTCAAGCCAATCTGCAGCAATCCATTTTCTAGCTCGATTTAAGATCTATTTTAATGCTAATCTTTGAACTTCAGCCTCTTTTGGGTTATTCACAAAGTCAAGGATAGTTATTAAAGGCTGTGAAGGGATACAATTGTCAAATATATTGTTTATACCGTATAATGGAAGGTGGTTCCAGAAAATGACCAATGACACATCAAAAACATATGTATAATTTTCACCAAATGTAACTTTTACAAAGCAGTCTCAGAAGTAATCAACCCCATAAAAGGAATCAGATAGTTGATACATACTACCCAGTTCACGGGCACCATGCATCAGACACTGGCTGTATGATCTCAGCCATGAATGAAACACTGCAGCATTAAAAACCACCATGTACAGCGCTGCAATGGAGACTACACATTCAGCCAGATATAGACCTGTCACCCCAGGACAGCTAGCCCGCCTGTCTGAATAGTCTACTATCCACCTTGGTCCCCGGTGGCTATTGAACTATGCTTTTCTTTGAAACATTGCATGGTTCCTGGGTTAAAAATATATTACTGAAATTACTCAGCTGGTGTCTAATACATATTTCCTGTGAATTGACTATTAGGTTTCCTTTGATGACTAATGTCTTTAGTGCATAGTAAAGCACTCCTTGCCTGTTTATAATCTGTTATAATGTGCTTTAAACATGAAGCATGCATAGCCAAACACTAGTTTCTGGTAGTATCTTCAATTCAAGTCAATTTATCATAAGCAATTGCCTTTAGTTCACAAATATTTGGGGATTTGTGTGATTCAATAGCATTCCTTAAATCCCACCAAAGCTTTTTTGTGGGTTTCTCTTTAGGCAACTGTGATATGATAGCCACTCCAGAATATTCCAGGAATTATTCTTAATCCGTGCCTCAGTGGACTTTGAGAATTTTTTAGGATCCTAGTTTTGGTGGAAGGTCCAGTGATGATACACAATCAGCACCTTTTTCAAAAAAAGGTGCTTATAGGGAATCAACCAGAAGGATTTTGCTTTATTAAGTAAAGGCAGTGCCTCCCAGGCAACAGTATGCTGAATCCAAGCATACCTGTTGTAGAAAGATCGAATGCTTGATTGCTGATACATCTGTAATCAAAGTTGCAGAAATGCACTACACTTTGATTGATTTGTGAAGCTGGGGCAGGACTTTATGGTCCTGATATGTTCACCCGCCCCTGTCTGCTGTCCTGACCTTTCTCCCCCAACATTCCCCCCTTCCCCCCTCCTTACCGTCGTCGCATTTGTTAATCACTGCATGCACACAGTATCGACTACTAGTTCATGAATACTTCACAAAGATGGCACCAGTCAGTGCATGCACAGAGCGCTATCTTATCTCCTGCCTCCACCGCCTGTGCTGCAACTGCCAAGGGTGGCACATGCGCTCTCACATGCTTTTCTCTTCTCAAGCTCATGGGAGTGCGCTCTGGTTTACAATTACAGAGGATCCTGCCCACAACAGCAGCATCTTTCAGCAGTTCTCTACACGCAGACACAGTGCTGGGACTCTTAGAATCACAGTGCATTGCATCGGCCGTGGCTACATTCATTTACCTTGCCATCACAATTCTTCATTAGTTTGTTTAACACCACTGTGCCACCAATGTTTTTTCTATAGATACATGTATTGATCCCTAAATATAGATATATATTTATAATTATTTATCAATCAAAATATATAATATATATATCAGACTGGGTCATTTATAGCGGATGATGACTTATACACAGGAATGGGTCAATGTATATCAGAATGGGGCACAAACTGTACATAGCCGGATGGTGCCATAGATAGCTGGATGGTGATATATATGGCATGATGGCACCATATTTAGCAGGATTGTGCCATATATTTGTGAAGTTTTCATGAACTAGTAGTTGATACGCACGCAGTTAATAAATTAAAGAATGCAGTTACGAGAGAGGAGTAGGATCGAAAGGCCAGGACAGCAGACAGGAGCAGGTGAACATAGCAGGATCCGTCCCACAAAGGCCCCCCCCATTGCACATTTCAATCAAGTGCAGAGCATTTCTATAATATTGATTACTGTTATTTTAGCAATCAAGAATTCGATCTTTGTACAACAGGTATGCTTGGATTCAGCATCCTAGTGCCAGTATGGCATTGCTTTTACTTTATAAAGCAAAATCCTAGTAGTTTGTTCCCTTTAAGATTTCCTTATACTTGACTAAGTCCTTTTAGCACTCTATATAGTGCAAATAAATTTTTTGTTGTAGTAGAATCAAAGCAACCAGAGCATCACCAAGCAACCTACTTGCTTTATTGAAGGAAGGATGTTCTTTTGATTCTTCTTCCTTCAGGCTGGCCACTGATGAATAGGCCTGAAAAGTTCTAGTTTTGTGTTTGCTGTTTCTGTTCCACAGAAAAAAATCTCCAAACCTTTGTGATTTCTTCATATAGGTTCGAGCATATGGGAGCTGACTTTTATTGTGCTTTTGGTAAGTATAGGTGTATGTCTTGCAGTCAGGCAATGGAAACCTTTAGCGTTTTACATGTGCCTTACTGTGCAAACTGAAATATCTGTGTCTGCTGCCAACATGTCTTGCTAAAGGTCGTTTGCAGTCACTTGAAAAAATTTCATCACATGCCTCCTCAGAAATCTTCTAGCACATGGTGATTGCTTGCTCTTTTTGACATTACTTTTTCAACTATCTATGAACAACCATTGCCTTATGCCTGCTTTACACGCTTCAATAAATCTTTCAATCCGTCGTCGGGGTCAAGTTGTAAGTGACGCACATCCTGCATCGTTCGTGACGTATTTGCGTGTGACACCTACGTGCGATCAAGAGTGACCGAAAATACGGTGATCGCATACACGTCGTTTATTCCTCATACATTGGACGATTTGTTGTATGAACCTAGTGAATTGTAACGTGTGACATCCCTCATACGATTTTGATGTCTGTGGCTATGTGCGCAGGTGTGCACTCTGCACCGCAGCTTAAAAAAGGTCCGCTTCAGAGCGGACATGAAGACAGCCGGCGATCAGCTGAGCTGTCACTGAGGTTACCCGCTGTCACTGGATCCAGCGGTGGCCGCGGGTAACCTCAGTGACAGCTCAGCTGATCGCGCTACTCACCTTAGTTGCTCCGTGGAGGTGAGAGGAGCGGCGGTGAGTAGCACGATCAGCTGAGCGGTCACTGAGCTTACCCGCGGCCACCGCTGCATCCACCGCTGGATCCAGTGACAGCGGGTAACCTCAGTGACAGCTCAGCTGATCGCGCGGCTGTCTTCATTTGCTGTGTGGAGGTGACCGGAGCGGCGGTGTATTCTGCAGCTCCTTTCACCTTCATGCAGCATAGCTGGACGCGACGCTGGACCATCCTGGATTACGCCGGACAAGGAGGGCTTTTTGGGGCTGATTAAAGTGGTGAACCAGGGTATATGTTTGTGTTTTTTATTTCTAATAAAGGATTTTTCGGGTGTGTGTGTTTACTGTAATTTACAGATTAATCATGGAGGGTGTCTCATAGACGCCTGACATGATTAATCTAGGACTTATTGGCAGCTATGGGCTGCCAATAACTCCTTATTACCCCGATTTGCCAACGCACCAGGGCAAATCGGGAAGAGCCGGGTACAGTCCCAGAACTGCCGCATCTAATGTATGCGGCAATTCTGGGCGGCTGTTGGCTGATATTGTTAGGCTGGGGGGCTCCCCATAACGTGGAGCTCCCCATCCTGAGAATACCAGCCTTCAGCCGTATGGCTTTATCTGGCTGGTTTTAAAATTGGGGGGGACCGCACGCCGTTTTTTTTACTTATTTAATTATTTATTTCACTGCACAGTATAGACACGCCCACCGGCTGCTGTGATTGGGTGCAGTGTGACACCTGTCACTCAGCGTGGGGGCGTGTCTCACTGTAACCAATCATAGGCACCGGTGGGCGGGTAAAGCAGGGAATACGAGATTGTTTAATGGGCGGCCGGCTTTTTCAAAACAGTAAAAGCCGCCGGAGCAGTGTGAATGCCGTGCAGAGCCGGGGATCGGGGATCGGTGAGTATGAGAGAGGGCTGCTCAATTCACTTACTCAGGAGTTTAGCGGTCACCGGTGAGCCCTTCACTGGTGACCGCTAATCAGGACGCGGCACAGACAGAGCCGCAGCATGACCGTGAAGTCGGGTGAGGTTCACCCGAGTTCATTCTGACAGTGCGGCTCTGTCTGTGTCTGTGGTCATCTGCCATTCAGCTCTGCTACATGGCTGTCTGTGTCTGCTGTTAGCGGCCATGTAGCAGAGCTGAATGGCAGATGACATAGTAAAACCGCATCCCTACACATTACACACACTTGGCAAGTCAATAAATAAAAAAAAAAAGGGTGTCCAATGCATACGTCACAGAACACATGATCTAAAGGATCGCACACAAAATTGATCAATTTAACATAGACTACTAACGCTCGTGTGACAGCAAATGAACGACCTACGTGCAATCTCATTCAATCGCATATGCGACCTGGGCGTGTCACATCGCATACGAGATCGCATACCTAATTGTAAGGTGTAAAGCTGGCTTTAGGTATCTTGTTGCATCCTTTTCTTGTTTGTGCGCTAAGGCAATGATCACTCCTCTGAAGTTTTTGGACCAGTTACTTGACAAACCAAGAATATTAATGAACTGGATGCCAATAAGATTTTCTTAAAAACACTGCTAGAAACTGGTGTTGGCAATGCATCACGTTTTCATCCGGTTGGTTAGTTAAAGGGTGCTCTACTAAAGACACTTGTCATGAAGGCGTTGAATAATTCTTGCAGTGCACATTAAAAGTGCGATTTTTAGTTGAATATTGAAAAAAAAAAACAAAACAAAAAGAACCCCACTTGTTATATTAGTTATCTAGAGCTGTGGAAATTATTATCGTTTGCTTTAATACAAACAGAAGAAAGATTGTGAATGTTGCTGATGAACTTAAATTGCAATGTTTGAGTAATTTTGATGGTGAATTCAGTAGTACACTGAAACAAATGGATTTTATGTTTGTATGCTGTCTCTGTGCGCAATTGATCGCCTAGCATACAAACCAATTATATTCAATGTGCTAGTGCACAAGGGCCATTATCCAAACAGACCTTAGGTCTTTATAGGACAAATGGCAGCATGCTTTACAATCCATACCAATGCATGTAAATAGTAGCACACAGTACTGCACATGGAGCCAGTCATATCCACAATTTTCAGATTTGACTAATCCACCAGTGCTTATTTTATTATTATTATTATTATTATTATTATAGCACCATTTATTCCATGACATTTACAAGTGAAAAGGATATACATGAAATCAAGTACAATAATCATGGACAATACAAGGCACAGAGTGGTACAAGAGGAGAAAGCACCCTGCCCGCGAGGGCTCATAGGTGAGGGTAAGAGCTGGTTGTGCAGTGGTGTACTGGTCTGAGGGTTAAGGCTGTTTTACACACAACGATATCGCTAGCGATCTCGTTTGCGATGTGACACGCCCAGATCGTTGTTACGATTTGCCGAGATCGCTCATAGGTCTTTTTGTAGCGGTCACAGGTACACATCTCACAAACGACGCTACATCGTTCCGTGATGTATTGTTTGACCAAGGCGGTCGTGTGGACGTTGTTCGTCGTTGGCAGGGTGTCAAACGTGGCAATATGTCTGCTGCGTTCCAAAAGCCGAACAATATTTTGAAACTGAACGACAACATTTTTCCCACCCTATTTGTGATCATTCAGAGTCGCACGTAGATGTCACACGCAACGATGTCTCTAACGATGACGGAAGTGCGTCACGAAAACCGTGCCCCCGACGACATATCGTCAGATAAATGGTAGCGTGTAAAGCGGCCTTTATTGTAGATTGTAGGCTTCTCGTAAGAGGTGGTTTTTTGAATGTAATCTATTAGTAAAAACCTTTATTATAACTTTTCAATAGCCTCTCAGGGTGAAACTTATGAAAAAAACTACTTCCATCATGCACTTTGCATTGACACACTTGACATTTACTGTTTTTATATTATTCAATGGCACAGCCTACAACGCTTTTCTGTCTGTCATAAAGCACAAGCAAAAAAATTTAACGGCAAAATAATACTTTTGTGTATATTTGTGAAGCATATTATTTGGATCTAGCTGAACATAAAAAAGGTAAATAATAAATTGTCCTCATATACCAGCCATTTGCTTTTTTTTTAGCCAGATCCATCCCAGTGTAGAGAAGTTTTACTTATTTGGCATATGCAGTGTAATTTTTAAGGTCAAATTGTGTGACCATTTGCTTTCAGTCAACTTTTTAAAATATTTTGTTTTCTTTTTATTTCAGTATATGAACACATCCCCTATTCAATTTAATACATACTTAGATTAGATTTCTGATAAATCCAAGTGTATACATTTTAGCATTTTAAGCATCATCAGTATTAAAATTAACTTTTGTTACAGGACATATGCATATCCTACTCCATATAAAGTTGTGATCAAAAGTATTATGACTTACACAAATTTTAGATTTAAAAAATTTTGCTGCTTCAGTGTTTTTAGATCTTTTCATCAGTTTTTAACAAGTGTTCACAAATACATTATTTATGCAAAGACTCAATATTTATTGTATTGACCCTCATTTTTCAAGAATTCAGCATTTTGCCCTGACATGATGGATATTAGCTTCAGGGCCAAATCTTGTCTGATGGTGATCTTTTTGTGCCTCACTAGTGCTTGAAGATTATAATATTTTATGTTTTTGTTCGTCCATCTGCTTTTGGAGGAGTGACCACAGTTGAGATTTGAAGAGTTTCCTGGTCAAGGATCCAAAATGTCATTGTTATGTTTACCAAGCTACTTAGTTATCACTTTAGTCTTGTGATTTTATGCTCCATTATACCGGAAAAAGCATTGATCTTCACCAAATTGCTTTGGGGTAATTGGGAGAAGTTCCTCTTGGAGGATGTTTGGATTGTTTCTATACTCATGGTAGTATTGTTAGGCAGAATTCTGAGTGAGTCCACTCCCTTGGTTGAAAAATAACCCACATATGAATGACCTCAGAATGACCCCTGTCTCATGGTAGCACTCCCCTTTTCTTCTCTAAACAATTATTCTTCCTGATGTCTCCAACAGCCTAAAAGGATCTTGATCAGAGAAAATAACCTTGCCGGAAGTTCAGAAATTGGACTGCAGATGACTGGGGTAAAATTATTATCCCTAATGAAGCCTTCTTTAGATAGTTTGGGACATCTAGACAAATGATTCTTCAGAGAAGAAAAACTTTACTATGAGTTCTGTGTCATTTTAATAGTATAGCTTTTTAGACCATTCACTCGTGGGGCTGCTTTTAATCCAAGGGGTTTGTTTCACTCACAATTTTGCCTAGGAACTGTCACGATTCACCTTTGGCTCTGTTCCCTGCAGAGCCATTATGTTTTGTCTATTGCTCGGTTGTTTGTATTCCCTGGATCCTTGCTGGAGGGCAGGGCTTGTATGGTGCTTTGTTCCAGTAATTGCCTTGCTTTATCTTTGGGCTGTTTCCACCGGATCTTTGCCAGTGATAGTCCCTGCTCTGCAGTGTGTGCTTCTGGTTCCCATGAGTTTGTTCTGATCCCCATCTCGCTACATGTCTCATTTCCCTGTCCACCGCTCCGCCCATCTTGTCTGTGCTCAATGACTTCCTGAACCTCCGCTTGTCTTGTTCCCTCAGTCTCGCTTCCCCCCTTTTGTACTGACGTTCCCCTTCAGCTTCTGACCTCGACTTGCTCTCCGACAATGGTTCTGCTCCCCATGTTACGTCCTGGCTACCGACCTTAGGCTTCCACGTGACTTCGGCTCCTCTTCCTCCTTTGCACTGACGTGACCTCCCAGCTCTTACTCTCGGTGTGTACGACCATTCTGCTACTTCACCGTCTAGATACTGGTGACATCTAGTGGGCATATGCCACAATACACCTAGGAGCTCTACATCTCTTCTGTGTACCCGCGCCCCCTGGTGGTAACATTACAGGAACACTGCCATGTTTATAGAATGGTTTCTAAACACTTTCCAAGAGCAAATTCTCCCAATAATCCAGTGACATAAATTATGACACAAATATTTTCCAGTCTCTTACCGGAGAGCATTTCATATGGTGGAGTATGACAACTGAAAGATGCTCCAAACTCATTAAGAAGGGCATGCCTTCAGCACACCTGCACACCCGTCTTGATTAATCTGGCTATTGTATTTAAGTGTAGTCACTAACTGTAAGCACTTTATTACTTTTTGCATTGCAATTTTATTTTACATGAGTGAACAAGGTTACTCCTTAGCACCCTTATTAGGTTAAACTGTAAGAGCATATAGAAATATGTCAGTATCAATATGGCATGGAACCCGTCAGAATCCTGAGGATCATTCAACTTATGATATTCCTGAGTAGTGTAATAAATGACAAGTCCAAACATACTCTCTTTTACACAAATTAATTTTCCATCAGTTACAAAATCAACTCTGAATCTCAGTGTAAAAAAGGATCCAAGTATAACTAGGATGATTTCTGGCTAGTGCATTGATCCTTTTCATTAATCCATGTTTAGCACATTTACTATGCAGTGCCGATTAGACACTTTTCCAGCACATGGGGAAGTCAATAGGTGGGAAACAATGAGTAGGATTGATACATTAACAGACCCACCCATGGTGCAATTGCTGCCTTTTTTGAGTAAATATTCATAGCTCATTTTTCTCAGTGATGTGAAATCAATTTTCATCTCAGAAGGTATGTTTGAGTTTGGTTTTTACTGCGCCACCAGCAATGTAATATAGTTGGTGATCCTAAAACAGGTTAGAGTATATATACAGCATATACTGTTTATGTGATGTGAAGCAAGTTTTCTAATAATAATAATAATGTAAAATAACAGAAAAACAGAAACATTACAATAAGATTACAATGCATTCATATATTTTAAATGACCTTATCAGTGTTATTATAGATTTCTTTTACGGACTGCGTTCAACAGATAAAAATTCAGTTTTACAGTGCCTACAAGTAGTATTCAACCCCCTGCAGATTTAGCAGGTTTGATAAGATGCAAATAAGTTAAGGCCCCATCACACTAAGCAACATCGCTAGCAACATCGCTGCTAACGAACAACTTTTGTGACGTAACAGCGATGTGGCTAGTGATGTTGCTTAGTGTGACATCCAGCAACAACCTGGCCCCTGCTGTGAGGTCGTTGGTTGTTGCTGAATGTCCTGGGCCATTTTTTAGTTGTTGCTGTCCCGCTGTGAAGCACAGATCGCTGTGTGTGACAGGGAGACAGCAACAACTAAATGTGCAGGCAGCAGGAGCCGGCTTCTGCGGACACTGGTAACCACGGTAAACATCGGGTAACCAAGAAGCCCTGTCCTTGGTTATCCGATATTTACCTTCGTTACCAGCCTCCTCCGCTCTCACTGTCAGTGCCGGCTCCTGCTTCTTGCACGTGTAGCTGCAGGACACATCGTTAATTAACCCCATGTTAACTGTAGCTAGGAGAGCAGGGAGCCAGCGCTAAGCATTGTGCGCTGCTCCCTGCTTTGTGCACATTTAGCTGCAGTACACATCGGGTAATTACCCCGATGTGTGCTGTAACTAGGAGAGCAGGAAGCCAGCGCTAAGCGGTGTGCGCTGCTCCCTGCTCTGTGCACATGTAGCTGCAGCACACATCGGGTAATTAACCCGATGTGTGCTGTAACTAGGAGAGCAGGGAGCCAGCGCTAAGCGGTGTGCGCTGCTCCCTGCTCTGTGCACATGTAGCTGCAGCACACATCGGGTAATTAACCCGATGTGTGCTGTAATTAGGAGAGCAGGGAGCCAGCGCTAAGCGGTGTGCGCTGCTCCCTGCACGTGTAGCTGCATGCGCTGGTAACCAAGGTAAATATCGGGTTGGTTACCCGATATTTACATTAGTTACCAAGTGCAGCATCTTCCACGCGGCGCTGCTGGCTGGGGCTGGGACACTGGTTGCTGGTGAGCTCACCAGCAACTCATGTAGCCACGCTCCAGCGATCCCTGCCAGGTCAGGTTGCTGGTGGGATCGCTGGAGCGTCGCAGTGTGACATCTCACCAGCAACCTCCTAGCAACTTACCAGCGATCCCTATCAGGTTGAATCGTTGTTGGGATCGCTGGTAAGTTGTTTAGTGTGACTGGGCCTTTAGAGCCTGCAAACTTCAAACAAGAGCAGGATTTATTAACAGATGCATAAATCTTACAAATCAACAAGTTATGTTGCTCAGTTAAATTTTAATAAATTTTCAACATAAAAGTGTGGGTCAATTATTATTCAACCCCTAGGTTTAATATTTTGTGGAATAACCCTTGTTTGCAATTACAGCTAATAATCGTCTTTTATAAGACCTGATCAGGCCGGCACAGGTCTCTGGAGTTATCTTGGCCCACTCCTCCATGCAGATCTTCTCCAAGTTATCTAGGTTCTTTGGGTGTCTCATGTGGACTTTAATCTTGAGCTCCTTCCACAAGTTTTCAATTGGGTTAAGGTCAGGAGACTGACTAGGCCACTGCAACACCTTGATTTTTTCCCTCTTGAACCAGGCCTTGGTTTTCTTGGCTGTGTGCTTTGGGTCGTTGTCTGTTTTAAGATGAAATGACGACCCATCTTAAGATCCTTGATGGAGGAGCGGAGGTTCTTGGCCAAAATCTCCAGGTAGGCCGTGCTATCCATCTTCCCATGGATGCGGACCAGATGGCCAGGCCCCTTGGCTGAGAAACAGCCCCACAGCATGATGCTGCCACCACCATGATTGACTGTAGGGATGGTATTCTTGGGGTCGTCTGCAGTGCCATCCAGTCTCCAAACGTCACGTGTGTGGTTGGCACCAAAGATCTCGATCTCGGTCTCATCAGACCAGAGAACCTTGAACCAGTCTGTCTCAGAGTCCTCCAAGTGATCATGAGCAAACTGTAGACAAGCGTTGACATGACGCTTTGAAAGTAAAGGTACCTTACGGGCTCGTCTGAAACGGAGACCATTGCGGTGGAGTACGTTACTTATGGTATTGACTGAAACCAATGTCCCCACTGCCATGAGATCTTCCCGGAGCTCCTTCCTTGTTGTCCTTGGGTTAGCCTTGACTCTTCTGACAAGCCTGGCCTCGGCATGGGTGGAAACTTTCAAAGGCTGTCCAGGCCGTGGAAGGCTATCAGTAGTTCCATAAGCCTTCCACTTCCGGATGATGCTCCCAACAGTGGAGACAGGTAGGCCCAACTCCTTGGAAAGGGTTTTGTACCCCTTGCCAGCCTTGTGACCCTCCACGATCTTGTCTCTGATGGCCTTGGAAAGCTCCTTTGTCTTTCCCATGTTGACCAAGTATGCGTGCTGTTCACAAGTTTGGGGAGGGTCTTAATTAGTCAGAAAAGGCTGGAAAAAGAGATAATTAATCCAAACATGTGAAGCTCATTGTTCTTTGTGCCTGAAATACTTCTTAATACTTTAGGGGAACCAAACAGAATTCTTGTGGTTTGAGGGGCTGAATAATAAATGACCCTCTGAATAAACTTTTCACAATTTAAAAAAAAAAAATAAAAAAAGAAATAACATTCTTTTTTGCTGCAGTGCATTTCACACTTCCAGGCTGATCTACAGTCCAAATGTCACAATGCCAAGTTAATTCCGAATGTGTAAACCTGCTAAATCTGCAGGGGGTTGAATACTACTTGTAGGCACTGTAAATAAGATATGAAGCACTCAATAGTTATGTTAAACAATGATATAATAGCAAAATGGGACAAAGAAGGAGGAAGCAATTGAAAAACGTATTCATTAAAAGTCAAAATGAGGAGCAATAGTCAATAGACAGCAGAAGCAGTCCTCAGTGTTTGCTCAAAGAAACCATAGAAAATGTTGAAAGAGAAAACCTTCACGGGCACAAATTAAGCAGGAAGATACTTTTAGCATTACAATACAATTGTCATAACAGAATAAAATTGATTTAAAAATAGATTCGAAAGTCAAGGTTGTCTTCTATTTTGAAAAGTTGTTAAACTCAAGCTACATAGGCATACAATTGCAAATGTTGACTTGTTCAAAGTAAAATCATTGTGTTCTTTGCAATCATAGTTACATCCAAAAATCATTATTAACATGTTAATATCTAGTATTAAAAAAAAATAAATTTTATGAGGCTGAATACAATTTTAGAACCTTGTTCTATAGATATTGCAGAGTCATGTGGCTCACCCAATAATTATCAATATATGTTGTTCGTGCTTTCAGAGGCTTTCAGAATCTATATAGGGCATCATTTAATGACACTCCTGGCAAAAGCAGACATCCTGACTTTTCATGAGAGACAAAACCTTGAATTTTCACCTATGAGGTCACTTCTGACCACTCAGTCTGCCTGCACATACAGATCCTAAGTAAAGTTGGTCATGATCATCCAGGAACCTGTATAATGAACTAACAATTAACATCTTCTTGAAGAGAAAGAAAATGAAAAGCAGACTTGTTACTATTTTAAGAAAGCTGCCTTAAAATAGTACAAAAAAGTAGAAAAATCTTGTTTGTGTCAGCGCATTGGAAACAAAGTCTGAGAAAATCAAGTATTAATAGGATCATCTCATGAATAAAGTTATGACCCAAGACATTACAATAAGTACATAGCATGATTCATTCTACTAGATTGATTTTTTTTTTCTCTTCTTTGCATGCAATACTAAGTAAAGAATAAAGAAAATCTGAAAATAATCTAAAAAAAATAAATCACCATGGATGGTTATAGGAATTGATTACTTGCAGTTATTTGTTTCATAGGGCATGCATCAAAATATAAAGCTGAGGGTGCAAACAATTTTATCCAACCCATATTGTGGTTTGTGTAAAATTATGTCCAATTTGCCTTTTTTTCCCCTCGTTTTTGTGTGTTATTCCAACACAAAAAGGAAATAAACATGTATAACAAAACATGTAATTGCAATAATTTGCAGGGAGAAATACTTCATTTTCTGGAAATATTCCAAGGGTGCCAACACTTTCATTCATGACTGTACATAGCATGTAAGAAATATAGGTAATAAATTATTAAAGATATACAACATAGATGAGAATGTGACGCCCTGGACAAGCCAGTTGTCACAGGTAATGACATCACCACACCCTACACCCCGGTTAGGTACGTCAAAGCTAGACCAGAAACCCTTGTTGCCTTCCTCCAGGGGCTGATGTCCACACCAGGGGGTGGGCCAGGTGGTTGGCCCCGCCCACCGAGGAGTTCACAGTCCTGGAGGAGGGAAAACTGGCAGATGAGTTGTGGAGGTTGAAGTAGTAGGAGGAAAAGTAGTAAAAGAGGAGCCTGAAGTTAGTCCGGGTGTGTGCCCCGGACTGAGACAGCAAGGTTAGCAGACGGCGGTGACCGTCTGCAGGAGTGGCCGATTGGAGGTGCCGTAAGGACCGTGGACGGGTGGTGGCCCGGCGGTACCGGACTGGTACACAAGGAGAAGCCAGCACCATTGGCAGGGGCCTTTCGGATCCCGGCAAGGCTTGGAGTCGCCGTGAATTTGCCAATTCCGTCAGTGAAGGGGACCTCCGGGTCTCCAAACAACTAAGTCCCGATTGAAGGCAACAGTCCAACCGGATGAGAGAGACACCGCCACCGCCAAGGCATCAGTTTCCCAGGGCCAGCGCCTGCGGGCAAAGAGGGGCTCCTCCGGCCCATATCCAAGTCGGGGAGCAGGTTACCGGTGGGAACCCATCGCAACCAACAGAAGTACTAGGTGCAGGGAAAGAGACAGTCACCGTTAACTACCGGGGAAAAGCAACAGCAGCCGTCCGTGGGAACCGTCTTTCCAGCCATGTGTTTTACCGAGAACTGTATCATCGTCTCAGGCTGAGTGAGTACCACCGTGCCGTGCTGCACAGCGCTGCCCCCGCGACCCTGCACCTCACCAGGCCCCGCACCCAGCCTGCCATCCACCCCTACCCCATCACCGGGCCCCGAGACAACCAACCCCCTACCCACGGAGGGGAGAAATAACAACAAAGCTGCTCCCTGTCACCGCTCCCGGGATCCCCGTCCAGAGCAGCGGTGGTGTCCACACAATCACCACAACCGTGGGTGGCGTCACGGACAATAAATCCCCAAAACCAATCCCCTTTTCACTCACGGGCGAGGAGCGCCGCTCGAGTCCCCGGGAGCCGGCCCATCGCTCGAGCCATCGAGCAGCAGAGGCCGCAGCAGCAGCGGCAGCCGGACCCGAGCAGTGGGAGAGCGCAGCGTCCCCTCCTCCGCCCGCGACAAGAGCAGTACACCATAGACATTTTGCATCAAAACCACATTACAAGAAATAGAACAGCAGTTACAGCAAAGAAGACCTCAAATTATGGATGATCAGCAGAACCCTACATTTATTGTAGTCTAAAAGGCCGGTCCATATATTCTAAATGACTGAAATAAGGAAGCATCCAACATCCTTATAAATAGATAAAAGAGATTATTGCATCTTTTGAAATAGGTTTGACAAAATTTTCCCAAAAATTTGATTAGCAGTGAATCCCAATACTGGAAGGCTTTTAATTGTACCAGAAAGATTTCTTTAACATTTTTAGGTCTTCCAGGACTGTTTTCAATACCTTTAAGGTTTTTACTGCATTACCTCCTCAGCCAATTTTCATTTTTATTTTTAGATGTACGATGAAGTGGTTGATAAAAAAATGCAATTCTGCCATAATATTTTTGTATTATTTTTACTACATTCATTAACCAGTAATAAGACATGGAAACATAATTCTCCAAGTCCATATAATGACAGAGATACCAGTTTTAACTATTTTATTGACTCCAAAAATTCAGAATTTTGTGTTACCATTTTCTGAGACTTGTAACTCTTTTTTTTTTATCAATTATCAATAAGGTTATTGTGGTTCTTGTTTCTTGCTTGACAAGCTGGTATTTTTAGCTACAGAATTTTGGTGTACATACTTTGCTTTAATAGTTTGATATTGCATATTTGAGCATCATTACACAGACCAAAAAAATGTAATTGCGGTGTTTTGATTTTTTCTTCCCCATTACAGTGTTTTTCTATCAGCTTAATTTTATATTTTTATAGATTGAACATTTCTGGATACAGCGATAACTGAGGAAAACCCAGTTACTTACATTGTTATAATTAAAAAAACAATTGTACTATTTTCTTTAGTCCCTTAAGTAGCCATTAATACTGTAGTATTGCTGTGAATAACGAAAATCAGAGACTTCTATGATGCCAAGCCACAGTCTGGACATCACAGAAGAGATCACATGGTACTCATGGAGGAGTTTAGCCAACCCGGATGTTAAAACAACCAATCAGCTCCTTGTGACCAAGTATCAGCTGGGCCAATGTGCACCCAAATTAATGTCTATGCCAGATTTCAGCACTTTAATCTACTGTCAGTGATTGACAGCAGAAATTAACCGATTAACAGCAGTGATTATTGGGCATACTGATTGGTGTTGTCAGAGGAATATGCCAGTTATATCACATAGGTAGCCTCTGTCTTTTGCATAACAGGTATTGTTTCTCAGCCTGCTCATAAGACCTTGACATATTGTGATATTAAGGAGGTAACACTAACATAGCATTAGCAATGTCAGTATCATCTCAGAATAGTAACAGATAGTAACCAAGTAGTAACCAACAGCCCATTTATTAACACACGTTACTGACAGACCTTCATGTTTATTTGTAATAAAGAGATACAGTCCAAAAAAAAGGTCCTCTTGTACCTTCCAAAATAGGCCACTTAGGGGATGCGTTTGGTAATATTACTGCCTAGACAGAGAATATCAGTGGTGGAGGAGGTGCTTCTGCTGTTGCTAAGGTTACCACATTCTTTCTTGTGTTACAGTTATTTTCCTTTGCACTACATCATCCATTGTGATTGCCGTTTTATTACCATACATTGTCTACAACACTTTAATTTTTCACAATATTTTAAACTATTCAGCCCTTGCTACATATAGATAGGTGCACATACAAGAAGCAAAATTTGGCATCAAGCCATTGTATATGTGTAAAGAGATGGACATACTGCCCGCTTCCCCCCTTGAGGACACAAGTACTGTTACTATGTGTAATGTGTATTGTGACATGCAATAATGATAGACTGTATTTTGCCTCACAGTAGGGAGAGTTAAGGGTGCTTTACACACTGTGACATCGCTAGCGATTGCTAGCGATATCTCGAGCGAAAGCACCCGCCCCCGTCGTTGGTGCGATATGTGACGATCGCTGCTGTAGCGAACATTATCGCTACGGCAGCGTCACACGCACATACCGTGTCAGCAACGTCGCTATGACTGCCGAACAATCCCTCCTTCAAGGGGGAGATGCATACGGCATCCTAGCGAGGTCACTGCGGCGTCACTAAAAGGCCAGCCAATAGAAGCGGAGGGGCAGAGATGAGCGGGACGTAACATCCCGCCCACCTCCTTCCTTCCGCATTGCCGGTGGACGCAGGTAAGGAGATGTTCGGTGTTCCTGCGGTGTCACACATAACGATGTGTGATGCCGCAGGAACGACGAACAACATCATACCTGTGGCAGCAGCAAAATTAAGGAAAGGAGCGACGTGTCAACGATCACCGTTTTTGAACGATTTTGCGATCGTTGACCGTTGCTACTTGGTGTCACACGCTGCAATATCGCTATCGGTGCTGGATATGCGTCACTAACGACGTGACCCCGACGATATATCGGTAGCAATGTCAGAGCGTGTAAAGCACCCTTTAGAGTTATTTTTGGGACTAGCCCAGAGTAGGAGAAGCTAAAGTGAAGGGACAGAGACAGTTTCCTGGCAGAAGATTAGATAGGGCATAGTGTGTTTAAAAGCGGACCTAAAGTCTGACTACTGAGCAGAGCCGCATGGCTTGAGTGTCCCTGAAGTGAATAGAGATGGAGACAGAAGATAGCAATATCCTGAAGAAGGAGAAAAGAGAGAGAATTGACTGAAGGTCAGCATGATCGACTGAAGATTGGTCCTAGGATAGGACACCTAGCAGTATGGCCCCAAGTTCATAACTTAGAGAGGTAATGGGACAAGGTGAAACAGATAACGTGTGACGAAGAGAGTGCCACAGGCAGGAGTTACAAAGCATCAGAAGTAAACTAGTTACTTTAAGAAGGACAATGATGTGGAACCTAACGTTGAGAATATTACTCTCACTAACTGTATTGTAATATAGTACTGGAGTGTAGTGAACAAAATGAGACTAGTTGAGGAAGATGCAAGTAAACTTTGAAAAGTACAGAGACTGTGTGTACATGCTCTTTATCATTAAGGAAACTTTTTGTAAGCTGTGTACCCGTTACCTACTGTACATAATCTTCATCAACTTACTGTTTAATAAAAAGTTTATTTTTAAGTAGTCATCTCTCTCATTGAACTGTTTAACATTTTTTCCTGGCCAGCTGAAGTCACCAGCATCATGTAGCCTACAATTGCATAACACCCCCATAGCACAAGTCTGTAAAACCAAGCCTGGACCCCTACCTTCAAATAATATGCATCGCAGATAAGTACCTTGTCCATGGCTACTGCCTAGGGCTACTTAACATATGAGTGGCATGTATGGTTGCCACATTAGACTTAGCTATTATTTTTTTAATTCTCTTTAAGAAATGTAAGCCCTGTGCACACACTGCATGTTTTGCCGCGGATTTGCTGCGGTGTTTGCTGCAGAATTGGTGCAGTTTGTGTTCATAAGCTTCATGCAGTCCTTCCCCAGCAAAGTCTATGAGAAATTCAAACTGGTGTGTGCACGTTGTGTCTTTTTTCCTTACAGGTATTGCTGCAGAATTTTTGCAGCAAAAAGAAGTAGCATGTCCCTTCTTTTCTGCGTTATTCCCTGTGTTTTGCCATTGACAATGTTAAAAAACCACAGTAACAAAACCACAGGCAAAAACGCGGTAAATTCGTACCAAAACTATGGTAAAACTGAATTCATTTTTGTTGCGTTTTTCCGCAGGTGGGTGCGTTTTTCCACCAGAAGGTGCGTTTTTGCTGGATAAACAAATCTGCAGTGTGTGCACATAGACTTAAACTCCTTTCTCAAAAATGTCATAAAAATAAGAAATGTTAAGAGGGTGCATGTCCAAAAAGCAAGAGCTGCAAAAGGGCACTACATTGGGGTGGCATGTACAGTCATATGAAAATGTTTGGGCACCCCTATTATTGTTAACCTTTTTTCTTTATAACAATTTGGGTTTTTGCAACAGCTATTTCATTTTCATATATCTAATAACTGATGGACTGAGTAATATTTCTGGATTGAAATGAGGTTTACTGTACTAAAAGAAATTGTGCAATCCGCATTTATGCAAAATTTTACCGGTGCAAAAGTATGGGCACCCTTATCAATTACTTGATTTGAACACTCTTAACTACTTTTTACTGAGTTACTAAAGCACTAAATTGGTTTTGTAACCTCTTTGAGCTTTGAACTTCATAGGCAGGTGTATCCAATCATGAGAAAAGGTATTTAAGGTGGCCACTTGAAAGTTGTTCTCCTATTTGAATCTCCTATGAAGAGTGGCATCATGGGCTCCTCAAAACAACTCTCAAATGATCTGAAAACAAAGATTATTCAACCTAGTTGTTCAGGGGAAGGATACAAAAAGTTGTCTCAGAGACTTAAACTGTCAGTTTCCACTGTGAGGAACATAGTAAGGAAATGGAAGAACACAGGTACAGTTCTTGTTAAGCCCAGAATTAGCAGGCCAAGAAAAATATCAGAAAGGCAGAGAAGAAGAATGGTGAGAACAGTCAAGGACAATCCACAGACCACCTCCAAAGACCTGCAGCTTCATCTTGCTGCAGATGGTGTCAATGTGCATCGGTCAACAATACAGCGCATGTTGCACAAGGAGAAGCTGTATGGGAGAGTGATGCGAAAGAAGCCGTTTCTGCAAGCACACCACAAACAGAGTCGCCTGAAGTATGCAAAAGCACATTTGGACAAGCCAGTTACAATTTGGAAGAAGGTCCTGTGGACTGATGAAACAAGGATTGAGTTGTTTGGTCATACAAAAAGGCGTTATGCATGGAGGCAAAAAACCACGGCATTCTAAGAAAAGCACTTGCTACCCACAATAAAATTTGGGGCTGTGTGTCCAATGCCGGCACCGGGAATCTTGTTAAAGTTGAGGGTCGCATGGATTCAACTCATTATCAGCAGATTCTTGACAATAATGTACAAGAATCAGTGGACGAAATTGAAGTTACGCAGGGGATGGATATTTCAGCAAGACAATGATCCAAAACACCGCTCCAAATCTACTCAGGCATTCATGCAGAGGAACAATGTTCTGGAATGGCCATCCCAGTCCCCAGACCTGAATATCATTGAAAATCTGTGGGATGATTTGAAGCGTGCTGTCAATGCTCGGCGACCATCAAACTTAACTGAACTGGAATTGTTTTGTAAACAGGAATGGTCAAATATACCTTCATCCAGGATCCAGGAACTCATTAAAAGCTACAGGAAGTGACTGTAGGCTGTTATTTTTGCAAAAGGAGGATCTACAAAATATGAATGTCACTTTTATGTTGAGATGCCCATACTTTTGCACCGGTCAAATTTTGTTTAAAGGTGGATTGCACATTTTCTGTTAGTACAATAAACCTCATTTTAATCCAGAAATATTACTCAGTCCATCAGTTATTAGAAATATGAAACTGAAAAAGCTGTTGCAAAAACCAAATTGTTCTAAAGAAAAAAGGTGTGCCCAAACTTTTTCATATGACTGTATACATGTATAGAAGTAACATTTTTTCGTACATAATATAATACTCGTTCATGATTGGCTGTGCTATTCAATGTATTGTGATAGTTGCATGGAATTGTTTGGAAGACTGTTGGATTGTGTCTGTCAAGTCATCCTTCATCTGATGCAATCTTCAGCAAAGTGTAAAAAGCCAGTGGGCATTTTTTGTGAGATTTCTGTGAATCAAATCAATTGCACATCTGCAAGTGTAATAATTTTTATCTCAAATTTTATTCATATATTTTATTTTCTTTTATATAGTCATGTACACAGTACACTAACTACATAACACAATAAGCATTATTAATTTTAGGAATCTCCAAATGTTTTTTACAACTTAAATAATAAAAAATCTTTGCAAATTTGGTATTGCTGAAATGGTACTGACCTGGAGAATTATATTGCTAGGACATATTTTACAGCACAACTAACGCTGTAAAAAAACCTAAAAAGATATTGTACAGTCTCTTTTTTTGCACAATCACACCCCACTTAAAAACTTTTTTAAATTTTTTAGCACATTGAAGGGTAAATCAATCAAATTTTTATCTATATTTTCAAAAATGAAGCCCTCATATATCTATGTTGACAGAAAAGTAAATAGTGATGGATCTTGGCAGAAGGGGAGGAAACAAAAAGTGTGCAAAAGTGGAACAGGGGTTAACACATTAAGGACTCTTGCATACGTCAGTGATTATGGTACATATGTGCTAGTTTTTATACGTACCAGAATCACGGACATTCGCAGACCCTTTATAATTAATGGATCTGCGCACACATCAGTGATTTTTCACTGACCGTGTCTCCATGCGGCGTACACCTGTGTCCGTGACTGCCGCATGGACACATGTCCATTTTTTTCTGGCATCACTGATATCCCACGGACCACACTATGGTGTGGTCTGTGAAACACGTACCAGAAAAACACGGACATTAAAAATAAAAAGCTTTTTAAACTCACCCATCTCCAGCGATGCTGTGTTCGGCAGCTGCTCTCTGCTTCTTCCTGGATTGCGCATTACTAGCATGCATATTCAGTTATGCAGCCAGAGCCGACTCGGAAGTAGCTGCAGAGGTGAGAGACACAGCGGCCGGAGATTCAGCACCATAGACAGCAGGAACGGGACAGGTGAGTTTATCGCCATCTTCAATCATGTACCACGGAGTAGGGATCATGGATTGCACATGGACAACCAACGTGTGCCGTGACTCACGGCACACGAAGGGACATATGTGTTTTTAACATGTCAGTGAAAAACATCTGTGTTTTTTACCGACGTGTGAAACATGCCTAACAGATATTTGGTTTACATCCATTATATTTTATTTGGGATACAAACATTCCTAAAGTCATGGACGAAAATGCGAATAAAAACAAAAATAAGCAATGTAGTATAATCCAATTGGCTAAATACAAAGTGCAAGAATTATCGAGCTAAATGTTCCAATATTCTGAAGAAATTGGCACAAAAAATTGACTTCTTGTTCGTGCACCATATTTATGACTTGTCAGGCAAGGTAGTGAGGCATTGCTGAAAAGGGGCACAGTTTAGAGAAATAAGAAGACTTCTAATGTGCAACACTATGTGCAAAAACATGCAGACATATTTCTGTCAGTCCTAGGGTATATGGACGCTGAGTCTTTTTAATTTTTGAAGCAGAAATGAAATGGAAACTCTCCAAATCCTTCTCAAAATTAAAAACTTGTCAAAAGTTTCCACACAGTTTCTGCTCCAAAAATTCGTCAGCCGCAATATGCACATATGCTTTGAGTAAGTGCACATGGTATCTTTTAGACATTGGCAAATTAATATTGGTTTTGAAGCAAAGGCTTCAGGTAAACATCAGCGTGCCTTCTTTGTCATCCCTTTGCATTTCTACAGCATCTTTGCTGCTGGCGTCTTTTTATTTTATTTATTTTGCAAATTAAATAGTGGAGGTTTCCCAGCACATCAGTGGTCAGAAAAGTTAGGTTAGGAGTTCTATTAACTTTAACTGCTTCAAGCATTGAAATCATGAGGTTTATAGATGCCTGAAGCCGTTATAGTCCATATGTCTGCAGGTTTTTGCGATTTTCCATTTTTCATATCTGTTTCCCCGCCTAGTAGAATCATAACTTTTTAATTTTTCTGGTAATATTGCCATATGAGGGCTTATTTTTTGTGGGACAAGTTGTACTTTTGAAAAAATCATTAGTTTTACCATAAAGTATACTGGAGAACAGGACAAAAAATTCCAAGTGTGTTGAAATTGCAAAAAAGTGCAATTGCACAATAGTTTTGGGGTTTTTTTATTCAGTGTTCACTATATGGTAAAACTGATGTGTCAGTATAATGCCTCACATTGTTATGAGTATGTAGATAAAAAACATGTATACTTTTACTTTAAAAATAAATTAGAAGCTTGTCCAAAAAAAATAGTGCTTTTGTTGCCATTTTCCAAGAGTTCCAAGAGTTCTTATTTTTTTCCAGATTTGGGGTTCAGTATTTTTATGCAGATGCTATGTTTTGATCGCCTGTTATTGCCTTAAAAAAAATTGTGGCGACCAAAAAACGTAATTTTGGCACTTGGAATTTTTTTCTCTCCATGCCATGTACAGATCAGATTAATTGATTTTATATTTTGATATATCGGGCATTTCTGAAAGCGGCAATACCAAATAGTATATTTTTTTACTTTTTTAACTGGTATATCTTAAATAGGGCGAATAGAGGTGATTTGAACTTTTAGGGGTTTAATTTTTACATATTTCTAAACTTTATTTTACTTATTTTACTATTCCGCCTAGGGAACATTATCACATTTATGGCCATATTAATTGCACTGTCAGTATTTGACAGCGTGATTTAAGGGGTTAACAGGCGAGGGTGGATTGGAGATCCACTTGTGCCTGTTAGCCACAAATGTCTGCTGATCAGACCACAGGGACATGACCAATGATGAACTAGTACGTCATTGATCATGAAGGGGTTAAAGTTACTTCGAATGGTTCCTGAGAATATTTGATTTGTAAATTTTTTTGGAAAAATGAGATACTGCTAATAATCTTTTAAAATTCTAACTTCCTAACAAAAAACTATGTTTCAAAAATGGTTCTGATGTAAAGTTGACATGTGGGAAATGTTATTTATTAACTATTTCATGCAACATAACTCTATGTCTTAAAGTGAACCTGTGAGGTGCAATATGCATCCAGGACCACAAACAGTTCAGGGTGCATATTTATAATCCCTGCCTAACAGTCCCTGTATACACTAACATACATAAAGAGACTTTTAGAAAAAGTATGTCTAAAGATCCTTTATGATATGTAAAGAGTGCGGGGACTAGTGACAAGGTGTTATTTACCTCGTCTAGGCCACCTTCTTAGCATGTTAGCATGCCCACAGGGGCGTGCTAACATGCTCTTTAATGCCCAGCATCATTGGCATAAACCTGCGTACCTGTGTCTGTTGTCACCGCCTCAGATACTGGGTTTAGGCTCAGTGCGCATGATTAGAAGTCCCTGGCACTTCCAGTCATGCACACTAGACCCCTCTGAAGCCGTACACTCGGCTTCATAGTGCGCATGACCGGACGTCCTGGGACAGATTATGCGCACTGACAGCAGACACAGACACAGAAACGCACATCTATGCCGATGATGCTGGTATTGAATAGCATGTTAGCATACTCCAGTGAATGTGCAAACATGCTAAGAGGGTGGACTAGTCAGTGGAAATAACGCCCTTGTGACTTGTACCTGCGTTCATTAGCATATCATAAAGGATCATTAGAAATTATTTTTCTAAAGATTTCTTTATGTATGCTAGTAAATGCTGGGACAGTAGGCAGGGATTAGAAATATGCACCCAGAACTGCTCGTGGTTCTGGGTGCATATTGGACCTGATATAAGGTTTATATCCTTATGAAAGTTTGAAAATTGCAAAATTTATAAAAAAAAAGTCACCAAAATTGCTATATTTTTGCAAATAAACGTAAAAAATGTTAAACCTATATTTAACACTAATATAATACAATGTATCACGAAAAATCAGGCACTGGTATCCTTTGAATGTGACACTGGTCAGAATTGTTAAATTTGGCTTTGTCATAAAGGTGAAAAAAAGGCTTCAGTGGTAATGGGTTAATAAATACCCCTTTGTATGCACATCACTTAAATTAAATGAGTTTCCTTAGATAATAGACATTTATCAACTGTTTACTGATTTAGTGGAAAATGCCTAATTATAAGAATTATTACCACTAGCTTGTTCATGATCCCTATGATGCGAGTCCCACGATATTCCAGTGAAGAGTATTTTAAATGGAGCAGCACTTTAACATGTACCCTGTTCTATTCAATGTCTATGGTGCTGATGGAAATTATAAATGGATACAGTGGTATAAATGATTAATTGATGTCAAGTAGTTTTTGTGTATAACAGTTCATCTTCCTACATGCAAATGCCCCAGAACTGCTATGGAGGAAGTTACATAAAAAACTGTTATACAGCTTGTTCTTTAATCTTACATGACATATAAAAAACCTAAATTTCTCATGAAGACAAGAATATTTTCATTCAAATAAAAGAAAAAAGAAAGTAGTTGACAAAATGCACATATTGTTAATGATTTTTTTTTATATACTATTTTAAGTAACACCATAACAGATCATGGCTATAGCTTCATAGCATGCTAGAATTGTCAAGTCACTAATGAATGGGAACCAACCAAAAGAGAAATAGAAAAATTGAATAGAGGTCACAATACCACAATACTTAAATTGTATTCCCAACATTTAAAGCTATCAATCAACTATGCATTTATTATGTGCTGGACTGTTAGAAATATGCACGTATAGTGTACATCTTTCTGACCTTAGAGAATGATATAGCAATGGTACCCATGTGAAACACCCATTCTATTCACACTAGGCTGTGATGCAGTTACTACTTACTGGCCAGAGTGAATGGAAGAGTAGTCAGGAAAGTCGGGGTCTGGTAACGAGAGGACACGTATGAGCACAAGGAGTAGACGGAGGCATAATTAGGTCAATATCTGAGGATCAGAAATCTAGGAGAGCACATAATAGGTTCAGGGAGAAAACAAAGACGTGGTCAGGTAAGGGTCCGAGGTCAATAGGTAAGAGGTCACGACTGGAACAGAAAGCGGGCAGAAAAAAGTCAAATAACAATCTGGGGTCAGAACACAAAGATCAGAACATTAGCAGAGGCAACAGAACAATAGCAGAACCAGAAAATACAACTGGCAAAGTTCTGGGTGAGCATGCTCAGTAAGAAGCCTGAGCAATTGCCAGAAAGGACTAACACCTGAGTAATCAGCACCAACATGGAATCCTGTGCTGTCAAACAAGCTGCTAGCTCAGTAACTCAGGAAGGTGTAGCAGAGTATCTCCAAAGGCAAGATGCTCTGCACAGAGGAATCGTGTAACTGTCAGGAATGTAATTTAGGAAAACGCACCAGAGTATCTTCTAGTCTGCAAGATGCTCTGCACAAAGGAATCATGACATAGGCTTTTTAAAACCTTGATCTTGAGATCATTGTGGGTCTTAGCAGTTGAATACCCTCCAACCAGAAATGTATCACTAATTATGCAGAAAGATTATATATTTCAATTTAGGTAATAACCCTTCAAGACACGCTACAAAAGACTATGAAATCTGTACTACTTATCTTATATTTCATGCCAGTAAGTTGTATTGCTGACACTCATTAAACTATATGTATTTTTCATTTGCAAAATTTAAAGTGAATTTAAAAAAAGACAGCCAACCAGATATATTATTTTTAATGCACAGTTAATATGTCAACATATCTCTTTCGATCTGTGGCTAACCTCCAGCAATATTGATCATACATAATTATTGTACAATGGGTACACTTGAAAATTTAAATGTTCTGATAAGAATATAGCAAAAGTAAAATCGAAAAATAGAAAACAAATTGGTTTATGCTTGGAAAAATCATTTTTTGCTTCAAATTGGAGTCACAAAATATATTAATGCAAGTATTATAATTATGTTATGATTGGAATGCAAAATTCCTTAAAAGCCCCATATTCATGAATGTCTCCTAAGAATTTAACAGACAACAACATTCTTTTCACAACTACCGATTTAATTTAACATGTTTTAGCTATATTACATTAATTTAAAGAGATGAAGAATGACCTGGATGGCTTTCCTATAGTACTGCTTGTTTCCCTTACATAGACGAAATTGAGTCATAATAAAGGTATTTATTTGAACCAATATTGGGCAATACAATCTTCACCGCACCATCTCCCCGATCAGTATTCCACTCAGCCGGTATCCCTTAGAGAAGCAGTATTGGGAAAAGATAATAATATTATCAGGAGTGGTGTTAGAAAGGTCACCAACATGGACATCTTTACTACACTCCGAAATGAATGGAAGGTAAAAAATCTTATATGAAAATATAAAAAAAATATGATACTATTGTCTAAGTGGGAAGTACAATTACAAGAAACACAGCAAAGAAAGACAATAATGATTGTGAAGAAAATATGGAAATATTAGATAACAAATACTCATAGAACACATCCATTCTGCGAACAAAAAATAAATATTGGAGGGCTTGAATCAGAAAAAGAATAGAAAGCAAATGCATGGCTAGAGAATACAAAATAATACTAACGGTAATGACTGTTACAAGAATGTAATAAAAATAGTTAATAAGTACGTACAAAATATTTGCTTTTATTTCTACATTTTAATTTCCTCCGTATTTCTACCAATAGTGGAATAGTCATAATAAAACCATTGATATTTATTGTGCATATCATTAATAATTTAGGTGCAAGAAGGTGGAATATATAGGTAAAAGTGTATAGTGTATAAAGGCAACCTGTGAAGATGAATAATGCTATATTGGTTTAATCTGTAGGTTAATAACTTTACGAAGGTGCCTGGCCTCTGTACTAAAAGTGCGTCTCCTGGAAGGAAATTAATTTTATTCCTCATGGGAGCCGCCACCTCTCATACAGGCATAAAAGCATGGGTATAGTCACCTTGAGCTGGCATTTTTAATTATACCATTTTTGGGTAGATGTGATGTTTTGATCGCCTGTTATTGTATTTTAATGCAATGTTGTGGAGACCAAAAAAGCATAATTTTGGCATTTTATTTTTATTCTCGCTGCACCATGTATCAATCAGATTAATTGATTTTAAATTTTTATATATCAAGCCTTTCTGAATGCGTGGATACCAAATATGTGATTTTTTTTTTATTATTAATACTGTTTTATTTTCAGTTGGGCAAAAAGGGGGTGATTTAAACTTTTTTATTTTTAAGATTTTTTCAAACTTTTTTTACATTTTTTATTTTTATTTTTTTTACTAGCCCCGCTCACATAACCTCTTGCGGTGACGTCATCGGCCGCTCATAATTCTTCCTTGTGAATGCGGCGGTCATTGAACTCAGTGACAAGTGCTGAAGTCAGGAGTGCAGTGGCTTCCATCACTGCAGGTATTGTATCTAGCTAACCTCCTGAAGTCAGTGCTGGTCATGACCTGCAGTGACCTGTGCTGACCTCATGATGTTAGCTCAGGTCACTGCACTGCTCTCCCAGTCAATGGGGAATATTCTGTTCTTCATTGACTGGGACAGTGAGTATGAATCATAGTGGGACCCCCTTATTGGATTACGCTGGACTCGGATTTGATTTTTCTTTCCAATAAGTTGGTGAAAGAGGGAATGTGTTGGGGAGTGTTTTTTTCAAATAAAACTTTGTCATCTATTTTTTTTTTTTATTACTGACTGGGTTAGTGATGTCTGGTATCTGATCGACGACATGACATCACTAACCTATGGACTTGATGCCAGGTGACATTACACATCTGGTATCAACCCCATATATTACCCCGTTTGTAACTGCACCAGGGCAACGAGATTAGCTAGGTAAAGTCCCGGGACTATCATACCTAATGGATCTGGCAATTCCGTCCAACTGCAGGCTGATATTTTTAATCTAGTGGGCTCCCAATTACATGGGGGTCCCCAGCCTGAGAATACCAGCCAGCAGCTGTGAGGCTTTATCTTGGCTGGTATCAAAATTGGGAGGACCGCAGGCTGTTTTGTTAATTACTTATTTATTTATTGTATTGTATGATATAGAGCCGCCCACCGGTGGCTGTAATTGGTTGCAGTCAGAAAGCGGTCACTCAGCATGGGGGCGCGTCGGACTGTAAGCAATCAATCACGGAGGAGGAGTGAATATGTATGAGCCTAATGAGTGGCCGGCTTGGGAAGATCAAAGAGCTGTCACAGGAGCAGTGTGACAGCCACCCTGGTGATGGGTGAGTATGTAGCACTTGCTCCTACCCCTTATCCCCAGATTCTGTTCCTCATAGGCTTTATATGGGAACTAGCATCTGGCCAGATACCCTGGACTGCATGCAAGTCACACGGATGACACACGCACCCTATACGGAACAGAATGGGACGAATGCAGTTGACACACGGATGCCAAACGGATGACTCCTTGAAAAAACAGGACCCTTTTTTGCAGACTGCAAAAATGAAACGGTCGTGTGAATGAGCCCAAAAGTTGATATTTTAACACCACGAAAAATGAGAAACATTAACAAAAATTAAACAACTGCCCTAGATTATCTCAAAAACAGAAAGTTTAGTGAAATTTTCTCAGCATGCAGTGGTACGTTGCTGCCTAAAGTGACCCAAGGGATGTCGAATATGGAATAAATGAAAAAGCCCATATAGTCTAAGTGCACCAAAAATCTAATGTAGCTTAAATCTGCAGACTAGTCAGTCTCAGTGCTAAAATTTCATGAGCAATAAATATTGACTATGTTGCAATGGACCTTGGTAAAGTACACTTCATGATCCCATGGATGCCACAGTGTGTGTATAGCTTATCTGAAAAAGAGATGACATTTGTATGCATTTTGGAAAAAAGAAAATCTGGCAGAAACACTGTGATGCTTTGAACAATCTTCTGATAGGAAACCTTGTGTACTAATATTTATGTGAATATTGCTTTGATACCACCTACCTAAATATTGTGAAGACCAAGCCCACATCTTCAGGGCATCACTACTTTTGTGTAAAGGCAGTGATCTCTTTAAAAAAATATTGGACATTGCCACAAAGTTTGAGGAACATGACAAAATGTTCAAGGTGTTCATTTCCCTTTTAAGTTCCTTAAATCTAAATGCAACCAAAAATTTGAAGTGCAGAAAAAAACAAGTCCAATCGTTGGCAGCTCCAATTTGGTCATAAAAATAAGTCCGTGGAGTGCATAATAAGAGCTGTTTTAGGGGGTTCAATATTAGGTGATTATATCATAATGGCTAAATGGTGTATACTGTATGACCTTCCATCCTTTAAAATGTCTCCATAGTATTTAAAATGAGCAGTAAGAAAAGTTCTTGCATTGAAAGAAGAAATAAAAACAATAGCAAGGCATAGCATAACATCAATATTCAATAAATACCATAAAAACTTTAAAATTATTCTAGTGTAATATACAAGTTTAAGGAAAACAATGACAAGTAGTTTTAGTTATAATTTGATGTAGGTGGAATTAAAACATCAGAAGACATTTCAGAATATACTTGTATTTTTGGATTTCCATTTTTGAAAATTGTTTTTGCTGAGTAGTTATTGATTTCAACATAAACAAAGCTGACATTCTTGATCTTAACCAGAGATGTTTTAAAGCTTTCCTGTGACATATACACCCGATACAGTACATAAATGTCCTATGCTGTAAATTGCATTTGTCAGACATTGTTCAAGTGATAGAATGATGATAACAATATCTATTAAACATTCTAGATACATTTTGCCTTAGGCAGTACATTTGATATATGCATGAAACTTCAAAAAAACAAAGAAGAAAAGGAATACTGTACATCAAGTGTCAAATAAAAGTTTGTATCATTACTGTATATTGTAATTGCATTGCTTGACTACCTTATAACTTGATATTGTAGCAGAGAACATGCGCAGATTGCACAATCATGCAAAACACATTTTTTTTCCAATGAATCTGTTGTTTCCTAGATCTGCATAAAAAGCAAATAAATATACAATTTTTGCATATAATAATCAACCTGAGCTGGGACAGAAGACTTCTTAATTGTAATAGTGACAAACAAAAGATACATTTTCAGTTAATTGAGATAAAATATTAAAATGATTAAAAACGTTGTCAGAGATTCTATGAAATTTGCATAACAGAATCCCATGAAATGTAATCACATATCCATAATTTTCCTTTAAAATCCCCTCATTTTAATGTCACTACTTTGGTGCTCCCCTTCGGTCCTCTATTTGGTCACGTGCTGTACATCTTTCTTGCCACTGCTCTATCTAATCACTGGTCTTAATATTCTAGCATTGACATGTCATATAATGTTGTACATGGAAACATCACTGCTTTGGCCAATGATCAGCTATAACAGCCAAGTGAAATATATACAGAATGTCATCAAAGCAGTACAAGCATGAAGTGGTCAGGAAATGGCAGATTAAAGGGAATCTGTCAGCAGGTTTTTCTTCTGCAATCTGACAGCAGCATGTGGTAGGGACTGCGACCTTTATTCCAGAGATGTATCCCTGTAGCAGAGCTTGGATGTTGAGCTGTGTATAACTCCACCCACACCACTGATTAGCAGCTTTCTTTGTACACTGTATAGTGATAGAATGCTGCTAATCAGAACTGGGGGCATGGTTGGACTAGCAGGCACTAGGCTTCAGGTCCTGTAGTGATAATTTCCAGGTGAAAAAACACTGCACTGAAAGAGCAGAACACAGCACAGTTAATGACACATCCCTGTTGTCAGGTTGTCTTCGACTATATCATGTTGCTCTTAGATTACATAGCAAAAACCTGGTGACAGATTCCCTTTAAAAATTGAGTTATGGCTATTTTAAAATTTAGACAACCTCCCAGTCCACTATATGTAAACACTGTACACGTACATTTATATATTACAATATCATAGATGGTGTCTCACTTTTTTTTCTATTTGTAGGCATCAAAATCTTAGAAAAACATGTACTAATAGAGTAAAACTGAATTGTGCAAACTGCTCAGGGGCCAATTTTTTAAGACTGGTATTGCATACTTAATAAAGAAGCATAGTGGGGTAAGATGTGTCAAATTCATTCAGAGGCGTAAGCCACTTGAATAATTCAACACATCTCAGTGGCTTGCACCTCCGTGATCTTAATCAGATGTGGAGTAGTTTGTGCCACTAAAGTAGTGTGATATTGATGACGTCAGCCGACTTATGCTGACATTCTTTGTCCCACTTTGGCTACTTTGACTTTGACAGAGTTGGTGAGGACTGGAGTGAAAGTGCCAAAAGGTGCAACATTTTTGAGCAGTTTTATGTTGCACTAATATTTTCTGACTTTTCAAACTGTTTTACTTGAAGAAACTGAACACTTTCCTAAATTGATCACTTAGTGTGCAATTTATTAGATTTGTCTGGCAACTTACCATCAATGCTGTCATGATACTACCCAGTCCCGTGCTAGAAAAAGTTTGCACAAAAGCAGGGAGATGAGGTCAAAGTGTTTAGTTATAGAAAGTAAACACCAGAATTGAAAGTAAATGTGATATGAATGACTTTGATGAATTATTGTTGGTTTTAGCCTTTTGTGGAGTGAGTAAAATGTTGATCTGGAATTTTCATGCAGAACAGTCTCCACAGCACACTGGTTCACAGGTTCAGCAAAACTAGACAGATTGAAAACGAAGATTTGCAAGATTCTGGACTTCTGTTGAATCATGTATGTAGTAAATTCAAAACTATGATAAACCACATGAAACGGAAAACCACATAGATAACTATATTGACTCATCCTTCCTTCTATTAACAGTTCAGCTCAAGAGTGGTATAACGTGGCATGTAATGGAGACACTGCTACATAAACGTTTAAGCTGTTTTAGGGCAAATGACCTACTGACCTAGTTGAATGGAAAAAGTTTGCATCCACCTTTTTCCCTTTTGCACTCAGAATAAATTGTCTAGAAACACTCATTGGCCACCATGGTAAATAACACTGAATACAACCATTCTTCTATAAAGCATTTGTAATTTGCAATAGTAATTTACAAAAACTGAAGGATGTTCACAGCTTGGGATCCTCAATTAACGTTAGGCATGTATCAAGTATACAGATACAGTTCACTGTATACAATTGCAGAAATCTTAATTATGTACCACATTTAGAATACATACATTATATATTTACAATCTGTATAAATATAATAATAGTGATGAGCGAGCACTACCATGCACAATTCAAGCACCCTAGTATAATACAAGTCAATGGGGGACTAGATCATTTTTCCAGGAAATCTTTCAAGAAAAAAAGTTTGAGTTTACTATTCACTTCCATTATACTCGTGTGCTCGAGTCTCGCCCATCTGAGCATGCAACTGCTCTTAATGAGTACCGAGCACCCAATCATGGTAGTGCTCATTCATCACAACACACTAATTTTAGATGCCACAAGAATGGAAATTAATGATTCCACATATATATGAATGATCCAAGCAGCTTGCATGTAATTAAGGTTCTGACTCTTTCTAAAATATTGTAATTAAATTAGATAAAATGCAAGCTTGATGCCTATCAAATACATTTAAAAGTTATATCATGCAGGTTAATTTATTACTTCATGCAGGAAGTGTACTTCTTAAAATCTTGTTCATCCACAGTCAGTGTAAAATTTCCTAATCCAGAATTTTAAGACGTGTGAAATTGGCTGGTCCCCATGGCTCAGCCACACTATTGTTTCGTTACACTTTGTTTTGTTAGAACAATTGATTATGTTGATTAATTCTGTCTATTTCTATAGGAAAAATATATTGCCAAATGTGAATTCAGTAACAGTAATCATGGACATTGTGAAAATAAACTATGATAAATAGATGGATCTATCAATAGATAGGTAGATAAATAGGTTAGGTAAAGTATACATGAGATTTTAATGAAACCTCTCTTGTTATTGTAATCAATAAGTTAAGTCAGGTAGAGAGAATATTGGCATTTAAAGTACTACTCCTACAGAGTGTTATGAAGTTAATTCATCTTCTAAATCTTATTGATTCCCCTTAATAAATCCCTTAATACCAGTTACCTCATCGTTTTATATCTGCATGTTCCCTTTTTTATGATGGTTAGATTTAATGTCTTAGTGCAGTAAATGGTGCTTTAATGAGGGCCACAAATATAGCAGTTGTTATAGTGATACATACAAGCAATGAAATATTGTCACCACCTAAGCGAATTAATGTGTTAATAAATGTAACATGTATAAAAATTGTTTAATGCTGTTATGTGATAATGCAACTCCAAAGAGAAACCATATAGAAAGCAAAAGAAAAGCTATGTACAGCACAGCACATTTATAGATTAAGAGTAAGTGAAGAAAATCATTCATTCAAGAAAATAAAATAATGTCCAGCAGAAATCTGGGCGGGAGGACACCTTGAAAAAAATCAATGTAACCGTCTATGTACACAAGGGATGGATTCCCCATGTTGCATGATTGTCCCATTGGTATTGTTGGCCCAGCTTGAAAGAATATGGCAGAGGCAGTAATGAAGTGTCAAGGTCGGGAACAGAGAGTGGCATTCAGATAATGACAACTGCTGTGAACTCATTCTGCATTAATCTTTTTAAACATGATCTAAGAGCAGGAAGGTAAACTTGACAGCCACGTCTAGACAATTTAAACTCTTAGGCCCTGAATCTTTAGAGTATGTTAGGCAACGATAAAGGATAAAACACTTTGCTAAATTACATAATGTTTGTGCAACTCTAGGTTGTGTGTACATTTTGCAATTTTTCTCATAGTCTTCCACTTTCCCCAATGCTGCCAAAATGGGTACAGCTGGGAAATTAAACAAGTAGAGAGCACTACCTGATCCTCTGTGATCACTCTTGGCACAAGGCAAAATATTTGGAAAAAGAGGAAGAGGTGCCAATAACGATGGATCACCAAATCACAAATGACATATCAAAAAAGTGTCCGAATTTTATTAAATCCACAAAATATAAATACTAGGGATGATCGAATACCTCAAATATTCGGCTTCGCAAATATTTTCCGAATACCTCTCTGCTATTCGACTATTCAATGCGCAATGTAAGTCTATAGGAAGCCCGAATAGTATCGAATAGTTGTTATTCAGGTTTCCCATAGACATACATTGCACATCGAATATTCGCGAATAGTCAAATAGTGGCGAGGTATTCGGAAAATATTTGCGAAGCCGAATAATCGAAGTATTCGATCATCCCTAATAAATACATACAAAAGGGGATCAGTTCAATGTGGTGTCATGCCTAAAGTAAATTATACAATATACTAAACACTACAACAAACAATTAAAAAAAATTAAAACCACACACCAGGGAACCACCACTTTGATGATAAATCCCACATGGGAAGGGATACATAGGTGCAGGGGGAAAGAAGCACAGATTCTGATAAGTAAAGATGCCAAATATAACACAGAGGGATTCACACTAAAATGTCAGCAGGATTTTATCCTAGCAAAAATAAGAAGAGATCATATGGATGCATAGATAGTATAAAAATGAAAAAACCTTGTTCATAGTTGGCAGAATAAACTGATAACATAGACACTGATTGGTCAATAAACAAGACAAGGTACAACAGGCTTAGGCCCTATTCTTTGGGCTGGGGACTGCCAGGAAACTTGGGGTATTAGGTCTGTTGCACAGGATTCTCTATTAGGGTTTAGTACTTTTCCTCCCTTTTCAGGTATTTGCCTGAATTGACTGACTTCAAACTTTCATATGGGACCTTTCATTTTCATCTACTCCAGCTGTCATAGCTAGGTTTATGGAGAAAAAGAATGGGTCCTGAGCCTGTTGTACCTTGTCTTGTTTCTTGACCAATCAGTGTCTATGTTATCAGTTTATTCTGCCAAATATGATTTTTTCATTTTTATACTATCTATGTATTTTTGTATGTATTTATATTTTGTGGCGTTAATAAAATTCAGACACTTTTTTGATATGTCATTTGTGATTTGGTGATTCCTCGTTATTGGTCCTTCTTTCTTCCTCTTTTTCCAAAATGGGTAAAGCTAAGACATTATACCACAGCTCGTCTAATTTGTGATGAGCTGTTGCGTACCTTATGCCAAAAACCTCACTCCAGTCATTAATTTTTGGCGAGGCACACAGAAGCATATGCCACATTTAAGACTTCCCAGATTCATTAAGAAGCAGGCGCCTTGACGAATCGGGGTCATAATATTTACAATTAGTTCTGCATACAATAGATATATACAGAAATATTTTACATAATGACACTTCAAGAAAAATGAGATTTCCTTATCTTGATGTGATATCTGCAAGTATTCTTAGGAATTTTTGTCTGGCTTATAGAATTTTCTGCAATGTAAAATAGCGACAGGCCATTTTAGGCCATTCACATAAAGCCAATAGCAAATTGTTGAATTCCTTAGGTACATCGAATTCCTAAAAATTAAACATAAATTTGATTTGCATCAAATGGATTTGCTCATCTCTAATACTTGGTTTCCAGATAATTATTTTTTTCTACTTTAAATTGAAGAATAACATTTCTTATACATAATTTTCATCTATTCTTACACATTAGTCAATGTACAATTATATTTACAGGAAATAAATAATTTCATGTTTGTAAAACATTGCCGTAAATACTGTAATGCTTTTTCCTTTAAAAATCCCAAATCTGCTTATAATATTAACATAAAAAAAGGAAAAAAATACACATTGTAAGAAAGCATTATCAAGTAATCATGCATAATAATGACCTGAAGTTATCCTCTATTTAAACGTATTTTGTCATTTAAATATTTTGAGAGATTATAATTATTTTCCACTATGTTAATTTATAGACTAAATTCTTTGAAGTATTTAAATAAAAAGCAAATCAAGCCTATTTAATGCAGAATTCTTACTTCACATACATACAGTGCAATGAAAAAGCATTCATACCTTATTAACTTTTCCACATTTCTTCATGTTACACCCACAAGCTTACATATATTTTATTGGGATTTTATGTGATATACCAACACACAAAAAAAACCAAATATTTGTGATGTGTGAAAGAAATGATATATGGTTTTCAACATATTTATAAAATTTAAATCTGAAAGTTCTAACATACATTTGTATTCTGTCCCCCAAGTCAATACTCTGTAGGACCACCTTAAGCTGCCATTACTGCTTGTCATATCTCCACAGAGTCCACTCCTGCGATTTCTGCTTCGGTCACCAGGTACCGTATTCCCACCTTGGGCACTGCTGGTGATAGGGGAGCAGTCAGTACCAGTGGCTTTGGTGGGCACAGGCTCCACCCATCCACTAAGCTGGGTATCACTAAGATCTGCAATACCACTGGTTGACTGTGGTGGTGTGTGCCTTCCAGCAGAAGTTATCACCTTTCAGCTCTAGTCAATGGGAAGGCACCACACCCCTCTTATTCCTCTTCCAGTCTGGTAGTCACCACCAGATATAGTCTTGTTTACTTGTACTGCTGTGACTCTGGTTCAACCCTTCTAGTTTTCTGCTATACTTCCCGGTGTTTCTTGACCTCTGCCTGTTTCCTGATGTTTCTTCTACCTGCAGATTTTGTACCCTGTCTGACATCTTGGTTTTCACCTACGCCTGTTTTCCGGACATTCCTCCTGCTGATTTTGTCCCTTTTTTACCTCCTGGTTAGACCCTGCCTGACAACTCCTCTTCTCAGGATTGCAGCCTTTTATAGGCAACAACCTCCTGGGCCCTGTATCCCTATACAGGAGTTAAAGGGTTTCGGGGGTTCTCGGGATCCTGCTGAGTGGGTGGCTAGCCTCCAGTCTGTCTGTGGCAGCAATCCTAAGACTGTGGTCCTGGGCAGACGTTACACTGCTGGAAGTCTTTTAGGGTATGTCTCTACTAACTTTGCACATCTAGATACGGAAATTTTGCCATATTATTCTTTGCAAAATAGCTCTAGTTCAGTGAATTTGGATGGAAAGCATCTGTAAACAGCAATTTTCAAGTCTTGCCACAGATTCTCAATTGGATTAAGATCTGGAGTTTGACTGGACCATTCAAACAAATGAATATGATATGATGCAAACCATTCTATTGCAGTTTGGTAGTATGTTTATGGTTGGTGTCCTGCTAGAAGATGAACCTACACCCCAGTAACAAGTCTTTTGCAGTCTATGGCCTCAGACACAGATCTGTGCCGCCGGTACGTGTTTGCCATTTTTTGCACGTACCGGTGGCACGGAGACACGTTCAGCAATGCTACCCTATTGTAGCAGGCACACACACGTAAAACCACACGGAACGTGTGTTTGTGTGCGTTTGAACATGTGTGCGTTTTTCTACACGCTGACATGACCACGTTTTCTCTGGCAGCACGGGTGTCACACGGCCCGCACCCGTACCACACGGATGTAGTGTGGATGCGGTACCGTGTGACATGCACTGGAGAAAACTCACGTGTCAGTGAAAAAAAAACAAAACATTTACTCACCTTCTCCAGCCCTCCTGTCTCTGCCACTGCTGCCACTTGCTGATGACCGCCACTCATTATGCTCATTTAATATTCACTTCACTGCGGCTGGCAGCAGCAGCAGCAGGGAGACGGCAGGGCTGGAGACCGAAGATCAGCACCACGGACAGCAGTGCGGACCACGTGAGTATGCAAATTACTGGTTCTATGTGTGCTATCGTGGATAGCACACGTAGAACACACTGGACCGCACATACCCGAGACACGTACTTACCACACGCAACACGCAGGGCAAATACGTGTCTCGCGGCACGTGCGTGTTTTTAACGGAAGTGTGTTTCAGGCCTATAACAGCTTTTCCACCAGGATTGACCTGTATTTAGCTCAATCCATTATCAACTCTGTCCAGCTTAGCTGTCTGTGCTGAAGAAATGTATCCTTACAGCATGATTCCACCACCATGGCTGATGGTGAGTATGTTATTTTCAGGGTGATGTGCATTATTTGTTTTCTGCCTCAAATAGTGCATCACATTTAACCCAAAAAATTCTACTTTGGTCTCATCTGACCAGAATACCTTCTTCTACATACTAGCCATATCCCCTACATAATTACAGCTACTTTGGAGAGAATGAGCAAAAATGTAAGCCTCTGGATGTGTTAAGCTGGTATACGCATAACTCAAAAGACTTATGCTGGCGTCACACGGTATGATATATCGGCCGATATGTTGTTGGGGTCACGTCGTTAGTGACGCACATCCGGAATCGTTAGACATATCGTACCGTGTGACACCACTGAACGACTGTGAACGAGCAATAATACTCACCTTATCGTTGCTCATTGACACGTCGTTAATTTTCAAAATCTTGGTCCTCCTTCTGTGCGCCGGTTGTTCATCGTTCCCGTGGCAGCACACATCGCTCTGTGTGACACCTTGGGAACAATGAACTGCAGCTTACCTGCGTCTCGCTGGCAATGCAGAAGGAAGGAGGTGGGGGGATGTTACGTCCCGCTCAACTCCGCCCCTCCGCTTCTATTGGCCGGCCGCTGTGTGATGTCGATGTGACGCCGGACGTCCCTCCCCCTTCAGGAAGAGGATGTTCGCCGCCCACAGCGACGTCGCTCAGCAGGTAAGTGCGTGTGATGGGGTTAACGACTTTGTGCGCCACGGGCAACTAATTGCCTGTGACATACAAACGACGGGGGTGGGTATGATCGCTCGTGCGATCGCATGATAGATCGTACCGTGTGACGCCGGCATTAAGCAGTAATTGCAACGAAAGCTGGTTCTACAAATATTGACTCAGGGGAGCTGAATACAAATATTTGTCCCAATTTTAAGATTTTTATTTTTAAATATTTTTGAGAAACATGTATAATTTCCTTTGCATTTCACAAATACTTGCTATTTTGTTTGTATTTCAAATAAAAACCCAATAAAATATAATAGGTTTGTGCGTGTAATGTTGGAAAATATTCACAGGGTATGAATATTTTCAAGGCACTGTAACTCACCCATCGCATATTTCAAATGCAAAATGTAAATTCTCATTTATGCATAATGGAAGAAGGCATGGAAATTGTTCCTACAGTGGCCTGATCTGCACCAATGGCTGCTAACATACTGAGCCATTAGGTAAGGAGCAATTAAGTATAACTTACATATCACTCTTTTGGGCTCATTAGACCTCATCAATGCAAGATGAGCAAACCATGGCTCTATGGAGTAAGTTAGTGAGTGTGATTACAGACTACTCTGTGAATGTGCAATAAGAAATGGTTAATTCAAGAGACCACAGCACTTTCTGAGAACAGAAGGTACATGTATAATTGCCAGTTATGCAAATTACATGGTTGAATATTACAAAATGAGAAAAAGGTGGAGATATGATGTTCATTAAAATGAAACCAAAGTACGCTAAGGCCACCAAAGTAATAGGCATATGAATGTGTAGATATTCAAGAAATGATTAATATACAAACAGACAGATTCAATAGAAATCAAATGATTTATTTGGACATAATGATATTTACATTTTATACATATTGAATAAAAATATTTACATGTCTGTCAGAATAGATTACTTCAAGTGAATTTACTTTTGAAATTAAACATCAATTTCACTGTAATATATTTTTAGTTATTTAAAACATCATTCCTCAGTATTTCTATAAAAATATCATCACTTCTGTATTATATTTACATGAATTGTTTTCTCCCTTTTTGATAATTCCTTTTTTTTTCTTCAATAAATTAGAATGATGGGTGATCTTATGATAGGAAACACCCCTGACATTGCTCTTCTCTGCCACATCCCTTTATGAAATCAAAACACAATAAATTATCCATAATAAATAAATGGGTCTTTTAAAGCCTAGTTTTTATGGATAAGATTAATAGAAGTCATCAATCAAGCTATTGTTTTTTTTCAGATTCAAACAAAACTGTTTTCCAGTGAGTGACTTCATATTATTTAAGCTCACTCTTAGAAAATAAAACAGTTTCTTATAAAGTTATACAATTATGGTTATTTTTTAGTAGCTTGTTGACAAAATATTATTTTAAAATTTGCTTTGTAAGATCAATAGTATGGTAAGTAAAATGGACATTGATATAGAAATATCTGGTAAAAACACATATTTTGAGCCATCCAATAACCCAATGCATATCCATATCATAAACCCAAAGGAAACTCTTTACTTCCTTTCTTCAATTCTATAGTTTTACCTTTTTTTGTGTGCGCATTGATCAATATATTGTTTTTATTATTGGATTGTTATATTCTTATGTAGTCAAAATATAGTAATACATTTAATAATACAGAAAGCTGAAAATAAAAAGTATCCTAATATTACATTCCCATATCAAATGTCAACCTAATTTTTTAACACACTTAAATTTAGCTAGATAGAACATGCTGGCCTCATAAATAACAAGATTCCAAATCAATGCACTTTTCTGTAATATAATGCCCAAGAAAATAATGTCATCAGTTGACCGTTTACATACCAGTTTGGAATGCTATTGTTTAGATATTTGTGGATATAAAGGAAACTTTAGTCCTTTTTTATTATATTATCAACAACACAGAAGTCCAATTATGGACCGCCGAAAAAGATCACCATCAATCAATAACATTAAAATTGTAATAATTTTTTAATGGAAATTCAACATATTAATAATTAGGGCTGATCGAATACTTTAAATATTCGGCTTCGTTAATATTTTCCAAATAGGTCACCACTATGCGAATATTCGAGGCGCAATGTAAGTCTATGTTATTCGGGTTTCCCATAGACTTACATTGTGCATCGAATATTCACAAATAGTCGATTAGAAAATACCTATTCGGAAAATATTCGCAAAGATGAATATTTGAGGTATTCGATCATCCCTATTAATAATCAATTAGATAAAACAGGAAAAATTCCTCCAACAGAACAATAAGGTCTATAGCAGACTGTTATTCGTATGTTCTTTGCATTCATATTGATTTTATGTGCCTGTTTTCCCTTATTATTCTATTGGAGGAATTTTTCCTGTTTTATCTAATTGATCATTAATATGTTGAATTTCCAATAAAAAAATTATTAAAATTTTAATTTTATTGATTGATGGTGACCTTTTTCGGCGGTCCATAATTGGACTTCTGAGTTGTCAATAATCACATTGTGTAGGTCTTGTACATCCCATTGGGACTTGTGTTGTTATCTTTTTTATTATATGCTATCTTTTTTTAATTTATACATTTATTTTACTTGGAATTAGCAAGACAATGTACTACATAAGGGAATAATAGGTCCAAGTGAACTGTAGACTGATTGTGTATTCAGGCAGTCACTAAATGGAGAATGTTCAGTTGAACATAATCATTCAGCCCTGATATTATTTTTTACCTGGGATGGCATTAGCAACTATTTATAGTGATTGCTGTTATTATGATTTTGGACTACTTCTCCCCTACATGGGCAATCTGCAAAAAGATTTGCAGTTAGACATTGAACTTTGCTGCCACTTAATAATACATATCAGCAAAGTCTTCCAAATGGATTGGGCAGGCACAGACTGGTGACAAAACGCATCGGACTTTGCCAACCAACTTTACTGTACAGCGGCTGGTATGAAGAAGAAGAATTGTATGTAAAGCCTAGATGTATTTTTCTTCCTAATGGCTAACTATTTTTCCCTTCTTTGGCTGGGAAAAGTCTTTATGTCAAATTACAAAAATGGTATTTTCAATAAAATAATAAAAATTAGATTATATTCACACTAATTTTTATTAAAAATAATCTACGGTATGTTTTTTGTTTTTTGTCTTATGTTAGTAAGTGTGTTGGTGACAGATTTTATGGCTTTTACTAATATTACAGCTTTTTCTGCACTCGTTAGTACAGCCTTCCTATTCTCAATGTGCCTGTGGATAGAGGCTAAGGGGAAAACGTTTCTCCTTGCGGAGACCTGACAAACCAGTCTGGCTGCCAGTGAGAGGTCTTACAGCTGCAATGCTCCTCTGGCAAATATTCAAATTGCCTCTTCAGGGAGAAAGGAGATGAACTCTAGCGCCACCTATTGGAAGTAGCAATCCTAAAAATAAAAAGTGACCCTTTAACAAGCCTTTTCATATGACTAAGGATTTGTGGATGGAGGAGCACATGGTCAGACCTGACCGCCAACCTCTAATAGGAAACACTGCTCATGGGAAACTGTTTTGCATCTGGAGGAGGATTATAGACAATTCTGATCACATGCTTCTCTATAGCATCTATAAAAGCTCATGAGCATCAAAGCAAAATTTCCAATGATGCCTACCCCAACCATAATTGATCTTTATTAGCATTGGGCTTCTCATATGGGAAAAAGGGACATTTTGGGCCTCCAAGACTTCACGCGTGATTACAACCTCTATACCTACTATAGTTGCACTATAGTTACACCCTTAAGGCCGCTTTACACGCTACGACATCGCTCAAGCAATCTCGTTGCGGTCACGGAATTTGTGATGCACATCCGGCCGCTTTAGCGATGTTGTTGCATGTGACACCTATGAGCGATTTTAAATCGTCACAAAAACGTGCAAAATCGCTAATCGGTGACATGCCCCCCTATTCCCAATTATCGTTGCTGCTGCTTGTACGATGTTGATTGTCGTTCCTGCGGCATCACACATAGCATGACACCGCAGGAACGACGAACATCTCCTTACCTGCGGCCGCACGCATTGAGTAAGGAAGGAGGTGGGCGGGATGTTACGGCCGCTCATCTCCGCCCCTCCGTATCTATTGGGTGGTCGCTTAGTGACGCCGCTGTGACGCTGAACGAACCACCCCCTTAGAAAGGAGGTGGTTCGCCGGTCACAGCAACGTCGCTAGGCAGGTAAGTAGTGTGATGGGTCCGAGAGATTTTGTGCTCAATGGGCAGCGATTTGCCCGTGTCACACGAACAATGGAGGCGGGTACGCACGCTAGCGATCACGGTAACTATATCGCAGTGTGTAAAGCGGCCTTTACGCCTCCATCAGGAGCAATTTTGAGAATAGGAGCTTTATGCAGTCTGCAAGAAAACCTGTTCAAACATGTGCAAAGAAGAAACCTGTGATACCTTTATTTTAGCAAGGGCCACATAGTCATGTCCCCAACTCATATTTAAAATAGAGATAAAGTGGCCAACAAACTGTACAAAGAAGGAATATATTATGTGCTGTCTTCAATATACAATTTTACGTAATGATTACCTTTTTTGAGCACCCTTTACTATATTTTAAAGAAGGTTTCTTAGAAATAGCCTTTTTGGCAATTAGCAGCCAAGTCTAGCTCCTAAAGAGGATGTATCATCAGGAAATGACATTGTTTAAATCAGGTTTTTGTGTCACATGTATTATTTATTTTAATTGGTTTATATTTCTTTCTTTAACATTCTTTATTTAAAAAAGAAATAACTAAGTAATCTCACAATTTTTTTTTTACTTGGTGCTATTTTAGATTCATACTTCCTGCTATTTCTGAAACTGTTTACTGCAAGGCTCCATATTACAATAGGCAGGATTACAATAAGTAACATGTCTATAAATATCTGATAACACAGGATCTATTACTATTCACAATAGGTAATGTCACAGATGACCCTGCTCCCCTCTCTACACAGTGAACTTTGCCCAGGTTTATTTGACAATTCAATACAAAATAAAGGGTTAGGATCTGACCATTTTGGTTATTGTGGCTATATACATATGTTGTTTCTTGAAACAGTAGGATGTTAATGTCTAAAAAAGCCTTAGCGGTCAGTGTAAAAATCACAAAATTTTATTTTTTATTTTTGCTAAAGGTTATAACATGGAAGCAAATTAACAATGTTTTATTTTAAATACATTAAATAAAAAAACCTAAATTAAATAATAAATTATTTTTTGTTGACATTCCCATGATGCCCAAATCTGATAATTGTTATCAAATTTCTCTTGCAGAGGGGTGCTTCATGTGAAATGTAAGATTAAATGCCATCAATTAAAATATATTTTACATATACGAGCCAGTTTCTCTAGAGTGAAAAATACTTTTACTTAGTGGCTTCCTACTCCGGATTTTAGAGGGAAGCGTACAAGTACAGAACGCTGCCCAAAAATGTCCCTAACATGGCATTTTGACATTTGACATTGGTTGTTTTAAAGAAACTTGCATTTTTTCTAAATTTATACTGTTTATTGGGGAAAATAGCTTAGAAAATATTTACTTATCTTTAAGACTTTTTATAGGGTAGGATAATTCTAATTATTATGCAGCTCCAAGAAATAATGCAAGTCATATGCTAACATGTTTCATAATTAATAGTGATGAGTAAGCACTACCATGCTTGGGTGCTCGTTACTCGCTAAGAGCAGTTGGATGCTCAGATCGGCATGACTCATGTACCCGTGTATAATGGAAGTTAATAGGGACTCACGTTTTTTTCCAGGAAATCTACTGGAAAAATGCTTGTGTTTCCCATTGACTACCATTATACCTGGGTACTTGAGTAACGCCCTTACGAGCATCCAACTGCTCTTAACGAGTAACGAGCACCCGAGCATGGTAGAAATCCCTCATCACTAATTATTCAATTATTTTAATAAAATAATTATGTTCATTGTTTATTTTCTAGAAATGTAAGGAAGGATAATACATTATTACCATAGCATAAAAAACAGGCTGTTAAAGAGTCAAATAAATCCAAACAGAAGACTTAAGATCTGGACCACTGTTTATAAGGTCAGCATGAATTAGCAGAAAAGGATTCATATTAAGAAAACAATCATAATTATATTCAGAAATGTTAATAAGAGACACAGATGTAACAACTTTCATTTCTTTTCAAAATTTACATTGGTTGTCACTATTACCAATGAGTAATAGCTATCATTACAATAAAAATGATGTAGCTATAGTAGGTCACCTTGACAAATAAACCAGAGATACAATAATGAAGGTATAATCATGTATTTCAGGTGATGTTATGTTCCATTTAGTGTTTTTTCAATCCCTTACTCCCAATACACACTTAAAACCTTATTAAAGGGACTGTGTCATCAGAAAATGACCTATTGTTTTAAGCCGGTTTTAGTGTCACTTGATTGGAAAATGTTTCATTTTTTCTTTTTTTTCTCTTCATATTTCGATTAATGATGAGCTAGCATGCTCGCCTCTGCTTGATACTCGATCAAGCATCAGAGTGCTCGGGTACCCTCTGTGCTCAGCTGAATATCGCGGGTTCTCGGTGTCATTCATGAGCGATCCGACACCAAGAGCAAGCTCCCTTTAGTGAATGATAGGAGCTGGTAACCGAGTGTAAGCCATTTGCAGTCTGTCAATGGCTCTCACTGGAGGTAAAAACAGCATGATCAGATGACGTGCTTAGGAAAAACAAAAAAACAAAAAAAGCCCGCTCTTCTCTAGATATGCTCTGATTAAGGCTGGCTGTATGTGGGCGGAGAGTTGAAATGTCGAATAATTGACTTCCATTATACTTGTTACTTGAGTCAAGCTCGTCAGAGCATCCAATCTGCTCAACTCGGGTAAAGAGCACTCGAGCACTTTAGTGCTTGCTCATCACTAATTGCAAACTTTATTAATAAAATTCACAATATTTCAATTTTCATATTGGCCATTAGGCTTATTTTAGACTCATACTTTCTATCTTTTAAGGAGAGTTTACAACAGTTTCCTTATCATCAGTGACAGGCTTACAACGATTACTAATACCCTATAAATAGCTGTTAATACAAGATCCATCATTCTTAATAGGCGTTTTCACAGATGACCCTGCTCGCCCTCCCTTGACAATAGTCTTTGCACATGCTCATTAGATGTTTCAATACAAAAAATAGCTTCATAGTCTGTTCCTCGTGGCTAATGTACATTACATGCAGATTTCCTGAAACAATAGGAATTATGAGTCTAAACTAACCCAGTGGCCAGTGTGATATTTCCAAGATTTTACATTTTTATTTTAAATAAAGATTGTGCTATGAAATAAAAAAAGTCAGAAAAAATTTAATTTAACATGACAACCTGAACAAATAGGTCATGTTCTGATACCCTTTAAATCTGGGTAAGGATTCAAGACAAGGAATGTAAAATAACTTCCATTATCTGAAAATAGAGATTTAAGCTGACAGTGTAATTATGTGATTTTTGACATTAATATTATGCATGTTTCCACTCTACCCCATCTGAGTAATGTCACCCACAATCTATATATGCTCTTGCTGTAGACTTCCTATAATGTTACACAACCTCTCATATTATTTTCTTAAAGAATGTGTTTAAAGGGTTATTCCCATCTCTAAGATCCTATCCCAATATGTAGTAGGTGGTGTAATAAAGTAATATTAGCAAATACCTCTAATTACAAATGTAGTATGGTTCTCCTGATATAGCCATGTCTCTTACCTCATGTGCAGGGCATTGCAGCTTAGGAACCCATAGTTATCACCACTCATATAGTAACTGTTAGTTGCTTGTGGTCGTAACCATAGATACTTAATCTACAATGCCCTGGATATATCAGGAGAACTATACTACATTTCTAATTGAAGGTATTTGCTATTATTATTATTATTCCTAGTATATAATGGGATATAATGGGATTGGAACTTGGAGATGGGAATACCCCTTTAATTATAGAATTCGAAGGCTTCAGATTCTCACAGTAAGGCTATATCGATAACAAATATGATAATTAGAGCTTAAGTTCATTTATCAACAATGGGGAAGAATTACCAATCCTTTCACAAGATCATAGCATAAATGGTTCCAAAAATTATCAAATGGTGCATAATAGACATAATGCAACTTGCTTCACAAACACCTTTCTCCACTGCACAATGTCTGGTGGATTAGATTCGTGAACGCCAAAAATTTTCACCAAAAATTAAAATGCCAAAGGCAGCCATTTTACGGCTATGGAGCCTGTGAAATATCAAAACTTAGCTCAAGTTGGTCCCATCCTCTTTGGTACTGATGGGCAAGAGCCTTGAGATAATTTCTCTACAGACGGACTGTATTGTTGGCAAACAGGGTGTAGGAAATTAGATCAAAAGTGGTCAACAAAATGCCAGGCTCTTCTGTTCTGGATGGTGAAACCTAGCACCATTATTCAAGGCTCATTTTCTCATGGCTATCTTTGCCATTCAACACGGTTTTGAGAAATTTTGGGAATTTTAATACTCTTTCAGCAATCACAAGCTATTTTGTGCCTGCAACATCTACAAAAGGTGGTGGGAGGCCTCTATTTTTGATGGGAAAAAAATGTAATCTGACATCTTTGTTCTAAGCTATTGCGATAGTGTTAAAAAATGCAATAAATACTAACTGTCTAACTCTGTATCTATCAGATAAGGTAAATACTAGGGATCATCGAATACCGCAAATATTCGGCAACGCCAATATTCGCCAAATAGGTCGCCGCTATTGGACGATTTGCGAATATTCGATGCGCAATGTAAGTCTATGGGAAACCCGAATAGTAGCCGATTAGCAACTATTCGGGCTTCCCACAGACTTACATTGCGCATAGAATATTCGCATAGCGGCAAACTATTCGTCGGATATTCGTGAGGCCGAATATTGCTGAATATTCGTGATATTCGATCATCCCTAGTAAATACGGCTCTATAATTTACCTTCTGGTACCCCTGAAGGTTTGACTATGCAAGGTAAACCAGAATATTCAGGCTTGTAGTAGACTTAAGGGGGCTTTACACGGTAGCGATATCGCTAGCAATTTCTAGCGATAGCGACCGTGTAAGTACCCGCCCCCGTCGCGCATGCGATTGTTTGTGATCACTGCCATAGCGAACATTATCGCTACGCAGCGTCACACATACTTACCTGGTCGGCGGCGTCGCTCTGACTGCCGAACAATCCCTCCTTCAAGGGGGAGGGACGTTCGGCATCACAGCGACGTCACCGCAACGTCACTAAGCGGCCGGCCAATCAAAGCAGAAGGGCGGAGATGAGCAGGACGTAACATCCCGCCCACCTCCTTCCTTCCGCATTGCGGCCGGCGGCAGGTAAGGAGACGGTTCTCGCTCCTGCGGTGTCACACATAGCGATGTGTGCTGCCGCATGAGCGATGAACCACGACGCTAAACAACCCTTACCGATTTTTTAATTTGGGACGACCTCTCCATGGTGAACGATTTTCACCATTTTTGAGGTCGCCTAAGGTCGCTGGTAAGTATTACACGCTGCGATATCGTTAATGACGCCGGATGTGCGTCACTAACAACTTGACCCCGGCGACCAAACATTAACGATATCGTAGCGTGAAAAGCCCCCTTTAGACTTCACAGCCACTTGACATGTAACAATGTTTCATTAATTGCATCTGAAAATAGGCATATTCAAGCTAATCAGCCAAAGTAAGTTGTGATAGAAGTCATTTTCCACACATATAGAGTCTGCACATGCAGGAAAAAATATTGGTGATTACGCATGATTGGCTGTGTATTGTTTGTTTTCCAAGTCATAAGCAATCTAGAATGATAACTGCATTCATCGGACAAAGCACAGCTGCAGTATACCATTGACATAGTAATGGGCCAGAATCTGCTCTGTTCCTTATTGCTCTACTTGCCGGCACAATAATTTGAATTTCATACCTTTGTGTCTGAGAAGAGCGATTGTCACTGGTTTTTATCTCCTGAGAGAATGGAGATTTTAATCTGTGCAACTTGAGGTCTACAGGTCTCTGTATAGAACAATTTCTGTATGGATTTTTAGTATTTGCAAAATGGTTGCTCAGTGGTTAACACTGTTGCTTTGCAGAGCTTGGGTCTTGGGTTAAAATCCCACTCAGGACAGCCTCTGCAAGGAGTTTGTATGTTCTCTTCGTGTTGTGTGGCTTTCCTCCGGGTTCTCGGTTTTCCTCTCTATAGACATACTGATAGGGAATTTAGATTGTGATCATCACATCTGTAAAGTGCTGATGAATTAATAGTTCTATATGAGACTAAAATAAATCAATAATATTTAGTTAGGTTGTGCTATCAGAAAACACTTTCCAATATGCTCTCTTAAGGGCATCTAAATATCATCAGAAAAATCCAATATTATCAGCCACAGTGGAGAGCCACTATGAAGAACAGTTTTAAATATGCTGAATAAGAGGATGTAACACATAGTCACTAGAGATGAACGGACCCATGGAAGTTTGGGTTCACCAGATTCAGACAAACTTTAGATACCGAACTTGAATCCCAATGGAAGTCAATGATTGGGCCGTTCGGGTCTACACCTACATACAGCCAGCCATAAACCGAGCACTTCCGGGGGAGGGAAGGCAGGGGCTTTTTTATTTTTAGACACACTACATCTGAAAATATTGCTTTTACCCCCAGTGAGAGCTTTTCAGAGACTGCAAGTGGCTTGCACTGGGCCGAGCCTCGAGTGTACTCAAGCACAGAGATGCTTGATCGGGTGGTTAGCATATGTAAAGCACCAGAACTCGAACACTGATTTTTTTTTGGGGGGGGGAAAGTCTATGCTTGGGTTTGCTGATCTCTAATTGTCACCTATTAATTTGACTAGTCACAGTTTTATACTACTAATATCCTGAGCAACTGAAATGAATGCAGTTTTACTCTCTGATTTCAGTTAATAGCCAAATAGCCATGGATCTCAGGTTGGGGTCCACAGTGATTAGCTGTTGGCCAGTAGGTTTCACAAATGTTTCCAAACATTAGGTACATGAAAAACAAACAGCACACAGATGCCAGCCATAGTATGGTGACCATTTCTTCAATTGAATGGCCAAGTTTGGTTTACAAATCAGTGGGCAAAAAAAGGGACTTGGAAAGCTTCAAAATATATACCATGTGTCTAAATCCTGTTTGTAGAAAACGTGGACAGCACATAGATCAAAAGCACTGATGTGTGAAAAGGCTTTACACAGAAGTTAGAAATGAATATCCAAAAAACTAACATACAAAGCTGTGTCCAACATTATCACTGCCTATACTTCACTGGACCATTGGTATCTACCTACCAACAACCTCAGCTCTTGGTTTGACCTTCTCTCCATACCAAAAATGACAATCTAATATTCTTATATTTGTGACTAATTCCATCTGTCCCCTCTTTTCTGGAATACTGTGCCTCTTGTCACTTTCTAAACATTTAAAAATGCTCTAAAAACATTATTTCACAATAACCAATCAACCAGGCCTAGTTCTCCATTAGCTGCTAGTCCACCACGGCTTCTTACTCATTCTCCCTCCTATTGTATTGCTTATTGATTTTAAGCTTATATGGGCAGGGTTCTTTTCTATTAATGTATGAGGATAAGGCTGCATTGTGTAGTTCTTATGTGTCTTAATTAGTACGTATATGAAGGCTACAATGTATTTCCTGTAAATCAGAATCTAATATGATGATTCTAACAAAAATAAAGAAGAATACTAACTCAATTGCCTTTAATATTGCTCAGTCAGCCATTGTTTATAGGTCTGGGTGATAATTTGATATGTGAACACGATCCTTTAATATAAAGGGTATATAATAGCTTTATTACATGCAGAACTCAATGTTTCTGCAATGGGTATCCGCCATACAGTGCTTCACCTGATGACTGTAATTTTCTAGATATGGATAAATGCCCTTGCACTAGCTTACTGAGAGGTAAAAAAGATATGCAATATATCACAATACTCTCATAGATGATATAAATCTATGACGGCAGTAAATATAATGAATTATCACTCGGATCCCCAAATGTGGGGGTCTAATTCATTGCATGGGTTGTCAGATGATTGCATCAGATCCTCCCATGTCTGAAATCAAAAGCTGCATATATGTCAGTTAGTGGCAAATCGATGGGATCTATCTATTGTAGGTGGGCTCAATACATTTACAGTATAACAGAGATGTCTGACAACATTGACTGCATATCATGCCTTATCATGTTGAACCATACATAAGCACTGCAATAAAACAAGCCTAGGTAGAAAACATTTGTACACACAGTAATTCGATAGTCAATCTCAACAGCTTCCCTTAATAGAAATATATATATTGTATGTGTTCTATATTGCTTCACCAGGGGTGCATAATATCCAACGTATCAAGACGCAATTGATAACAGAACCATTTATCCTGTTGCAACGTTACAATCCATTGGGATTTTTCTTCCACTAATTAGTTTTCAAATTTCCTACAGAAGCTGATGCTAAATTGTCTGCAGACAAGACTGTCAGTCATTTGTGCTGCATCTGGGCTCGAAGTGCTGACGATTCAAATCTGGAATCAGCTTAATGAGTCCGCTCTATGGCGAGTCAATTACATGAATATCAGACGAGCCTCCCCAAATGCTGCATCTGCATTGCCCAAACTGACTTCTAATTTACCGAAGGATTAGGTGGCACATAAAAAAATACATGCATCCTTGAGCAGCAGATTTAACCACCTACCACCCCCAAAGCCAATTAATAACATCTCCCTACACACAGGAATCCAAAGACAACTGATATTTGGAAACATTTCACTTTAATACTGAAAAATATGCCATTATAAAATTTTGGAATATACTGATTTTTCAACATTATCCTTTCTTTTGTCATGATAAGTCATTTTAGGTTGATTATTTTCTCCACCCTAAGCATTGGAACGACAATAATTCGTCATGCTTATCTGCATCTGATTACCTTTGAATGTTTACACTGTAATCGTAATAAAAAATAATAATAATAATAATAATTAGAAGAATAAGAAGAAGAATAACAACCGATAATCATTATACATTCAGAATGGAAATGCATATGTAGATATACTGTATGTTGGAAAATGAAACACAGGGTAGTTTGCATAAAATTAAAAAGAAAGGAATAATGGAACTATTCATGCAAACACATATTAAATAAAACAGTACAATTATTATTTTCTCTTTTTTTTCCCCACCCCCACAGTAAACTTATGGTCTGTACTGCGTTATCCATTACAAAAGATAGAGCAATGGCACTTTAAGTATACCGAGACTGTATAGAGATTTGGAGAAGATGAGATTATGGGTGGCTCAGGCTGGATCTCCAGTTCTCTTGAGCCCCAGGGGTACGTTGTATCCATGCGAGCCATGCAGCACTTGGTACTAGTCACTTATTTACATTACATTCATGCCTTCGTGCAATGTTCCCACTTCTGCACCAACACAGCAGGAACAGACGCTGCATGATTAGTATCCCCCCATTACACCAGCCTTGTTCCTCCTGGATCACAACCCCCAGTCAAGGAATGGCTGGTTACCCCATCAACTTCTCAGGTAGCACAGCTGGCAACTGGTACTGGATATGTCTTTTACCCAATGTTTTCATTATTCATGGACATTGGTGTTGCTTCACAATAAGGTAGCATTGAAACAAATCCTATTCATGGAAAATGGCACAATTGTAGCGAATGATACAGCAATGCACAACAATGTTGTGTCCTTTGTGTTTGTAATATGAGATACCTCCGGGTTGCAGTATTTATTTGCATTTAATAAACCCTCCTCCCACCCCCACCCCTTCCCCATTCTAGCACATCTAGTCTGACAGTGAATGAGACCCACAATCATATACTCTATGAGTGCCATCTGCATTGTAGGGGCCATTATGCCAGTAGGAAGAATCGCATACTGTCTGCAAGGAATTGATTTCTGAAGCAGATGAGTTGGCATCCCTTCTCTTCGATCTTTTCCTGTTTCTAAGGATAAATACGAGCATGCCAACTACTGTGAAGGCAGAGGTGACAAACACCAACAAAAGCCCTGGCACTAGCACAGAAATAGATACCCGGCTGGTTTCTAGGTAGGAATTAGGATGAGTATTAGTCTCTGCAAGGCCAGTACTATTTTTATTAAGAGCATTGAGAGTTGGGGAGATTTTTGCATACAGCAGTGGACACATCATGTCATTAGAAAGAAATCTGAAGTCTTTTCCCCAGAATTCTTCTGGGAAATAACATTTGAGATCACTTACAATTACCTCGGGGCCAAGACGTTCTGCCCATTGTTTGAAAGGCACATTATTACAGGAGCAGTCCCACTGGTTGCCATGAAGATCTATCTGTATAATAGAGGTGAGCTGATCCAGGACCCCTGCCACTGGAAGGTACATAAAGTAATTATTGTGAAGACTTAATTTGGAAAGACTGACACCAGCAAACACATCCACAGGTAGAGACTTGAGAAGGTTGTTGTTGAGGATCAGGATCCTGAGGCTGGGCATAGGATTGAAAGTGTTTGGCAGGATTAGTTGAATAAAGTTAAATTCCAGATTGAGATATTCCAAACTTTGCAAGCCAGTGAATTTATCCGGGGTCAGGGTGTCTATGCAGTTTTTATCCATGTACAGCCATCTTAGATCAGTTAAATTCTGAAAGGTGTTATTCTCTACCATGCCTATGTTGTTATTTCCTAGATCCAGTAGAGTTAAATTCCCATATTCCATAAAGTTGGATTTTTTAATGGTGTGGATTTTATTTTCTCTCAGGAATAATTCTTGCACATTAGGCGGTTTGGGTTCCAAATCAGAAAGACTCTTGACATTTTTGTTACTGCAGTCTACTTTTAATCCAGTGCCAATGATTTGCCTACCACAACTGCAGGCAGCTGGACATACAATGGTTAGGTTTGGTTTATCATTCAAATTGGTTTCCGATACAACAGCTGTAGGTCGAGTTTTTAGCTGCCAGTTCCCTGGTATCTTGGTTCCTCCACTTACTGAGGAACCCTGGGTGGCAGAGTCATCTTGGCCACTGACTTTAAAGGGGGTTGGGATTGGACCAGGATCACAGGTCTCATCTTGGGCAGGAGGAGCAGCTAGACTAGAATCAACTGCATTTTTTAGGGGACACAACTCTTGCTCTGAGGTCTCATTTAAATCATTTCCCTGCAATCTAGTGGGAGCTTCACAAATCACCCTACCGATCAGTGCATTCTTTGGGATATTTTCTAGCCACTCCTTTAGAGATAACAGATCACAACTGCAGTCCCAAGGGTTATCCTCCAGAAGGATTTCAGCTATGCCTGGGATCTGTTCCAACACCCCCTCATAGGGCAAGGTCTTAACTCTGTTTCCCCGGAGGTCCAGATGTGTGATTGGCACATACTGGAACACATTAGTAGGTAATGTGCTAATGAGGTTGTCATTTAAAATTAAAACCTCTAGCTTGTTCAGGTCCCTAAATGCTCCTGGGTCAATGTCTCTTAACAGGTTAAAATCTGCTTGGAGATATTCCAGATCATCCAGTCCCAGGAATGTGTGTCTTCTGAATGATTTGATCTTGTTGTTATTAATGTGCAGTCGTTTTACCAGTTGCAAGCCCAGAAAAGCACCAGGGACAATCTCATGCAAGCCATTGTTCTCCATGTGTAGACTGACTGCATTGTAAAAGTTAGCAAACTCATTAGGGAAAAGCCTCGTTAAAGAATTCCCATGTAAAAATAGATGATAGAACTGAGAAGTGGGAGCAGAGAAATGCTGGAGGTTGGTGAAGCCCTTCTTTTCGCAGTCTACGTGCAGATCGCCTTCTACCTCGTTACAAGAACAAATCCTTTCCTTACACACGTCTCTTGTAACGTTTCCAGCAGCCAAACAAAGAGATATCTCCAGCAGCAGAATCCAAAGCAGCATTTTTAATCAGAGCAATGCATCCCCGATCTCATCGCAATGTGTTAACAATCCATCTCCAACAGAGATCTCAGTTACTGAGCAGCTAAAGAAAGCAGCAATAAAATACCTGGTCTGAAGATGCCGGCTCTGCCCCCGTCTCCTCCACTGCAATAATCCCAGACGCCAGGCAATAAGAATATATCCACAGATTAGAGTCACGTAGGATAGAGCACGTATGCAGCAGCGAACATCCAAATGTGGGGAATCAGGCTGCTCTAAGTGTGATGTGCCCTGCTCCCATCCCCAGCCTTGCCATGCTGCAGCCAGTCAGGCAGGGAGGTGCAGCAGCAGCTCAGGCAGATCTCTCCAGCAGGCTGGGATTTAGGCTTTTTCCATTCGTCTGCTGCTGTCTCCTCTTCCAGTGTAGGTACCGTTCATCCCCGGTGTGCGCTGTCCACAGCCTGATGGTGCTGAAATCACGCCCCAGCCCAGCACTGCACGGCGAGCCAATGGCGCTGCAAAATTTCCGCAATCTCTGCGTTTTTCAGCTTAGTCTCCGGATTTCCGTGCACACTGCTGCTGCGTGTGTCTGTGTCTATGTGAATGTGTGTGTCTGAGGGAACCAGTCAGTTGCTAAGAGGCTCTGTTCGTTCCAGCCTGGTGCACTCTGAAAGATCTGACACCCTCTGCTGAGCTGCAGTGGCAAAAATCCATTTGCTGAGGGAATGCTGGAAAAAATCAATCAACGCACAGGGCAAGCGTTAAAAATGTTGGTATTAAAGACCGGCGATCTAGTGACACGGCTCCGGAGAAGTCTACAGACTGACTATCGTCTCTGGATCCGTGTGATGTCACAAACACGCACAGTGGCTGTATACCTCCGTGTATTGTGCACGTATGCAGGAATACACACTATGCACATATGTAATTCATGTGATGTCACATACACGTATACTGGCTGTATACCTCCGTGTATTGTGCATGCATGCAGGAATACACACTATGCACATATATAATCCATGTGATGTCACATACACCCACACACTGGCTGTATACCTCTGTGTATTGTGCACGTATGCAGGGATACACACTATACACATACGTAATCCATGTTATGTCACATACAGGTAGACACTAGCTGTATACCTCCGTATATTGTGCATGTATGCAGGTATACACACTATGCACATATGAAATCCATGGGATGTTACATACATACGCACACTGGCTGTATACCTCCAGATATAAGTACACATCATTCTGCACGTAGGCAGACATACATATTATGCACATATGTAATCCATGTTATGTCACAAACATGCACACACTGGCTATATACCTCCGTGTATTGTGCACGCATGCAGGAATACACACTATACACATATGTAATCCTTGTGATGTCACACAAGCACACACTCACTGTATACCTCTGTGTATTGTGCAGATATGCAGAAATACACACTATGCACATATGTCATTCATGAGATGTCACATACACCCACACACTCACTGTATACCTCTGTGTATTGTGCAGATATGCAGAAATACACACTATGCACATATGTCATTCATGAGATGTCACATACACCCACACACTCACTGTATACCTCTGTGTATTGTGTAGATATGCAGAAATACACACTATGCACATATGTCATCCATGAGATGTCACATACACCCATAAACTCACTGTATACCTCTGTGTATTGTGCACGTATGCAGCAATACACACTACACACATATGAAATCCATGTGATGTCACATACACCCACATATTATAAACACACAGCATTGTGCATGTATACAGATATACATACTATGCACATATGTAATCCATGTTATGTCACAAACACGCACACACTGGCTATATACCTCCGTGTATTGTGCACGTATGCAGGAATACACACTACACGCATATGTAATCCTTGTGATGTCACACAAGCACACACTCACTGTATACCTCTGTGTATTGTGCAGATATGCAGAAATACACACTATGCACATATGTCATCCATGAGATGTCACATACACCCACACACTCACTGTATACCTCTGTGTATTGTGCACGTATGCAGGGATACACACTACACACATATGAAATCATTGTGATGTCACATACACCCACATATTATAAACACACAGCATTGTGCATGTATACAGATATACATACTATGCACATATGCAATCCATGTGATGTCATATACATGCACACATTGGCTGTATACCTTCGTGTATTGTACAGATATACACACTATGCACATACTGTATGTAATTCATGTGATGTCACATACACCCACACACTGGCTGTATACCTCCGTGTATTGTGAATGTATGTAGGAATGCACACTATGCACATATGTAATCTTTGTGATGTCACACGCAAGCACACACTGGCTGTATACCTCCGTGTAGTGTGCACATATGCAGAATTACACACTATGCACGTATGTCATCCATGAAATGTCACATACACACACACTGGCTGTATACCTCCAGATATAAACATTGTGCAGATATACAGATATACACACTATGCACATACTGTATGTAATCCATGTGATGTCACATACATGCACACATTGGCTATATACCTCTGTTTATTGTGTTCATATGCAAGGATACACACTATGTACATAAGTAATCCATGAGATGTCACATACACACATTGGCTGTTTACCTCTGTGTATTGTACACGTATGCAGGGATGCATACTATGCACATATGTAATCCATGTGATGTCACATACTGGCTTTATACTGCCATGTATTGTGCATGTATGCAGGGATACACACTATACACATACGTAATCCATGTTATGTCACATACAGGTAGACACTAGCTGTATACCTCCGTATATTGTCCATGTATGCAGGTATACACACTATACACATATGTAATCCATGTGATGTCACATACATGCACACATTGGCTATATACCTCCGTATAATGTGCACTTATGCAGGGATACACACTATGCAGTCATGTAGTCCATGTAATGTCACTTACATGCACACACTGTCTGTATACTCTCATATATTGTGCATATATGGAGGGATACACACAATGCAGACATGTAATCCATGTGATGTCACATACACATACACACTGGCTGTATACCTCCGTGTATTGTGCACATAAGCAGATATACACACTATGAACACATTGAATCTATATGATGTTACATACATGCACACACTGGCTATGTTGTACACGAATACAAGGATACACACTATGCACATATGTAATCAATGTCATGTCAGATACATGCACACACTGGCTATATACCACCATATGTTGTGACCGTATGCAGATAAACACACTATGCACATACTGTATGTAATCCATGTGATGTCGCATACACGTATATAATGGCTGTATACCTCTGTTTATTGTGTTCATATGCAAGGATACACACTATGTACATAAGTAATCCATGAGATGTCACATACACACATTGGCTGTTTACCTCTGTGTATTGTACACGTATGCAGGGATGCATACTATGCACATATGTAATCCATGTGATGTCACATACTGGCTTTATACTGCCGTGTATTGTGCATGTATGCAGGGATACACACTATACACATACGTAATCCATGTTATGTCACATACAGGTAGACACTAGCTGTATACCTCCGTATATTGTGCATGTATGCAGGTATACACACTATGCACATATGAAATCCATGGGATGTTACATACACGCGCACATTGGCTGTATACCTCCAGATATAAGTACATAGCATTGTGCACATAGGCAGACATACATACTATGCACATATGTAATCCCTGTTATGTCACATACAGGTAGACACTGGCTGTATACCTCCGTATATTGTGCATGTTTGCAGGTATACACACTATTCACATATGAAATCCATGGGATGTCACACACATGCACACATTGGCTGTATACCTTCGCATATTATACATGTTTGCAGGTATACACACTATGCATATATGCCATCCATGGGATGTTACATAAATGCACACACTGGCTGTATACTTCCGTATATTGTGCAAGTATGCAGGGATACACACTATGCACACACTTATGGAATCCATGAGATGTCACATACATGCACACTGGCTGTATACCTACTTGTATTATGCACGTATGCAGATATACACACTATGCACATATGTAATCCATGTGATGTCACATAGACACCCAGACTGGCTGTGTACTTCAGTATTTTGTGCACATATGCGGGAATACACACTATGCACACATGGAATCCATGAGATGTCACATATACACACACACACTGGATGTATACCTCTGTGTATTGTGCACATATGCAGATATATACACTATGCACACATGGAATTCATGAGATGTCACATATACACACACACACACACACACACACACACACACACACACACTGGATATATACCTCTGTGTATTGTGCACATATGCAGATATACACACTATGCACACATGGAATCCATGAGATGTCACATATATACACACACACTGGATGTATACCTCTGTGTATTGTGCACATATGCAGATATATACACTATGCACACATGGAATCCATGAGATGTCACATATACACACACACACACACACACACACACACACACACTGGATGTATACCTCTGTGTATTGGTCACATATGCAGATATATACACTATGCACACATGGAATCCATGAGATGTCACATATACACACACACACACACACACACACACACTGGATGTATACCTCTGTGTATTGTGCACATATGCAGATATACACACTATGCACACATGGAATCCATGACATGTCACATATACACACACACACTGGATGCATACCTCTGTGTATTGTGCACATATGCAGATATACACACTATGCACACATGGAATCCATGAGATGTCACATATGCACACACACACTGGATGCATACCTCTGTGTATTGTGCACATATGCAGATATACACACTATGCACATATGTAATCCATGTGCAGAAAATTCATTTGCCACATATCAATGTAAGTGTTTCATCTTAAGAGACAATGTATATTAATATAAATATTATAGTAATTATTATTGACAATGTATATAACGGTTGTGTTATATTGAAAGATCTGTTGCTATTAATGTGATGCTCTTTATTGCATGTTTTCCTATGGAGTGACTCATAGATTGTGGTGGATCACTAGTGAGGGGGAGTGGTTTTTGATGCGGTAGATATTTCATGGAAGCTGTTTAGATGTGGAGCTGCCATTAGGCTTCCTGTTTGGCTGCAGTCTTTCACCCGGGCTCTTGCCTTTGTTTCGATATGTTGTGCAAATAAATGTTTCCCCCTAAATATTCATGCAGCAGCAGACTGTAAAGGAGGACGGTCTGAGGAGAGCTCGGTGTGATCTGCAATGGAAGGAGACTAGATCAAGGGAATTAAAATAAGAAAGAAAAATGAGGACTAATCAGTGGCAGGTCTGAAGTCAGGAAGTTGTAAATCCGGAGGAAAAGTATTTGCAGGTCAGACAACGCCTTTCAATATCACATGGATGTCTGTATCAGGCCAACAATGTAGAACAAAACATGGTACAGAGCGAATGCAAATGCATCACATAGCTAAAAAGAGATGAGTGGTGACGTCATTAGCTCAAGTGTTCAAAGGTTACATGAGTGCACTGTGACATACACGAATTAGCAGGGGAACATTTACAGGCCAAGAGATGTAGGGTGAACAATACACGGTAGATGGAGAAACTGGGCGAGGAAAGCTGGGTACTGAAGACCTGAGGCACAGGGAGGACAGAGACAGGAAAGTGTTAACAGGAGAATGGCGGGAGAAATAAAAAGCCGGGATAAGCAGTGGTGTGTGAACAAGCAGTCCAGCAGCTGGGCAGAGCAATAGGGAGACACTGAAGTGTAGGTGATGAGGGGGGATGGAGGGGGAACAGAAAAGGATGGTGTGTCGGCTGATCCGCAGAAGGGACAGGGAAACATGAGACATTCAGTATTAAAAGCTGAGAGTAAGGTTGGGGTTAGGGCCGGGATGAAGAACAGACAAACATAGGCACCTTCTTAGGACACTACCTGAGGTGAAGCAGGAAGGGGTGCAATTTTTTAAAGAAAAATTGATGTTGTTGCAGTGACAGCACGAAGAACACTAGTAGTACCCTGTTTTCCTGAAAATAAGACACTATTTTATTTGCCACGAAAAAAGCACTAGAACTTATTTTCAGGGGAGGGTATATACTCAAGGAAACATGGGGGAGAGTTTACCCCCCCCAAAAAAAATGCAGATCCCCCTTCCCAGAATCGTCATACTTACTAGACCTCGGGCATCTGCGTGGCTCCCAGATCCTCCTGCAGTCTCCGGTGGGCGCTCCCAGTAGGTATGCTCCACGCTGTCATCCCCTGGCAAACATCAGATCGCATATACACACACACGAGATCGCACATACAATCGCACATGCACACAGTCACCAAATCCGGTGATACAATTTACTTCCAGCCAGCAGGGGACTCTCTACTCTGTTGTCTCTATGATGCGTTCCACCTCTGGTTCCTCCATGCATTCCACCCGCAGGTCCTGGCACTCCACTTGCACAGTATCCCAGGTCCTTATGCTGCCCAGAATCAATCAATATCACTGGGGAGTCTGTGTGTGTGTGTGCAATCTTATGTGTGTGGGTATGCGTTCAGCCGCAGGTCCTTGATGTGTTCCACTGCTCTTGGTCGGAGTCTGGTGAGTATGATTGCGGGGTCTTCTGTCTTCAATCTTCTCTCTTTTTGAGGTTTCTGCTTTCTATAATGAAGTGTCCTGCAGTATTCTTTAACTTTTTTAGCTGCACGGACACTTCATTATTGAACCGCGACTGGGGCTTATTTTCGGGGTAGTTGTTATATTTAAGCCTTACACCAAAAATGCTGAAAACTCCTGCTAGGGCTTATTTTAGGGTAGGTCTTATCTTTGGGGAAACACTGTAGTAGTGCAGTATGTGAGTGCAGTTATGGGGAACAGATTAATGTCTGTGCTGCTTGTCAATCTGAAGCTGTTTTGGTCTCATAAGAGGAAATCCTTAGCCTCAGATTGACAAGCAGCACAGCAGTCCGCGCCCCGTGTGGGGACTAAACTATTACTGTACTGAGTGGGAGCAGAATTGGCCGGTAATCGACTGGTAGAGGTAAGCGGTGTCGGCCACCTATCTCTCACTTTAGGCCCCGATTATGCCACCCAACACTTATATCTACTCTCCACTACTGGCAACTACCTTTATAATTGTTGAACTATGATGTTTCAGATGAGCTTGATTGGACACAAGTCCAGAGATGCAGCAGGCCATTGAACCATGTTTAGACCATGCAGGCTGTCCACAGTAACACAAACAGCATGTGGCCTTGTGTTGTCCTGTTGAAAAGCGGCTCCTGGGACACTCTGGAGAAATAGCCATACCACTGGTTCTATGATTGATTCATTTTGTACTGCAAACAATTTTTTTGTTTCAAATGAAGCCTAAGGTGATTATAGTTGTAGACACAGAACAGTTGAACCACTCACCACAGTGGACGCCAGCCTGATTAGTTCCTCCAGATAAGTATCCTCGGTCCCAGCAAGGTTCACGGCAGCCAGCTGTATATAGACAAGAAGCAAGGAGGGGAAGGATCCAGCTCAGACTCCAAGGATTTGAATAAAAGGCATTTCTTTATTTCAACTTTTTTAAAAAGAATATATCCAAAAAAGTATAATGACACCGGCTGATAACACTGACAGATGGTAGATGATAAAAAACTACGTATTTCAGCGGTACGCCTTCATCAGGTCAAGTTGAAATAGATCTTCAACGATTGTTTGAAATTTTTGTTGCTGCACGGTAGCGCAGTGTTAACCCTTTCATTTCCCCAACTGATCCTCATTATCTTCTATGGGGTCTGCTGCACCCGGATTCATTATATTCATGTGTCTATAGTAGTTGTGACTTTCACAATTACCTCAGGTGAGTAAAGGCCCCTTTACACACTGCAAAATTGCTAGCAACATCGCTGTAACTTCACCGGTTTTGTGATGTAATAGCGACTCCCCAGCGACATTTCAGTGTGGGACATGCATCAGCGACCTGGCCCCCGCTGTGAGGTCGCTGAAAGCTACAAGTCGTTTAGGACCATTCTTTTGTCCTTTGTTTCCCGCTG